>NC_135801.1:139891159-140228659 GCF_964213995.1 Mustelus asterias | reverse complement strand
AGTGGGGGTGGGGGGATAGATTAAATAATTCAGAGTCCAGTAAAATTAAAGGGAAATGTGACTCCTGAAGGTTGGTGTTTTAGCTGGCTTCAGGATGAATTCTGCTGTCCTTCTGCTTTCACTCAGTGGTCCTGCTGCTTTTGGCATCGAGGTAGTTTAAAGTTGTGGATGAATAATTCATCTATTTTGGAGACAGTGGGAATTTAAGTGAGGTTTGGAATCACCAAGAATGGGGAGTCAGATATTGCAGAGCTCAAATGAGAAAGGGAGGAGATTTTGGTTGGGAAATGGCCAGGGACTTATAAATGCAGTAAATGATGAGACTGCATCATTCCCTCAGAACTACACTGCAGTGTTAACCTAAACTATGGGCAGGATTCTTCGATCTCACCTGTGGTCGCCCCGCTACAAGTAGAATGGAGAATTTGGTGTTTCAGCCAAAACTCCATTCACTTTCAGCGACACAGGAGAATCCCAGCTGCGAACGAGGACGGAAGTTTTCAGCATATGTGCTCAAGTCTCTGGATTGAGGCTTAAATCAATATTCTTCTGACTATCATTGAGCCAAAGCGATCACTTAAGAAGAAAATGAAGTTCTTCTCACATTCAGGCCAGGATTCCCCTCAGCCCACATTATTAAAACCAGATTAACTGGTCATTGATTGGGTGTGAATTCTGTTCAACGTTCCAAGGAAGGGAATGGTGCTCTAAGTGCAATTTCTTTTGTACATTTAGTTAACTGTTAGCTTATTCTTATGCTTAAAATTTGATAAAGAATGTTTGAATTCTATAAATTTGAATCATTCATAGCTGTTTATGTATAGTACTGAGCATAAGAGGGTAATAGGAGTAAGAAACTAAGAAATTGTATATTTGAAAGCTAGGTGATGTATACTTCAAGAGTGAAAATAGGAATTTAAATGCATTCGAACAATGGAATATTTGGAATAGTTCATTAAGTTAATATATAATTAAGTTGTCAGTTTTGTTTTGTATTGATTCGTGATGTAGGATGAAGATCCTGACACCAGCTGGCTACTGCTGTCCGAGGATGACTTGGTTACCCTTTTGTCACAATTTCCTTTTGATGAACTGTTTAAGCAATTACTTGGGATAACTGTTAAAGGTAATACGTTCTCTCCTAGACAGCAGATTTTGTAGGGCAGTGCTTACTAAGTTGTATGGTATTATAATCATGAGCATTGTGCCAGGTAAAGCACAAGATATCGTTCTGTTACTGCGGGGAGGTGATTAAATTAATTAAAGCCATTAGAAATAACAATAGCATTTTTGAATTTATAAATGGACATAAAAAACAAGAGTGAAGAAACAATGATAAATCTATACAAAGTATGAGTTAGAATACCATGTGGTGTTCTGGATGGTCCATTACAGATAGGACATTAAAATCTTATAGAATACAGTGCAGAAAGAGGAATTCAGTATTTCTTATGCAGAAGCTATTTGTTTATCTATTGTTTCACAAGATGTGGGCAGCACTGGATACAAAATTGGCTTCTTAACAGAAGCCAGAGGATGGTTGAACAGAGTTGCTTTTCAAACTGGAGGCCTGTGACCAGCGGTGTGCCTCAGGGATCAGTGCTGGGCCCACTGTTATTTGTCATTTATATTAATGATTTGGATGGGAATATAGGGGCCATGGTTAGTAAGTTTGCAGATGACACCAAAATAGGTGGCATAGTGGACAGTGAAGAAAGTTATCTCCAATTGCAACGGGATCTTGATCAATTGGGCCAGTGGGCTGACGAATGGCAGATGGAGTTTAATTTAGACAAATGCGAGGGGATGCATTTTGGTAGATTGAACCAGGGCAGGACTTACTCAGTTAATGGTAGGGCATTGGTTAGAGTTACAGAACAAAGAGATCTAGGGGTACATGTTCATAGCTCCTTGAAAGTGGAGTCACAGGTGGACAGAGTGGTGAAGAAGGCATTCGGCATGCTTGGTTTCATCGGTCAGAACATTGAATACAGGAGTTGGGACGTCTTGTTGAAGTTGTACAAGACATTGGTAAGGCCACACTTGGAATACTGTGCGCAATTCTGGTCACCCTATTCTAGAAAGGATATTATTAAACTAGAAAGAGTGCAGAAAAGATTTACTAGGATGCTACCGGGACTTGATGGATTGAGTTATAAGGAGAGGCTGGATAGACTGGGACTTTTCTCTCTGGAGCGTAGGAGGCTGAGGGGTGACCTTATAGAGGTCTATAAAATGATGAGGGGCATAGACAAGGTAGATAGTCAATATCTTTTCCCAAAGGTAGGGGAGTCTAAAACTAGAGGGCGTAGGTTTAAGGTGAGAGGGGAGAGATGCAAAAGTGTCCAGAGAGGCAATTTTTTCACACAGAGGGTGGTGAGTGTCTGGAACAAGCTGCCAGAGGTAGTAGTAGAGGCGGGTACAATTTTATCTTTTAAAAAGCATTTAGATAGTTACATGGGTATGATGGGTATAGAGGGATATGGGCCAAATGCGGGCAATTGGGATTAGCTTAGGGTTTTTTTAAAAAAGGGCGGCATGGACAAGTTAGGCCGAAGGGCCTGTTTCCATGCTGTAAACCTTTATGACTCTCTAGGCCAACATTTGTTGCCCATCCCTAATTGTCCTTGAGAAACTAATGGTGAGCAACCTCTTGAACCACTGTAGTCATGCGGTGCAAGTAAACCGATAGTGCTGTTAGGGAGGGAACTCCATGGTGTTGACCCAGTGACAGTGAAGGAACGGCGATATAGTTCCATGACAGGATGTTGTGTGGCTTGGAGGGAACTTGCCCTGAGCATATCCTGGACTGGGATGAGCGGCCTCCCAAAAACCACAACTATCTTCCTTTGTGCTAGGTATGACTCCAACCAGCAGATACATTTTTCTCTGATTCCCCTTTGCTTCAGTTTATTTAGGGCTCCACTCGGTCAAATGCTACCTAGATGTCAAGGGTAGTCACTCTCATCTCACCTCTGGCGTTCAGTCCTTTTCTCCATGTTTGTACAATAGAATGCCTACAGTACAGAAGGAGGCCATTCAGCCCATTGAGTCTGCACTGATTGTCCGAAAGAGCATCATACCCAGGCTCACTCCCCGTCCTATCTCCATATCCCATTTGCCATGGCTAATCCATCTAACTTGCACATGTTTAGACACTGAGGGGCAATTTAGCATGGCCAATCCACGTAAACTGCACATCTTTGGACTGTGAGAGGAAACCAGAGCACTCAAAGGAAACCCACGCAAACATGGGGAAAATGTGCAAACTCCACCCAACTCCAGAATCCAACCTGGGCCCCTGGCACTGTGAGGCAGCAGTGCTTGCCACAGTGCCACCCATTATAAGGTAACAAGGTCAGCAGCTGAGTGGCCCTTGCAGGACCCAAATTGAGCATCAGTGATCAGGTTATTGCTTTGTAAGTGTCGCTTCTTAGCACTGTTGACAACCATTTGAATTATTTTACTGATGATTAAGAGTGGACTGATGGGGGAGTAATTAGCCGGGTTGGATTTGTCCAGCCTTTTGTGGACAAGACGTACCTGGGCAATTTTCCGCATTGTTGGGTAGATGCCAGTGTTATAGCTATTGTGTTGTAAATATTTACAAAGAGAAAATTAGTCATCACAAATGTCACTAGGCCACCATATATTTGTAAAGTATGTAAATTTACACCAAATGTCATGAAATTTGGAACTTCAGTGCATTGATTCAGATAAAAGGAAGCACCAACTGCTTTTTGACATTATATAATAAAATGATTCAATCACACTCCGTACAGTGATTGTATAGTGAACATTGGGAAGATTTTTTAAAATAACTTGCGTACCAGTTATTACATCCATATAATGAGAATGTTCAATAAAGCCAATGTTGATTTATAATGTTTGACAAAAAAACTTTTCATTTGCTTTCATGTTGATCAGGTGAATACAAACCTGAAAAAACCACATGTGATCAGATGATGAAGATAATTGGATTTGCATCCTCGTTGACAGACCTTCTGGCTGTGGGATTGGAAACTTTTAACCGAGTACGATACAGGCAGTTCGTGAAAAGGATTGGTCAGATGATCAGGTGAGGTAAAGATATTATACCTGTTATTCTTGATGAAATATTTTTGAATTTGTATTTACAAAATAAAAGAAATACATATTGATAGTGTCTTTAACTTAACAAAATGCTCTCTGTAATGAAAAAATGGTTGCGAAACCAGAGGAAACATTAGAAAGTAAAAACAGAAAATGCTGAAAATAGTAGGTCAGGCAGCATCTGTGAAGAGAGCAACAGAGTTGCTGTTTAAGATCAAATGGCCTTTTGTCAGAATAAAGGTTTAGTAGAGTAGGGAAAAAAAGAAAGATTTGGACATACATGAACACCTTTCTTGACCAAAACTTCCCAAAATGCTTTACAGCCAATGCAGTAGCTTTGAAATGTAGGCACTATTGTAATATAGAAAACACAAGCCAAATCGTGCAGAGCAACAATGTGATAATGGTCACTTAATGTGTTTTTCTGATGTTGGTTGAGCGATATGTACTGGCCAGGACACCAGGGATAACTGGTGGGATAACCAGGGACAACCAGGGAAGCAAACTCGTTAGGGTCTTTTAAGAAACTTCTGGATGAGTACATGGAACTTAATAGGATTGAGGGTTATAGGTAAGCCTATATATGAGCCTAGGTAGGTAGGGACATGACCGGCGCAACTTGTGGGCCGAAGGGCCTGTTTGTGCTGTATTTTTTCTATGTTCTAACTCCTTTGCACTTTGAATTAGTGCCATGAGATGTATTGCATCTACCTAAAGGGCTGATAGGGAGCCTTGGTTTAACGTCTCATCCAGAAGACTCTGAGTGCAGTGCCACATAAATACTACACTTAGTGCTAGCCAAGATAGAGTGTCAAGCATAGAAAAGTTTGAGCTCTAGGTTTTGGAGCTTGAGCAGCTGGCTGGAGTCACTAGGATGCATCCGCAGGCTTAGAGCTTTGTGGATAGTATGTTTCTGAAGATGGTCGCTCCAGAACTTAGAAATGTGCAGGAAAAGAGGGCGAGGGGAAAAGTGACCGCCAAAAGGACAAAGAGGACAGGCAAGTAACACACTCTCCAAATTCTGAATACTCGTGAGCATGATAGATCCTCATGGGGAGTGCAGGCAGGTCCAAGTCCATGGCACCAGGTGTGGCTCAGCTCCATAGGTGGGGAAAAAGAATGGAAGAGCTATAGTGTAGGGAACAGAGAAACATTTCTGTGGGCACTGACTTGCCTCCCTAATGCCAGGGTTAAAGGCGTCACTGAGCACCTACAAGACATTGTGAACAGGGAGGATATAAAGCCAGAAGTTGTGATCCATACACTAGCTAATGCTGCAACACCTTTACTGTGTTTAATTTTACCAATTAGGCTTCAATTTTCGAAATATCACTCAACTGTTGTCTGTAGTTATCACCAAGTAATTCAATTGGTTAAGTTATAAATTTAATGCAATTCTTATGTTTCCCCAATACCAGATTAAACTGCTGCCTGGATTTAGAAGGATAATATCTTCAAAATTCACCAAACAATCTCTTATCTGCTCATCTAATTAAAGTCTTGAATCTCACCAGCTTCTGGAGGCTGAAAACAACATAAAAAGCAGTGCATCCTTTCCCTTTTGCTCCAAATGTATCTCATACAGTTGGACCAGGAATGTGCTACACAGATGCAAGCACATGCATCTGCACGGCAGTGTTCTAGGGACTGTGTAGTGTTAACAATGCATTGTGCATAGCAAAGGGAAACTAGAGAGAATGTTGAGTAGAACAAATTTATTAAATCAGTGTTCCTATTCCAACAAGGAACGAAGCATTGTTTATTTTTTGTTCTGGAAAATGAAGTGAGGCAAATAACTGAGTAGGAGGAAATCTGTGAAATTGTAAGACAATGATGGATTGAGTGCATGGCCACAACAAAATAACAAACATTTAGTGCTAGATTGGAAAAGGCAAAATCAGCAAGATAAGAATGGAGCAAAATGTGAGTGTATTAAAACTAAAGTAAAACTTAAAAGGGGGTATTATGATAAAGTTAGGGCCAACAAAAATAAATCAGAAAGATGAAAAAGATGTAATACGAAGCTGAAAACTGATATTGGAAAGGCTGAAAGGGCACATGGGTAAAGGCTATCAAATAATATCAAAGGAATTAGTAAAAGCTGCTGTATAAGCACATAAGTAAATAATATTTAGAATGAGAGTAAGATTGCTCAGGGATAAAGTAAGGGTACTGAAAACTTGTGTTGCAGAACTTGCTGCACACTTAGCCAAGCTGTTCCAATACAGCTACAACACAGGCACCTACCCAGCTCAGGTATGTCCTATACACAAAAGGACAAATCCAGCCCGACCAATTACTACCCCGTCAATATACTCTCAATCATTAGTAAAGTGATGGGAGGGGGGTCATTAGCAGTGCAATCATGCAGCATTTGCTTAGCAATAAACTGCTCACTGCTCAATTTCAGTACTGCCATGGCCACTCAGTTCCTGACCTCATTACAATCTTGGTTCAAACACAGACTGCTCTTGATATCAAAGAAGCATTTGACTGAGTGTGATATCAAGGAGTGACGTCAATGGGAATTGGGGAAAATTCTGCACTGGATGGAGTCATACCTAGCACAAAGGAAGGTAGTTGTGGTTGCTCAGTTTCAGGACACGCTGCAGGAGCTCCTCAGAGTAGTGTCTATCCTACTGCCCAACCATCTTAGCTGCTTCATCAATGACCTTCCTTCCATCAGAAGTGGGGATGTTCGCTGAAGATTGCACAATGTTCAGCACCAGTCATGACTCCTCAGATACTGAAGCAGTTCATGTACAAATGCAGCAAGATTTGGACAAAATCCACACTTGGACTGACAAGTGGCAATTAACATTCATACCATACAAGTGCCAGGCAAAGACCATCTCAAACAAGAAAAAATCTAACCTCGCATAATGACATTCAATGACTTTACCATCACTGAATCCTTCACTTCCAACATCCCGGGGGTTACCATTGATTAGAAACTGAACTGGAATAGCCACATAAGTAACCAAAAGAGAAAACACTGGAAAATCTCAGCAGGTCTGGCAGCATCTGAAAGGAGAGGAAAGAGCTGACGTTTTGAGTCCAGATGACCCTTTGTCAAAGCTTTGATAGCCAAGTTCCGCAGACATGAGGACGGCCTCAACCGGGATCTTGGGTTCATGTCACACTATCTGTGTTTGACGAATCTACTGGACTTTTATGAAGATGTCACTAGTGCGGTTGACAGAGGGGAACCGGTGGATGTGGTGTTTTTAGATTTCCAGAAGGCGTTCGGTAAGGTGCCTCACAAAAGGTTGCTGCAGAAGATTGGGGTACACGGAGTTAGGGGTAAGGTGTTGGTGTGGATTGGGGATTGGCTATCTAACAGGATGTGGAGATGCCGGCGTTGGACTGGGGTAAACACAGTAAGAAGTTTAACAACACCAGGTTAAAGTCCAACAGGTTTATTTGGTAGCAAAAGCCACACAAGCTTTCGGAGCTCTAAGCCCCTTCTTCAGGTGAGTGGGAATTCTGTTCACAAACAGAGCTTATAAAGACACAGACTCAATTTACATGAATAATGGTTGGAATGCGAATACTTACAACTAATCAAGTCTTTAAGAAACAAAACAATGTGAGTGGAGAGAGCATCAAGACAGGCTAAAAAGATGTGTATTGTCTCCAGACAAGACAGCCAGTGAAACTCTGCAGATCCACGCAACTGTGGGAGTTACAAATAGTGTGACATGAACCCAATATCCCGGTTGAGGCCGTCCTCGTGTGTGCGGAACTTGGCTATCAGTTTCTGCTCAGCGCCTCTGCGCTGTCGTGTGTCGCGAAGGCCGCCTTGGAGAACGCTTACCCGAATATCAGAGGCCGAATGACCGTGACCGCAAATTGAGTCTGTGTCTTTATAAGCTCTGTTTGTGAACAGAATTCCCACTCACCTGAAGAAGGGGCTTAGAGCTCCGAAAGCTTGTGTGGCTTTTGCTACCAAATAAACCTGTTGGACTTTAACCTGGTGTTGTTAAACTTCTTACTATCTAACAGGAAGCAGAGAGTTGGGATAAATGGGTGCTTTTCTGGTTGGCAGTTGGTGACCAGTGGCGTGCCGCAGGGATCGGTGCTGGGGCCTCAATTGTTTACCATTTACATAGATGATCTGGAGGAGGGGACTGAATCTAGGGTATTCAAATTTGCTGATGACACGAAGGTGAGTGGGAAAGCGAATTGCGTGGAGGACGTGGAAAGTCTGCAGAGAGATTTGGATAGGCTGAGCGAGTGGGCGAGGATCTGGCAGATGGAATATAACGTTAGCAAATGTGAGGTTATCCACTTTGGAAGAAATAATAGTAAATTGGAATATTATTTAAATGGAGAAAAATTACATCGTGCGACTGTGCAGAGGGACCTGGGGGTCCTTGTGCACGAATCGCAAAAACTCAGTCTGCAGGCGCAGCAGGTGATCAAGAAGGCGAATGGAATGTTGGCCTTTATCGCGAGGGGGATAGAATATAAAAGCAGGGAGGTCTTGCTGCAACTGTACAAGGCACTGGTGAGGCCGCAACTGGAGTACTGTGTGCAGTTTTGGTCCCCTTATTTGCGAAAGGATATATTGGCCTTGGAGGGAGTGCAGAGAAGGTTCACCAGGTTGATACCGGAGATGAGGGGTGTAGCTTATGAGGAGAGATTAAACAGATTGGGTCTGTACTCGTTGGAGTTTAGAAGGATGAGGGGTGATCTTATAGAGACATATAAGATAATGAAGGGGCTGGATAGGGTAGAGGTGGAGAGATTCTTTCCACTTAGAAGGGAAACCAGAACTAGAGGGCACAGCCTCAAAATAAGGGGGGGCCGGTTCAGAACAGAGTTGAGGGGGAACTTCTTCTCTCAGAGGGTAGTGAATCTCTGGAATTCTCTGCCCATTGAAGTGGTGGAGGCTTCCTCGTTGAATATGTTTAAATCACGGGTAGATAGTTTTCTGATCGATAAGGGAATTAGGGGATATGGGGAGCAGGCGGGTAAGTGGAACTGATTCGCTTCAGATCAGCCATGATCTTGTTGAATGGCGGGGCAGACTCGAAGGGCCAGATGGCCTACTCCTGCTCCTATTTCTTATGTTCTTATCTGTAACCCCCATGACTTGCCTGGGCTTGCAAAATCTCACTAACTGTCCTGGTTGGAGACAATACACTTCTCTTTAACCTGTGCTTAACCCTCTCTTCACTCACATTGTCTGTACCTTTAAGACTTGATTACCTGTAAAGACTCGCATTCCAACCATTATTTTGTAAATTGAGTTTGTGTCTTTATATGCCCTATTTGTGAACTGAAATCCCACTCACCTGATGAAGGAGCAGTGCTCTGAAAGCTGGTAGCTTGTGCTATCAAATAAACCTGTAGGACTTTAACCTGGTGTTGTGAGACTTCTTACACAATCTACAAGGCACAAGTCAGGAGTTGTGATGGAATACTGTCTCCTTGTCTGAATGAATATAGTTCAAACAACACTCAAAAACACGCTTGATATAACAAACGTTCACTCCCTCTACCACCAGTGCACGGTAGCAGCAATGTGTGCCATCTACAAGGTGCACTTCAGGAACTCACCGAGGCATCTTACCACCTTCCAAACCCATGATCACTGCCATCTAGAAGGACCAGGGCAGCAGATACGTGGTAACACTACCACCTGGAGGTTCCCTTCCAAGACATTCACCATCCTGACTTGGAAATATATCACCCTTCCTTCACTGTCGTTGGGTCAAAATCCTGGAACTCCCTTCCTAACAGCACTTTGGTGTACCTAAGCGACATTGCTTGCAGCAGTTCAAGAAGGCCACCACTTTCTCAAAGGCAATTTGGAATGAGCAATAAATGCTGGCCTGGTCAATGATACCCACATCCTGTCTATTAATTTTTTTAAATTGTAGAGACTGAAGGTATGGCATAATACTTTCATTGGTGGAAATAAAATGGTAGGGCTACAAAGACAGGGAACAACTGTTAATTAAAGTTGATTAAAGTAGTTGAATCTGACCAACGTAACAGAGCTCCAGGTGAATAAGTCATCTGCCCTGATGATGTACACCACTGAAAGAATCATTGAAAAAACAATATAAACTCTGGCCACAAGCTTTCAGCGCTCCTTCTGCTCTTGTACTGGAGAGTTGTAGCAATGTTTTCATTAAAAAAAGGAGAATCCAAGAAACTATAATTCGGTTATCCAATTGTACACCATTTCTTTAGCCTCAATATTAATCGGCCACTGCAAACCAGAAGGGGTGCCTAAAATTTGAGAACTGGGAACATGTCCCCAAACTTATCAAACAAATCTGATGGGCTGGCAACTCTGCAAGGCAGGACTTCCTGAGTGAGGGGTGGAAGTCCCGCTTCCAGCTCTATGGGGAGTGCAGCCACAATCAGCCAGGATATTTCTCCCATCAACTTTTCAGGTGACAGTCTGGGAAACCACAATGCCACCGTGCTGCGTAGGAGAGACTGAGGCAAAGCATCATTGTGATTTGTTTAGATAATTAATCATTTCTCAGTTTTTAAAACATTTGTTCTGTTTTCGAAATGATTACTAGGAGGACAATTTGTTACATAAGTGACCATTGGGCTCAGTTTGTCACTTTCCACAAAGAGCATAGAACCAGGATGAATCACCAGTTTTACTCCTTAGAAAAGCTGCAAGTGGAATTTGATGAACTGTTTCTTCGGGCGGTACTTCACGTGTTGAAAGCCAAAAGGTATGTTGATACCAAAACGGTTGTAGATACAGATGAACTATTTGTGCTTTAGAACTAATCCATTTTAAAGTTTTCTTCAAATGTTGTTTGATGACCCTTCATAAGGCAATATCATAGTTAAATGTTCAATTATGTGCCGATATATCATCTGACTCACTTAAGCTCATGTGCACTCACTTTTGTGTTGGACATGAAATGATCACCTGGTTGAATCAGCATGTCACATACAACATCTGGTAAGTGGCATGCTTTCAAAAGTGTGTTAACCAGGGTTCAGGGTAAACACATTCCTCTTAGAGTGAAGGGCAAGGCTGGCAAAAGTCGGGAACCCTGGATGTTTCGGGATATTGAGGCCCTGGTCAAGAAGAAGAAAGAGGCACATGACGTGCATAGGCAGCTGGGATCAAGTGAATCTCTTGAAGAGTATAGGGGGTGTAGGAGTAGAGTTAAGAGAGAAATCAGGAGGGCAAAAAGGGGACACGAAATTGTTTTGGCAGATAAGGCAAAGGAGAATCCAAAGAGCTTCTACAAATACATAAAGGGCAAAAGAGTAACAAGGGAGAGAGTAGGGCCTCTTAAGGATCAACAAGGTAATCTATGTGCGGATCCACAAGAGATGGGTGAGATCCTAAATGAATATTTCTCATCAGTATTTACTGTTGAGAAAAGCATGGATGTTAGGGAACTTGGGGAATTAAATATTGGTGTCTTGAGGAGTGTACATATTACAGAGAAGGAGGTGCTGGAAGTCTTCAAGCGCATCAAGGTAGATGAATCTGCAGGACCTGATGAGGTATATCCCAGGACGTTGTGGGAGGCTAGGGAGGAAATTGCGGGTCCCCTAGCCGAGATATTTGAATCATCGATAGTCACGGGGTGAGGTGCCTGAAGATTGGAGAGTGGCAAATGTTGTGCCTTTGTTTAAAAAGGGCTGCAGGGAAAACCCTGGGAACTACAGGCCAGTTAGCCTCACATCTGTGGTGGGTAGATTTTTGGAAGGTATTTTGAGAGACAGGATCTACAGGCATTTAGAGATGCAAGGACTGATTAGGGACAGTCAGCATGGCTTTGTGAGTGGAAAATCATGTCTCACAAATTTGATTGAGTTTTTTGACGGGGTAGCCAAGAAGGTAGATGAGGGCAGTGCAGTTGATGTTGTCTACATAAACTTTAGCAAGGCCTTTGACAAGGTACCGCATGGTAGGTTGTTGCATAAAGTTAAATCTCACGGGATCCAGGGTGAGGTATCTAAATGGATACAAAATTGGCTTATTGACAGAAGCCAGAGGGTGGTTGTACAGAGTTGCTTTTCAAACTGGAGGCCTGTGACCAGCGGTGTGCCTCAGGGATCAGTGCTGGGCCCATTGTTATTTGTCATTTATATTAATGATTTGGATGAGAATATAGGGGGCATGGTTAGTAAGTTTGCAGGTGACACCAAGATTGGTGGCATGGTGGACAGTGAGGAACGTTATCTCCAATTGCAGCGGGATCTTGATCAATTGGGCCAGTGGGCTGACGAATGGCAGATGGGGTTTAATTTAGACAAATGCAAGGTCATGCATTTTGGTAGATTGAACCAGGGCGGGACTTACTCCGTTAATGGCAGGGCGTTGGGGAGAGTTACAGAACAAAGAGATCTAGGGATACATGTTCATAGCTCCTTGAAAGTGGAGTCACAGGTGGACAGAGTGGTGAAAAAGGCATTCGGCATGCTTGGTTTCATCGGTCAGAACATTGAATACAGGAGTTGGGACATCTTGTTGAAATTGTACAAGACATTGGTAAGGCCACACTTGGAACACTGTGTGCAATTCTGGTCACCCTATTATAGAAAGGATATTATTAAACTAGAAAGAGTGCAGAAAATATTTACTAGGATGCTACCGGGACTTGATGGATTGAGTTATAAGGAGAGGCTGAATAGACTGGGACTTTTTTCAATGGAGTGCAGGAGGCTGAGGGGTGACCTTATAGAGGTCTATGAAATAATGAGGGGCATAGACAAGGTAGATAGTCAATATCTTTTCCCAAAGGTAGGGGAGTCTAAAACTAGAGGGCATAGCTTTAAGGTGAGAGGGGAGAGATACAAAAGTGTCCAGAGGAGCAATTTTTTCACACACAGGATGGTGAGTGTCTGGAACAATCTGCCAGCGGTAGTAGTAGAGGCGGGTACAATTTTATCTTTTAAAAAGCATTTAGATAGTTACACGGGTAAGGTGGGTATAGAGGGATATGGGCCAAATGCGGGCAATTGGGATTAGCTCAGGGGTTTTTAAAAAGAAATACGGGCGGCATGGACAGGTTGGGCCGAAGGGCCTGTTTCCATGCTGTAAACCTCTATGACTCTAACATTATCATTATAAACCTTAGGTCTCCAAATTCTTCCTGTCTTTAAAACTCCCTATGAATTGCAAGAAAGTCCTGGACTACAGCGGTTCCAGAAGGCAGCTAACCATCACCACCTCGAGGACTATTAGCGATGGGTAAAAAAATTCCTGGTCCAGTCAGTGATTTCCACGTCCCGTGAATGAATGAAAAAAAAACAATAAATAGGAATTAAATATGCCACAGAAAGCTTGGGATGGTATTTCACTCCATGAGGACTTTTGATGGTGAAATTGCTTCCTGTTATCACTTATGGATTGTGTCAGTGTCAACATTTATAATGAGAACTGCCATCGTAAACTCGTGTTACCCTGATGCAATTAGACCATCTGGTTACATACCTTTTCCCAAGGTGTATAGATGCTGAAGAACTTTATCAGATGAAGGTCAGCAGCTACACTAAGGTTTTAACAAGATTACATACATAAATATGTTATTTCTATCCAGATTTTGCCGTCTTCCATAATTTGATTGTAGTCCATAGAGTTCTACAGTAGAGAAGAGGCCCGTCAGTCCATCGAGCCTGCAACGACAAAAACTACACTAATCTACACTAATCCCACTTTCCAGCACTTGGCTCATAGCCTTAAATGTTATGACATTTCAAGTGCTTATTCACATACCTTTTAAATGCATTCACTTTCATCTCACCTGTGTTCTCCATGCCAACCATGACAAGCTTCTCATATCTGCTGCCTATTAGTTGATTGGCAAAGGAGGAGGAAGGTAAGTAAATTCTCTTTGTAGGCAAGTGCACTACAAGATAGTGAGCCTTGTGTTTCAGAATCAAGTCAACCTTCTATGACAGACTTAATAGTCACAAGTTCAATGAATGCCAGGATGCCATCATTGATTGATGAAACAACCTGCCACATTTAAACTTGCTGCCGAGGTATTTTCATTCAGATAGCCCTATAAACCATGTCCTAATGGATAGGATAAGCGTAGCTGGACACGCAGCAGTGTATTTATCAGTGTGCTCTACTGGTTGACTGCATGGTTTTTGCTGACACTCCTCTACATACCTGTGGTTTCTACACCTGGACTCCGTCATCCTATTCTCTAGACAGGATAATGGGGTTTATAAGGGATAATGGTAGTTCTACAAGTATAGGTTGTAGACTGGATTGGGCAAATGAAGCCTTTACTTGTGTGGGTTTCTCTCACTAGCTGGGTTTGGAGAATCTTAAACATGATTTATTGCTATACATGTTGAGAATCTAGTTGGCCTAAAAAAATTTAAATGTATGTAATATATCAATTCTTTTAAGAAAATAAACTAATTCTCCTTTGTTGCAACAGGTTGGGAATTTGGCTTTTCATGTCTGAAATGCCATTTGAAACCTTATCCACTCATATGATATGGAAACTCTTCTATATTCTACATTGTGCAGAAAGTGAAAATATTGAGGGGTTGTGTGCTAGTCTGCATTCTAATGAGTGCAAGGACAAACTTAAAGGTACTGAAAATAGACTTTTCACCCTTGGTTATGCACATAATTAAAGTAGCAATGTTGAGAATTATATGTTATTTCTGGCAGGATTAAAATTGATGTGGAGATGCCGGCGTTGGACTGGGGTAAACACAGTAAGAAGTTTAACAACACCAGGTTAAAGTCCAACAGGTTTATTTGGTAGCAAAAGCCACACAAGCTTTCGAGGCTCTGAGCCCCTTCTTCAGGTGAGTGGGAATTCTGTTCACAAACAGAACTTATAAGACACAGACTCAATTTCCATGAATAATGGTTGGAATGCAAATTGAGTCTGTGTCTTATAAGTTCTGTTTGTGAACAGAATTCCCACTCACCTGAAGAAGGGGCTCAGAGCCTCGAAAGCTTGTGTGGCTTTTGCTACCAAATAAACCTGTTGGACTTTAACCTGGTGTTGTTAAACTTCTTACAGGATTAAAATTAACATGGGTAAGAAATTGATTAGGAGGAGAAATATTTCTCTGAAGAAATATTGATATTTTAGATCCTGGGGAGAATTTTACCGTCCCGCCCGCCATGAGAATCGGAGCGGGCAGGGGTGGACATTGGAAAGGTCCGTTGACCTCGGGCAGGATATTACAATTTCGGGACAAGCGAGGTGGTAAAATCCCGTTAGTCTTTCATCATAACTTTCTGAATATAACCCCAAGTGAGAATCGCAGGATTCTTTGATCTGTTGGTTTTATAGGACAATCAATAGAGTATTTAAATATTTCATAGGCACAGAATGATACTGGACTAGCTGCACTAAAATGTTTGGAGTTCAGATCCTACTGGGGCAAGTTATGAAATTAAATTCAATAACCTTGTCATTTGTGGTTTAGCAGGAGAATAAATGAACATAAAAACTATTGATTTTTGTAAAATCTCTAATATCCTACAACCCCCAGTTGATTTGGCCTGTATATTACTCGATTCCTGGACTCTTAGTGCCCTCACGCCATAATTGGCAGAATCCCCCAAAAACACAAATTATGTTGAAGCTGAAGCTCAAAAGTAGATTGATGTGAGCTTTTCCTAGTGTACTCATTTGAGAAACAAAGAAAACGGCAAGAATCCCAACACTTCAAGAAAGACTGAGAGCATTTGAAGTAGAGTAGATATGCAGGGTTATTTTCCCATCCCGTTGCTCTAGCAGCACAACAGGCCTGGAGACATCAGCAGAGGCCTTTAGGGGGCTCCCCGTTGGGTGCCATGGCCTCCATGCATCTCCAGCTCCAAGATTTTTGGAGTAATCAGTTCCATGCCGGAAATCAGCACAGATTTAAATATTATAACATTACCAATTCATTAACGGACCTGTGACTGAAGCCTCCGGGCCCGCTTCGTCTTCCCCTCCCTCCCCGCTGTGCCAAGAGTTGTTCTCTCCAGCAGGGTTTACTACTGCTCCCCACTAACGGGGAACGGGCGGCTAACCCCACTGGGGAGAATAGAGGCCATTGATGCCCCCCAGGAGTTCGAGGGTAAGGGGGGTGCCCCCTGGGCAGTGCCAACCTGGTCCCCGGCACTGCCCAAGGGGCAAACTGGCAATGACCAAGGGGCACCTTGGCACTGCCCACTCAGTATCGGGTAGTGCCAAGAGGGTAAGGCCTATTGGAAGGGCGATCGGTGGAGTTGAGGAGAGAGCCCCGCTGCCACTCTACATTCGAATCGCAGGCAGAGGAAAGAAAGGGGCTAGCCATCCGGGTCGGGGGAGGGGCGTGGTCAGGGAGACCAGGGTTTGCCCGGAGAGATCTGGGAGGCCAGCGATGTGGAGTCGAGGGGCTGGTCAGTGATCGGGAGGCCGGCAGTGCATTGACACTGCGCATACACCAATCTCTGCCCTGATAGATTACTGCATGTGCAGTGGCCTGCTCAGCACTATACTGCTGGCCTCCCGGATGGCCACTGATTTTCAGAGTGTATCAGGTTAGAGCACTCTGCAGCGCTCAGAGTGTGGGAGATGCACTCTGAAAATCACGCTAAAAAAACTAGCGTAGTTACTCCAATCTTCAAGTGAATTCGACTCTTAGAATTAGCACTACTCCTTAGAATTTTTTAATGAAAATCGCCCCCATGATTTTTATTAAAAGTTCTAAGTAGCTTGGTTGCAAGAGAAATGCAATTTAAAAATCTGGTGTCTGTGGTCCAAACCATAAAATATGCAGAAGTTTAAATATTTTACTGCTTCCACATCATTGTAAAGTGCTGCTTCCAATTTATATGACAGTCCATGTCTTAAAAGCTTCTACTTTGTGCAAACCTTTGAAACTCATTACATTACTTTGTCTCTATTTTAATGCAGACCCTGAACATAAAAAAATGTTTGAACAATGTCTGTCCAACATTACTAACTCAGAAGGAATATGCCTTCTCACTACATTTGCACATATGACCCAACCAAAACAAGGAAATGTGGATCAAGAGTTTGTGAAGACAGTTGCTTTAGAAATATATGAGGTACGCACATTATCAGGAAATTAAAATAATGTAGCTTTGAAATGTAAGGGACAATAACTCAAGCTTATGTAAGACTTTAGCACTGTAGTACTGAAAATAGCTTTAATATGGTTAATATGGTTCATGCAACTATTCAATGCTGATGGTTATGACGAATCAGAATGATTATTGTTAATTGTATCTAGGTTTATAAACCTAACTTGGTGCATATGCAGATGTGCTGTCCATGAAAATGCAGAATGCTTAAGATCCCAGGTTTGATTCCTAATTTACGTTGATGCCCTCTCAGTCTGGATAGCAGTGGAATAAATTGAATTTTGGTGTCCTCAATCTAAGGAAGGAAGAAAATTGACCCCATTCCCGATTGCTGTCCAATGAATCTGGTGAAGTGAATGTACTGCATTATGTCATACAAACAAAAAAGTAACATTTCTTATGATCTTTAAGACCTCATTAATTTGTTATATGGGCAATACAGAATGTTGTTCACTTTAAATAAATAAATCAAGTTTAGTTGATGTAGTCTGATGTAAGAGTGACGTTACATTATTTTAATGAGTAGCTTAGAACAGAATATTGGAAAATTTTACTGGATCCATGTTGGCTTATCCTGTACTCATCACAGTTTTTGAAAAATGCACAATGCAGGAACACAGTACATTTTCAAAATGAGCGTGTAATTGACAAATAAGCGTCCTTATAGATCTGTGTGAGGTAACTTGGTAGGAAGAGTAAGGAGAATACATGCTCCATGAAATAGGGTAGAGGATCAAAAAGAGTAGAGATCACCAAAAGTAGCAACTCAGTTTTTTTTAAATTGCAAACATATCAGTGGGGTTTATTTGTGACAGGATAGAATTGGCAAGCATAGTCGGTCTGTTCAACTAGTGGTTTGGCTACACTTGGTGCACTGTGAACAGTTCTGGTTTATATATTATAAGAAAGATACAGAGACACTGGACAAGATACAAAAAAGATTTACCAGAACAATGTCACCTCACTACAAGAAGGATGTGGAGACACTGGAAAGAGTGCAAAGGAGATTTACTAGGATGCTGCCTGGTTTGGAGGGTAGGTCTTATGAGGAAAGGTTGAGGGAACTTGGGCTTTTCTCTTTGGAGCGGAGGAGGTTGAGAGGAGACTTGATAGAGGTTTATAAGATGATGAGGGGGATAGATAGAGTGAACGTTCAAAGACTATTTCCTCGGGTGAATGGAGCAGTAACTAGGGGGCATAACTATAGGGTTCATGGTGGGAGATATAGGAAGGATGTCCGAGGTAGGTTCTTTACGCAGAGAGTGGTTGGGGTGTGGAATGGACTGCCTGCAGGGATAGTGGAGTCAGAAACTTTAGGAACATTTAAGAAGCTATTGGATAGGCACATGTACTTCGGGATGATAGGGAGGAAATAGCTTGATCTGGGTTTCAGACAAAGCTCGGCACAACATCGTGGGCCGAAGGGTCTGTTCTGTGCTGTACTGTTCTATGTTCTATGTTCTAATGTCAGAACTAAGAAGTTATATTTATCAGAAAAGAATTAATAGACTGGGCTCTTCCTTCAGAAAAGACTACAGGGTGTTTCTGATAAAGGTTTTGAAATGGTTGGATAGAGTGGATGTGGAGAAGATGTTTCTACTTGCAGAGAAGACCTAAACCATATATGATATTCACAAATAAATCCAATAAAGAATTCAGGAGAAATTTATTTCCCGAGAGAGTGGTTACGGTGTGAAATTCACTACTTAAGGGAGTAGTTGAAGTGGAAACATAGATACATTCATGTGAAAGCTAGATAAACAAAAGAGGGAGAAATAAATAAAAGAATATGCTAATAGGGTCAGATGAAGAGTTGTGGTTGGTGTCTCAGATGGAGTATAAATCAGTTGCCGAATGGCCTGTTCCTGTGCCGTAAATTAAAAGAATTACAGTCTTTTCAGGAATTCCTCGGAATCGAGGATGATTTGCTTTACTGTAGTTTCAGGGATTCTGGGATTACTGTTGTAAATCCAGTGCACAATCTGGAGACTGCCCCCTGCAGGCCAGGTCGTGTTTGAAGGGTCAGGTAAATAAATTGTTAGGACTTTGTGGATTTCCTCTGACGCCTTGATTCAAACATTCCATATTCCCGATGAAGTCTCTCAATGTCTTTCGTGCTTTCCTGAATGAACCGTCTCCATTTTGGTCCATCACAATTCAGGAACCCCCGTGAGTTGGTAGAGACGTTTGACTTCTTCAGCAATGCTTGAAGGACATCTCAAAAGTTGTCCTCCTGGGAGTCTCCTGCCATGACCAAGTTAAAGTTGAGTAGTTCCTTCTGAAGTCTGATGTCAGTGGAACTAGTTTTGAGTGATTAACATCTCAGTGCTGGGCATGTTGACTTGGGAGGCAATGTTGATGTTGGACCACTTTTCTTGCTGCCAAATCGGGAGGACCTTTGAAGGCATTGCTGGTGGTATCTTTCCAGTGCTTTGAGATTCTTATTGCAGGGGGTTCCCAAGCCTCCAAGGAAGATAGCAGAGATTACTGCTGCTGAGTAAACCATGACCGTAGTCCCATGTTTGAGCTCCAGGTCCTGAAATATTCTTTTCTGCTGTCGACCGAAAGTTGAGCTCGCACATTGGAGGCATTGATGAATTTCTTCATCTTTGTCTGCCTTCATCAAGTGGGGGTTCCCAAGATATGGAAAATGGTCCACATTTTCCAGGGTCTCACCCTTGATTGTATTCGATGGGTGAGGTGTTAGGCTGTGGGAACTGGTTAGTGAATGTCCCATTTTCTCTTGCACTTTGTTGAAGGAGCCAGCAATGACTTGGAATTCAGTTTCTGAGTGAACGCACGCAAGCATCATCTGCATGCTGGAGCTCAGTGACTGAGGTTGAACTGATTTTGATTTTGGATTGAAGATGGCATAGGTTGAACAGTTTCCATCTGTTTTGTGGGTAATTTGTTGGAGGTGAGGTGCAGTATTGTAACATAAGAAATGGCGAAGAGGGTTAGTGCAAACACACAGCTTTATTTGACTCCAGTCTTCATTTAGATAGGGTCTGTGGTGGTTCCATTGGTGAGGATCACAGATTAAATGTCATCATGGAGTAGGCAGAGGATGATGACAAATTTCTGAGAGCAACCGAATTTGAGGGGATACTTCATCAGCTGTAAAAAGGCTTGTAATTAAAAGTGAAGCTGGGGGCGTGAGGGTGGGGATGGGTTGGGTGGTTGGGGGTGGGGGGGGGAGGAGGGTGGTTTGGGTGGTGGCAGCAGGGGTGGAGAATGTAACCAGAGGAACTAAACTGATGGAAGAAATTGCATTGTTGAGCAATTCAATGTACTGCTAGGAACTGGAGTTAGTTTAAGCAGGTTATGTGTGTATTTGTATGTGTTAGGAATAAGCTACAGCTTTAAGTTTAAACTTGATTTATATTTCTGCATTTGTGTGTTAAGAAAGGGGGAACCTGTGTTTTGCTTTCACTATAGAGTGATGCCTGCATGTGGGTTTGTTTTTATACCTGCATTTTAATGAAGGTTTGTGACTCTTGAAATGGAGAGCTGTGTTACCAAAGGGTAGATAGTGGTTTAGGGAAGTTTTTTAAAAAGTAGAAAAAAATGGGGCGGTTGCCTAGCAACAGGTGACAGAGAAACAGAAAGCAGCTTTAGTACAGTTGGAAACAGCTACCAAGAGGAGCTGAACAGGAGAGGGAACTAACTGCAGAAAGCAGATTCCCAAAAGAACAGGAGTAAGTCCCAGAAACCAGGGAGTGGGACAAAAAGAAAGTCCCCAAAAGATACTTAAGTCAGGGAACAAGAATGAAAGTTTGAACAAGGTCCTGTTCAGTGAAGTTAAAGTGAGGAGCAGAATTAAGACAAAGTGGGCTTACAAGAAGCCAGAAGATCCAAGAAGATACCCAGAGGTTGGTGATTCCTTAATAAGGGCCTGTGAAGCAGTGGTGTTCTGTTGGCAAGGCTGAGTATTTTGGAAGTGTAGCTTAAATGCACATGGCGATACAGGGGAGCAGAGGGAGAGATCGAAAGTCTGGAGGTGAATCCTTGTGGAAGATGTTCAAGTGAAAGCATAGTTTGGGAGGAAATTCCAAGGCGAGTTCTTTGAGAGTGGAGATTTGAAACCCAAGTTAAAAGTTAGAACTTCTGTGGGACCAGTTGGCTCACCGAGTGACAAGCGTCTGAGGAGGCTTGATGAGAGATCCATAGAAGTTGCTTTGGGCTGGCATCTGTCACCTGGTTTCAGAGTGTGATGTGTCTAACCACCTGTCACTTATTGGTTTACATGGACTCTGCAAGATAGATTTTTATAACTTGTGTTACTCTTACAAATCTGTGTATATCTGTAAAGATATAGTTGTGGGTGAAGGAGCTGTGTAATATAGATTGTCTTTTCTTATTTCATGAATGTATATTCTCTTGTTAAAGGTTCATCAGCAGTCTCCTGTTCAGTAGCTGCCCTCCACATTTCTAAACAAAAAATACAAGTTAGGATTTTTCAAGCCAGGTTCCACCCCAGGATCTGACTTGTTCAGTAGCAACAATAGCTGGGATCATAACAGTACACATTGGAGAGATCATTTAGAAATATCCCTTATTATGATAATGATGCCTGTTTTAATCTTTTATTTAAAAAACACTGTAAATATAGCAGTGAAAAAATGGCAGTACAAAAATACTATCACCACCATCACCTTGGAATTGCCCAACTAGGACAATGGACTACAGAATATATTTCCTTGTGCGTGTTTATAAGATATCCCTTGTGTTTTGATCCCACATAGGTAGCTTACGTAAGCCTTTCCACCAGAGAAACCTTTTCCAAGGTTGGTCGTGAACTTTTGGCAACAATTTCGACTGCCCATCCTGATATAATCTCTGTACTTCTGGTTCGCGTCCGAGAAACCATTGAAAAGGTTGGAATGGTATGTTCTGTTTTAACTTTGAATGAACTGCCAAAGCTTGTTCATAAACAAATTGAGTAATTTTGCTTGAAGAAATTGAATTTACCTCTATGTCACATTAACAGTGTGAGCTGCTACTAGCTGGATAAATACAATTTTCTTTTTTTATAAGGAAGGAAAATATTACCTATTTTTTGCTCCAACAACAACTTGCATAGAGGGCATGGTAAAATGTCCCAAGACGCTTCACAGAAACATTGCCAAACAAAATTTGACACCAAGTCACATTAGCTGTTAGGACTGTAGCTAAAAGCTTGGTTAAAGAGGTTATAAGGAGTATCAGAAAGGAGGAGAGAGATGTAGAGAAGCAGAGATGTTTCGGAAGGGCTTGCAGAGCTTAGGGCCTCGGTGGCTGAAGGCATGGCTGCGAATGCAGGAGTGATTAAAATCAGGGATTTACAAGAAGGCAGAATTGGAAGGGCAAAGAGGATCTCAGAAATTGATGACAGGAAGGCTATGGCAGGTGAGAACCTAGAAACTATCATTATCACAAAAGAGGTAGTGTTGGGAAAGTTAATGGGGCTAAAGGTAGACAAGTCTCCTGGTCCTGATGGAATGCATCCCAGGGTACTAAAACAGATGGCGGGAGAAATAGCAAATTCGCTGGACTCTGGGATGGTTCCCGCAGATTGGAAAACAGAAAATGTGACGCCACTATTTAAATAAAGAGGTAGACAAAAGGCAGGTAACTATAGGCCGGTTAGCTTAACTTCTGTAGGAGGGAAAATGCCTGAATCTATCACCAAGGAAGAAATAGCGAGACATCTGGATATAAATTGTCCCATTGGGAAGACGCAACGTGGGTTCATGAAGGGCAGGTCATGTTTGACTAATTTGATGGAATTCTTTGAGAACATTACATGTGCAGTGGATAATGGGGAACCTGTGGATGTGGTGTATCTGGATTTTCAGAAGGCATTTGACAAGGTGCCGCACCAAAGACTGCTACATAAGATAAAGGTGCACGGTGTTACGGGTAATGTATTAGCATGGATAGAGGATTGGTTAACTAACAGAAAGCAAAGAGTGGGGGTAAATGGCTGTTTTTCTGGTTGGTGATCAGTGAGTAGTGGTGTGCCTCAGGGATCAGTGTTGGGACCGCAATTGTTTGCCATTTACATAGATGATTTGGAGTTGGGGACCAAGTGTAGTGTGTCAAAATTCACAGATGACACTAAGATGGGTGGAAGAGCAAAGTGTGCAGAGGACGCTGGAAGTCTGCAAAGGGATATAGATAGTCTAAGTGAGTGGGCAAGGGTCTGGCAGATGGAGTACAATGTTGGTAAACGTGAGGTCATCCATTTTGGTAGGAATAACAGCAAAATGGACTATTATTTAAATTGTAAAAAATTGCAGCATGCTGCTGTGCAGAGGGACCTGATGTCCTTGTGCAGGAATCTCAAGGAGTTGGTTTGCAGGTGCAGCAGGTAATTAAGAAGGCAAATGGAATTTTGTCCTTCATTGCTAGAGGGATGGAGTTTAAAAATAGGGAGGTTATGTTGCAGCTGTATAGGCTGAGGCCACACCTGGATACTGTATACAGTTTTGGTCTCCTTACTTGAGAAAGGATATACTGGCACTGGAGGGGGTGCAGAGGAGATTCACTGGGTTGATTCCGCAGTTGAGAGGGTTAGCTTATGAGGAGAGACTGAATAGACTGGGGCTATACTCATTGGAACTCAGAAGAATGAGGGGAGATCTTATAGAAACATATAAGATTATGAAGGGAGTAGATAAGATAGAAGCAGGGAAGTTGTTTCCATTGGTGGGTGAAACTAGAACTAGGCAGCATAGCCACAAAATAAGGGGGAGCAGATTTAGGACGGAGTTGAGGAGGAACTTCTTCACCCAAAGGGTTGTGAATCTGTGGAATTCCCTGTCCAGTGCAGCAGTTGAGGCTACCTCATTGAATGTTTTTAAGGCAAAGATAGATACATTTTTGAACAGTAAAGGAATTAAGGGTTATGGTGAGCGAGCAGGTAAGTGGAGCTGAGTCCACAAAAAGATCAGCCATGATCTTATTGAATGGTGGAGCAGGCTCGAGGGGCAATATGGCTACTCCTGCTCCTAGTTCTTATGTTCTTATATCCTCATGTTAAATTACAGAGATAGGGTGGGCAAGGCCACTGAGGGACTTGAAAACAAGGATGAGAATTTGAAAATTGAAGCATTCCTGAGTGAGGAGCTAATGTCGGTCATTGAGTGAAGCTGTGATGGGTGAATGGGACTTGGTGCAAGATAGAACACAAGCAGCTGAGCTTTGAACAAAGTTTAGACAGGATGGAACATGAAACGCCAGTCAGGCCTGGAATGGTCAAATCTGGAGGTGACAAAAGCATGATTAAGGGTTTCGGCAGCAAATAAGCTGGGGTAATTATAACAGAGCCTTAGAATTGATTCAAGTGCATGCACATTTTAAGTGTATTTTATCATAAAATACATTGGAAAGAAGATTAAATGGTATAGTAATTATACATTCTTTATTTCTGGAATTTAAATTAATATCTGGCTCATCCTCGTGAAAGTCTCTGAATGCAAGCATTTGAAAATAAAATCAGACAACCCTGAAAATGCATAGCAGCCTCATTAGCTTCTGAAAGGGAAAAATAATATGTATGTTTTTATGCAGTTTGTGCTTCAGACTTAAATGGTGAGCAAAAAGTGATAATTGCGAAATTCTTGTCCTTCAATATTTCTACTTTCAATTCTAATCATTAGACTGCAGATTATCATAAAATACTTTCCATGAACATGTTCATATTTATTCAAAATAACAGCACCACTTGAAGAAATTGGCTGGTGAAAACTATTGTAGTTACATATGTTTCAAAATATATTACTAACATTTTTATTTTAACATTTTAAATTTATTTTCACAAAGACAACCCAAATTACACATCCACTGACATTTCTGCTGTTAATGGCATGATATTCCTGCTTTGGAAATGTTATTGCTGCCATTTCTATTGCTATTCTAGGTTACTTCTTTTGGGGACATGTTACAAATTTCAGCACTGGGAGTTAAATCCCAAAATGGAATAAGAAATCAAAATGCTACAGAGCAGCATCATATTGTCATTTTTAAGAGCCTGTGAAATTGAAATAGCAATTTATGATGGTTTAAGCAGTAAAACATTCACAGTGGAACTATGAGTATAGCATAACATTAGATATAACATTAGATTTTATGATTTGCACATCAGGAGCAGCTTTGTGCAACTTGCGCGCAAATTAAGAATTTGAACACAGAAGTGGATGTGAATGAAATCTGAACTCTAATATCTCTCTTAAAAACAATATTTAAACTTGAATTTTTATTTTGAGAGAAATTCAGCACATTTTGTGTTGTAGGTTTCTCTATACCTATTTAAAGAACTTCCCCTGCACCAATGGAAAATCACCTCAACTGAAATGGATGTAATTCGTGAGTGGCTTCTGAACTACAATTTATCTACTGTGGAGAACAAGTTGGCATGCATCATACTTGAAGGACTGAACTGGGGACTTGACGAGCAGGTATTTACTTTTCCATTCTTTTCAAAAAGGGCAGCATGATGGCCCAATGATTAACGCTGCTGCCTCTCCATGCCAGAGAGCTGACCTTGAGTGACTGTATGGAATTTGCACATTCTCCCTCTGTCTGCATGGGTTTCCTCTGGGTGCTCCATTTCCCTCGCACAGTCTGAAGATGTGCAGGTTAGGTGAACCGGCCATGCTAAATTGCCCCTTGTTGTCCAAAGATGTGTAGGTTTGGTGGAATAGCCATGGTCAATGCGTGAGGTTATGGGGATAGGGCGGAGGAGAGGGCCTGCTTGGGATGCTCTTTCAGAGAGTCGCTATAGACTCGATGGGCCAAATGGCCATTTTCTACAGTATGTTATAAGAGTTGCGAGGGGCAAAAGTAACATTCCATTTACAGTTACGAAAGCTTTATCATTCTTTCTCTTGATACTTAGATTCAGGCATTGTGGGTTTTTAAATATATTCCGCTAAGGTAGAGTTTGTTTAAACCTGGTCCGTATTTCTAAAACCAGGAACAATAATTGTTAAAACTGATCACAGACTGGACACATGGGCCGGAACTCTACCACCTCGCCTGCCCGGAATCGGAGTGGGCGAGTGTCTGGCAACAGAAGTCTCCATTGACCTTGGGCGGGAATTTATGGTCTCGCGGGATCGAGACCGTAAAATCCCGCCCAAGGATTTCTTAGTTTGGACTGGAAACTTTTCACATTAGGTTACACTTTATAAGTTCAACTTGTAGATTGGATACACCTAGCATTTAAGAGCATTTTACATGTGTAAATGAATTTACATCTGAGGTGCATTCTTTCCTATACTGTGTTAGTGGGTATACTTCATGCTCTTAATGGTTGCCTTCCCTGGGGAAGACATGGTTGATTTTCTCAGATCCAAAGTAAATGTTTGTATGAAGCTGCTGCCCTGAAGCTACTGCAGTGATAGTGGAGTCAGACACTTTAGGAACATTTAAGCGGTTATTGGATAGGCACATGGAGCACACCAGGATGATAGGGAGTGGGATAGCTTGATCTTGGTTTCAGATAAAGCTCGGCACAACATCGTGGGCCGAAGGGCCTGTTCTGTGCTGTACTGTTCTATGTTCTATGTTCTAACTCAGGTGAGGATGATTATTGAGAGAGTGCTCCCGATCTAGGGTAGTCTCCATTTGGGACTAGAGTTATAATCTAGCCTGCAAACCAGCATTCTGATCAGTGGCATGAATTTGTGTGCATGCCTGCTTCCATGCTGGCCCCCATTGGGAGATAAAAATCCTGCCTAAATTGTATAATGTGCCTTGGACCCTACTGAATATTTTTAAAAGTCTTTCAACCTTGTTGGTTCAGTGCAGTAATACAATACAGATCTGAGATCCCAGATTCGATTGCTAATTTATGTTAAAGCTCTCTGTCTGGATAGCAGTGGAATGAATTGAATGTTGTGTCCTGAAACTAAGGAAGGAGGAAAATAGTCCCCATTCCTGATTTAGGGGGCCTTTAATATAAAACAATATATTGCAAGGAATTATATTCAGATTAATGAAAATTAAATTTAATTGAACATTTACGTAAACATTAAGAGAAAGGCAAAATACTGCGGATGCTGGAATCTGAAACAAAATCAGAAAATGCTGTAAAAAGTCAGCAGGTCTGGCAGCATCAATGGAGAGAGAAGTCTGACAAAGAATCATCCAGACTCAAAACGTTGGCTCTGTTCTCTCTTCACAGATGCTGTCAGACCTGCTGAGTTTATCCAGCATTTTCTGTTTTTATTTAAATAAACATTTTACTTTATAGTCCCTAACCTGCTAAGCCCTGTGCATTTAACATTATCTTTGAGTTAGTAATTTGCTTTATTTTCCAGCAATCAGCCCTCGCTCTTGACCCTTGCCTTCATACAGAAGTAGCATTGATGGTTCTCGAAGTATATCAGAAGTACCTCACTGACCAGCCTTACAGTGGATTCATCTCTGAAAGCATAAAGCAGGTAACATGCAGGATAAGGAACAAGCTAGCATGTAAAATCATTTATTTTTCTCTTGGCTAATTTTTAGTTAGTAAAATTGTTTAAACAAAGTACCTTGATTTTAGGTATTTCCATAAAAGTTGACACCCACAATGTAAATGCTGACCACAAAACCTGTCAAATACAAGAAATGTACTTTTGTTAGTTTTGTAAATAATTTCAAAATATGTATGGATGTCAATATTAAACACAGCGCAAAGTGATCTGAGAAGTGTTTCACGAACTGAATGTAAGTCTGGAATTTGGTACAAGTGAAAATTGGGTGCAAATGGGGAAGGAGGTGCTGATTTTTATTTTCCAACAATAGCTGGTGAGTGCTCATTTGTCATTTGCAAGGTAGGAGACTGTAACTTCAGCTAACTAACTCAGTAACAAGTCAAAATCCTGGAACTCCAGGATGTAATGAGGTCATGAGACAATTAGTCATGGCGGAAATTGAGCACCAGTGAGCAGGCTATTGGTAAGTAAGTGCCATTTTTTTAGCGCTGTCAATGACAGTTTCCATAACTTTGCTGATGATTCAGAATAGACTGGAAGTACATGGGCAGATAGAATTTGTCCTTTTTTGTGGATAGGCCATACCTGGTAAATTTTCCGCATTGACAGATAGATGTCATTGTTGTAGCTATATTGGAACAGCTTGACTAGAGACACTCCTAGTTCTGGGATGAATCGAATTGGCTGAAGACTGGCATTTGTGATTCTGGGACTCAAGAAGAGGCTGAGATAGATCATCCACATGGTACTTCTGGCTGAAGTCATTTGTACTGCCATCAGTGAGGGTCAGGATGTTCATGGAGCCTCCTATACCCATCAGTTGTTTAATTGTTTACGACTATTCATAATTGCATTTGGCAAGACTTTCATCAGAAATTTCATCTGATCCATAGGATATTAGATGTTGTCGCAGTTTTATACAACTGAACGTTTTGTTCAAGCAGTTAAGAATCTCTGCTGTGCATCTGAAATCACAAATAAGCCAAACAGATGAGAACAACAGATTTCCTTTCTTGAAAACTAATGAAGACGGTTTTGGAAATTTCATGGTTATCATTACTGATGATGGTTTTTATTCCAGATTTGTTTTATTAACTGAATTTAAATTCTTCATCTGCAATTTCAAGATGATTCTTCATAAACAAATTTGAAATATATTATCAGACCCTATCGAGACACAACAATATCTAAACTTTCAAATGTACTTCAGCAATTCAGTTTAATGCAGTAAACTAATATGATCAGTAGGGCTCGCAGTATGGCTGCTTACACATGCTGGAAGCTACATATATTCACACACAGGGTCTTGTCCTTTGCAAACAAAAACAGCACCTTTTTTAACTAAACAAAATTTGGAGGACAGCCATTCCCTGGTCCAATCTCCATAACAATTCATTAAATAATCAGATTGACCTGCCTGATTTAAATTTAAGCCAAAACTAGGCAGTTAACTGTTCCCTGGTGTATTCACCATAGCAACATCTCTATCAGTCAGTCCTTTTGCCAACCAATCAGCACCCTCTTCTCACGCAGTATAAATTGTTGTTCCCTCTAAATTTGGTATTCTTGCCAATCTGTCCTGATATCAGCATCTCTCTTCTTCGGCAAAACTTTTGTAAATACAGATTTTGTGATTAAACTTTCAGATACTTTACTCATACAAATCCACGTTAACCTTTTTGATCTTTGTTTAATTTTAGGTGTCATATTTGGCTAATGTTGTTCGTCTGAATCAGACTCCTGAGGCCTTATTTAATCACTGGGCGTGGGAATTGGTTGTCAGATTGAAGCTGCACAATAATCATCCATGCAATGACCAGCGTTGGCCACCTATTAACAACGTTATTGCTGCGCCTGAAATGAATGAGTCACCTACCCTCCATCCTCTTTCTAAAGCTGTAAAAGCTGGCATTCCTATTGGTTGTTACCTTGCACTGTCAATAACATCAATAGGTCACAGGTATGATGCACACTGTGGGGGGAATTTTACCATTTTGAGTCTAAGTGCCAAATCCGGGCGTCAAATAGATCCGCGCCTGGAATCCTCTTTCCAGCGCGCCCATACGCGTTTTGCCGGCTCCGGCCCGATCCACGCTGTGGGCGGGGCTTAGCGCTGGCGGACCGATTGGAGCTCTGAACTGCGCATGCACAATTCAAAAAACATCTGACTGAGCGCGCCCGGGTGCGAAAGAAAGAAAAAGCAAAAAGCGGAGAGAGTGGCTCTCTGATGATCATCCTCTGGTCGGGGGGGGGGGGGGGGGGGGGGGGGGGGGCCGATCATCCTCTGGGGGGGGGGGGGGGGGGGGCAGATCATCCTCTGGTCGGTTGGGGGGGGGGGGGAGTGGTGTGTGACCGATCATCCCCTGGGAGGGGGGGGAGGAGAGGGGCTGTAACATCTCTTCCTCTTGGGGGGGGGGGGTGTGACCGATCTTCCCCTAATGGGGGGGGAGGGAGTGTGACGTATCATCCTCTGGTCGGAGGGGTTCCGCTGCCTGTCTGCGGCCGATTCCCTCCTGCCGGAGTGGACGTGCGGCCATGCCATCCCACAAAACCTTCAGGATGAAGTGATTCCTCGCTAAGAAGATGAAGCAGAACCGGCTGATTCCACCGTGGATCCGCATGAAAACCGGCAACAAGTTCAGTACAAGTCCAAGAGGAGACACTGGAGAAGGACCAAGCTGGGCCTGTAAAGGGATACACCATCACTGGTACACTACCAGCCACAGCCATCTCTCCCGCTCTCTTGCTCCTGCAGGGAAGAGTAATCTGTGGCTGGTAGTGTACCAGCGATGGTGTATCCCTTTACAGGCCCAACTTGGTCCTTCTCCAGTGTCTCCTCTTGGACTTGTACTGAACTTGTTGCCGGTTTTCATGCGGATCCACGGTGGAATCAGCCGGTTCTGCTTTATCATCTTAGCGAGGAATGGCTTCATCCTGAAGGTTTTGTGGGATGGCATGGCCGCACGTCCACTCCGGCAGAAGGGAATCGGCCGCAGACAGGCAGCGAAACCCCCCCGACCAGAAGATGAGACGTCAGCGCCCCCCGGGGATGATCGGTCACACACCTCTCCCCCCTCTTTCCCCCCCCCCCCCCCCACAGGGGATGAGATGTCACACCCCCTCTCCTCCTCCCACCCTCCTCGTCCCCCGACCAGAGGATGACCTGAGTCAGAGAGCCGTTGCCGTCTCTGACCCTGCTCTTCGGAGGCTGCAGCGGCGACTTCGGACTTTTATTCGGTAGGTCGATTACAGCGCAGACGCGGATCGGGCCAGAAGACGGTAAAGGGGGATTTGGCTGTAGAGTTGGGCGCGCGGTTCATTAAGTCGATTTAAATGCATGCAAATGTCCCGGGCTGCCCGATTCGGGCGCGGGCCGGACCCGCGCCCGAATCGGGTGTCGGTAAAACCGCGATCTGCTCGGATTCGGGTGCAGATCGCGTTAAAGGCCCGACGCCCAACTTCACCGCGATTTTGCGCCCGAAAACAGGCGCCAAGTTTTGGTAAAATCAGGCCCTGTGTATTTCATTGTAAGGAGTAGAACCAGCTAAACCTGTTAACAATAAAGTAGCAACTGCAAAGAACTGTTAGCATTCTTCATTAATTTTCCAGTGAATGCAGTTGTTATGCCATTCAACATGAGAGGTTTGAAGATTTTCATGTGATCACTGTTCTCTCCCTCCTCTGGTATCTATAATACTGCATTGTTTCATTCAAAGATGTAAAGTCAATGTTATAATCTTCTGAATTTGCTTATGTTTTAACATTTCTTTTAGCATTGACAAATTCTGCTCAGAAGGCATACCTCTGCTGGGTGTACTAGTACAGTCAAAGCATCTTAAAGCATTAGTCTATGTGTTGGATAAGATCTTGCCACTCTTCTACCCATGCCAGTACTATCTTCTGAAAAATGAACAGTTAAGTAGAAGCTATCTGACTTTTCACTGAAGGAAAAAGACTTGCATTCATTAGAGAATATTTCTTATTCATAGATATGGTTGTTGATGTTGGAAGGCATGCCCGCCAGTTGATAAATTTGGAAAGCAATTGATATATCCTATTGATTTTGGGCATTTCATTTCCTCAATTTGCTATTTTTAATGCATAGGTTAATAATGCATTAAATTCTTATTTGAGTTATTTTAACACCGTAATTTAACCATTATTTGACCATTAGGGTCACAAAGTTATTTGACCTTCACTGACTAACTCGGAAAAGTATGCTATCACAAAATTATTTCCATTCTGTTTCGATGAATTGTCTAAACTAACATGGTTGCAGGATGGTCACGACTGGGAGTTAAATATCCAGGGGTATCAGACTGTTCAGAGAGACAGACAGGAAGGAAAGGGAGGTGGTGTAGCTCTGATATTTAAGGATGACATCAGGGCAGTCGTGAGAGATAATATAGGTTCTGTGGAAATTAGAAATAATGAGGAGAAAAAGTTACTAATAGGCATTTTCTATAGGCCACCAAATAGTATCATGGGGTGAGAAATAAACAACTATGCATGTAAAACTGGTACAGCAATTATTATGGGGGATTTTAATCGACATGTCAATTGGTCAAACCAGGTTGGTTAAGGCAGCCTTGAGGAGGAGTTCAGAGAATGTATCCGCGATAGCTTCCTTGAACAGTATGTAATGGAACCTATGAGGGAGCAAGCTATCCTAGATCTGGTCCTGTGTAATGAGACAGGAATAATTAATGATCTTACAGTTAGGGATCCTCTCGGAAGAAGCGATCACAGTATGTTTGAATTTAAAATACAGATGGAGCGTGAGAAGGTAAAATCCAATGCCAGTGTCTTGTGTTTAAACAAAGAAGACTGCAATGGGATGAGGGAGGCGTTGGCTAAGGTAGACTGGGAGCAAAAACTTTATGGTGGGACAATTGAGGAACAGTAGAGGTCTTCCAAAGTGATTTTTCACGGTGCTCAGCAAAAGTATATACCAGTGATAAGGAAGGACTGTAGAAAAAGAGATAACCAGCCATGGATATCTAAGGAAATAAAGGAGGATATCAAATTGAAAGAAAAGGCATACAAAGTGGCAAAGATTAGTGGGAACCTAGAGGATTGGGAAATCTTTAAAGGTCAACAGAAAACCACGAAAAAAACTATAAAGAAAAGTGAGATGGATTATGAGAGTAAACTAGCTCAGAATATAAAAACAGATAGCAAAGGTTTCTACAAGTAGATAAAATGAAAAGAAGTGGCTAAAGAAAACATTGGTCCTTTGGAGGATGAGAAGGGGGATTTAATAACTAGAAATGAGGAAATGGCTGAGGCATTTTGTGTTGGTCTTCACAGTGGAAGACACAAATAACATGCCAAAAATTGATGACAAGAAGGCTATGACAGGTGAGGACCTAGAAACTATCATTATCACGAAAGAGGTAGTGTTGGGAAAGCTAATGGGGCTAAAGGTAGACAAGTTTCCTGGCCCTGATGGAATGCATCCCAGGGTACTAAAAGAGATGGCGGGGGAAATGGCATATGCAGTAGTGGTAATTTACCAAAATTCGCTGGACTCTGGGGCCGTTCCCGCAGTTTGGAAAACAGCAAATGTGACGCCACTGTTTAAAAAAGGAGGTAGACAAAAGGCAGGTAACTATAGGCCGATTAGCTTAACTTCTGTAGTAGGGCAAATGACTGAATCTATCATCAAGGAAGAAATAGCGAGACATTTGGATATAAATTGTCCCATTGGGAAGATGCAGCATGGGTTCATGAAGGGCAGGTCACATTTGACTAATTTGGTGGAATTCTTTGAGAACATTACATGCGCAGTGGATAATGGGGAACCTGTGGATGTGGTGTATCTGGATTTCCAGAAGGCATTTGACAAGGTGCTGCACCACAGGCTGCTGCATAAGATAAAGGTGCACGGTGTTATGGGTAATGTATTAGCATGGATAGAGGATTGGTTAACTAACAGAAAGCAAAGAGTGGGGGTAAATGGGTGTTTTCCTGGTTTGCGATCAGTGACTAGTGGTGTGCCTCAGGGATCAGTGTTGGGACCGCAATTGTTTACCATTTACATAGATGATTTGGAGTGTGTCAAAATTTGCAGATGACACTAACATGAGTGGCAGAGCAAAGTGTGCAGAGGATGCTGAAAGTCTGCAAAGGGATGGAGATAGTCTAAGTGAGTGGGCAAGGGTCTGGCAGATGGAGTACCATGTTGGTAAATGTGAGGTCATCCATTTTGGTAGGAATAAAAGCAAAATGGACTATTATTTAAATGATCAAAGTTGCAGCATGCTGTTGTGCAGAGGGACCTGGGTGTCCTTGTGCATGAATCACAAAAAGTTGGTTTGCAGGTGCAGCAGGTAATTAAGAAGGCAAATAGAATTTTGTCCTTCATTGCTAGAGGGATGGACTTTAAAAACAGGGAAGTTATGTTGCAGGTGTATAAGGTGCTGGTGAGGCCACACCTAGAGTACTGCGTACAGTTTTGGTCTCCTTACTTGAGAAAGAATATACTGGCACTGGAGGGGGTACAGAGGAAATTCACTAGGTTGATTCTGGAGTTGAGAGAGTTGGCTTATGAGGAGAGACTGAGTAGACTGGGGCTATACTCATTGGAATTCAGAAGAATGAGGGGAGATCCTATAGAAATATATAAGATTATGAAGGGAAGAGATAAGATAGAAGCAGGGAAGTTGTTTCCACTGGCAGGTAAAACCAGAACTAGGGGACATGGCCTCAAAATAAGGGGGAGCAGATTTAGGACTGAGTTGAGGAGGAACTTCTTCACACAAAGGTTTGTGAATCTGTGGAATTCCCTGCCCAGTGAAGCAGTTGAGGCTACCTCATTGAATGTTTTTAAGGCAATGATAGACAAATTTTTGAACAGTAAAGGAATTAAGGGTTATGGTGAGCTGGCGGGTAGGTGGAGCTGAGTCCACGAAAAGATCAGCCATGATCTTATTGAATGGCGGAGCAGGCACAAGGGACCAGATGGCCTACTCCTGCTTCTAATTCTTATGTTCTCATGTAATACTTGTACCATTTACCTGATTATTATTTGATATCCTGAATTGTTGACATCCAAGCAAATCCTTTAATTGACACCAAGCTAATCGTTAAAATGACAATTCCACATAAATGATGATTGTTTCTATTTTAATTGAATTTCAGTAAACTTAAGTCATTGACCTGATTGACTTCTTGGAAATTAGGCAATATAAGTTTTGTTTTATTTAGATTAGCCCATATTTTAGCATCTGTATCATGAACGCTGCATGTTCTTGAATGTTAAAATAAATCTGCCGCACTTTTTGTGTGACTCATTGGCAGATTGCAACTACATAAACGTGTTAAAAGTCAAAGGACAGAAAAAGACCAGCTGGTCCATTGATCCTGACTTGTTATAAGCCAAAGTGCTCCAGTTCATAAGTTGGTAGCCTTCAGGAAATGTCAATCTGTTTTAATTTACGTTCTGTCTCCATTCCCAATGTGATTGTGAACTGTGATTAGACAACCTAATGTTAAGCAATGGAAAACTCACCATACCTTGTTTCTTCCTCCACCATAGGTTTTTAACGTGTCTACAGCTTTTTCTTCAGACTGATAGTGGTGTGCTTCAGGGAGTGACTCAACAGGTGACCCAGAAAGTAGCACAGCATTTGACCGGCGTCAGCTATGGAGAAAACATTAAATTGTTAAACAGTATGATTCAGGTAAAAAGAAACATTAGTTACAGGATCATAAAGGGTTAATACAAAAGGAATAATCACACAAAAGGAATAACAAACTCACGTTTATGTCATACCTTTCAGTGACGTCAAGATGTCCTAAATCATTTTCGGCAGCACAGTGGTTAGCACTGCTGCCTCACTGCGCCAGGGACCCGGGTTCAATTCCAGCCTTGCGTGACTGTCTGTGTGGAGTTTGCACGTTCTCCCCGTGTCTGCGTGGGTTTCCTCCGGGTGCTCCAGTTTCCTCCCAAAGTCCAAAGATGTGCGGGTTAGATTGATTGACCATGCTAAGTTGCCCCTTAGTTTCCAAAATGTGTAGGTTACGTACATTGGTCATGGTAAATGTGTGGGGTTACGGGGATAGGATGGGGGCAAGGACTAGATAAGATACTCTGTCGGTGCAGACTCGATGGGGTGAATGGCCTCTTCTGCACTGTAGGGATTCTATGATTTTACAGCCAACTAAATATTTTGTTGACTATGAACTGAGACCATTCAGCTCAAGGGCAATTCCAACATCACAAAACAGATTATTTGGTCATTTTCAAATTGCTGTTATAGGAGTTGTGTGCAAATTGGTTGCTGCATTTCCTACATTACAACAGTAACTATAAAATTAAGATGAAAGCAAAATACTGTGGATGCTGGAATCTGAAACAAAAACAGAAAATGCTGGAAAATCTCAGCAGGTCTGACAACATCTGTGGAGAGAGACTCAGAGCCAACGTTGCAAGTCTGGATGACCCTTCACAGAGCCTGTTAATTTTGTAACTACAAAATTAACTCCATTCGCCGTAAAGCAAGTTAGCACGTCTGGTGGTCACAAAAGACACAATATGCAAGTCTTTGGTGGAAATACTTTTCATGCTATAGTCTATGTTCATATATACAATTAGTCATCAAATTTGGATCTTATGCTCTGAAAGAAATTAATTGCCATTCATGTTTACAGACTCATGTCTCTGAGAGCAATAAACCTGGTCGAGTTGGAGCAGCTGCTGTACTGGAATTCTGGATTCAGGTCTTGACAAGCCAACAACTGTGGCACAAAGACAAAAGTGTTTTGTTTCTGATGGATAATCTTTGTAAGGTTGCATTCCTTCATCAACAGGAAGATTGTTTGCAAAAGCCTCTTTACCAGCTGCACAAGGTATCTCACAGAAATTAAATTTTCAGGTGCAAGCTAGCCTAAAATTCTGGAACATGTTTTCATGTAAAAGATGAAACAATAGCCAAATATCTTTAGAACTATTTAACATATGTATTAACACCTTATATTGATAACATATCAATGGACAGCACAGTGTCTAGCACTGGCAGTGAGCCAAATGGCCTCCTTCTGCACTTGTAGAAATTCTATGATTGCAAAATAGATATAGTATTATTAATGATCATTGATTTGGAAGCATCCATTTAAGATGTCAGTTTGCTTCCCTCCTGTTTACAATTTGTAACTATAATAGTGAAGCTTGCTCACACATGTACAAGTCCTCTTACATGTTGTATTGTTTCTTATTAATCTCTAAAGAGATATTCTTGATTTTAATAAATGTTTAGACTGCTCTTGGATATCATGGTGATCGTGGATTACTAACTTCATTCATGAGCTGGATGTTAGCTGGCAACATAACTCCATCCTTCATTGAAGGCAGTGCCACCTCAACTGAGGTACAGTGGAACTTTTTCCTATATCTATAAACACAACTATATTTATATATAATATGATGTTTTAAAACTCTAATCACATCACTGATAAGGCAGCCAGCTCTGTATCACTATTTCTATAATTGTTTTAATAACTAGCATATTGCAAAGAGGATACCTCACTTTGGTAGGAATGCTTGATTGTTTGAGACAAATGTAACCACCTGGCTTATAGGTTCAGAAACAAAACACAACTACAAATATACATTCCTCTTACTTACCCTGACCTGGCTAATAACCGTGAAAATATGCTACATGCTGTCAAAATCGATACAGTTCATCTGCAATAATTTAAAACCTTACATCAAAATCATATCTAGATCTGTCAACCTATTCCATTCTAAATTCTTATGTCCAAATTTATAAAGGAAACTTCTGATATCAAGTTGTAATTACGTCCCTCCCACAGTGGGGATGTTGTAGGAATTTGTAATGGTCAAACGTATAATAATACAAGGCAGAATGGATTACTTTAAAATGGGAACTCTGGAAATGGGAATTATCATCTGGCCCCTCAACAAGGTTCATTAAAGACTGCACTTGGTTCTAATGTTGCATGTGCAATACCATAAGAGATATTTTTGAATAAATATACCAGTGGTGCTGTCAGAATGATCATGAATAGATTAGAAAACTTAAAAATTAACAGTCTTAAGTATCCTTGAACAGATAGTAAACTTTTTCATTTAAACATATGAATAGATTTGGAGATGAAATGAAGACTTGTGTGCGTGCGTGTGACTTGTCGTGTGGCTGATGTGTGTGGGATCATCCTTCGTCAAAGATTTGGAATAGGAATCATTACAGCAATGGAGGGAGAAAAATAAACTGACCACCTTCTATAAAATATGGAATGGAGTCAGAGGGATTGACTGAAACAAGTACATGGTGTTCTCCAGCAATGTGGAATCGCGAGATAGCCAACCACACACAGATCATTTGTTTATAAGACAGTGTATTAACAATCTTTCCCCCACTATCAGAGATCCTTGGGTACCAGCAACCTTAGGCACACTTAGGGCCTGATTTTATCATTGCGGGGCGCGAAAATGTAGTAACGTCGGGTGTGAGGCCATTAACGCGATCCGTGCCCGCGTCCGCGCAGATTGCCACTTTACCGAAACCCGGGAATGGCGGCGATCCATGCATTTAAATTGAATTAATGAACTGCCCGCCGAACTTTATCAACATTTTCCCCTTTACCACCGCGTTTGGCAATCCGGAACCGTGCCGTAATAGACCTGCTAACTAAAAGTCTGAATCGGGCGCTCCAGCTGCTGAAGAGCGGGTTCAGTGCTTCCAATGGCTCTCTGACTCAGATCAGTGGTGGGGGGGAGGAGGGAGGGCGGGTCAAATCATTCTCTGGTTGTGTGGGGGTGGGGGGGGGGCGCGGGAGTGAGGCCAGATCATTGTCTGGTTGGGGAGGGGGGAGGAGGAGGAGGTGTCTGGTGGGGGGGAGGGCCGATTGTTGTCTGGTGGGGAGGGAGGAGGAGGCAGGTCAGATGTTCCTCTGGGGGGGAGGGGGGGTGGTTGAGTGAGGCCAGACCATTCTCTGGTGGGGGGGGGGGAAACAGGGTGAGTGAGGCCAGATCGTTGTCTGGAGGGGGGGGGGAATGAGGCCAGATCGCTGTCTTGGGGTGGGGGGGGGGGCAGAGAGAGAGAGAAGGGAGACGGTAAGATGTATCTCTGGTGGGGGTGGGGGAGGCCCGATCGCTCACTGGTGGGGGGGGGGGGGGGGGGGCGGAGGCCCGATCGCACACTTGTGGGGGGGGGGGGGGGGGGGGGGGGGCAGATGGATCTCTGGTAGGGGTGGGGGCGCAGATGGATCTCTGGTCGGATGGGGGCAGATGGATCTCTGGTGGGGTGGGGGTAGATGGATTACGGGGATTTAAAGCAGGAATTTCTGGAGCTGGGCTGGAAGCTGAGAGCCAAGACGAAACATGTGGTCATCTCTGGTACGTTGCCGGTACCACGTGATAGCGAGTTGAGGAACAGGGAGAGAGTGCAGTTAAATATGTGGTTGCAGGGATGGTGTAGGAGGGAGGGTTTCAGATACGTGGATAATTGGAACACGTTCTGGGGAAGGTGGGACCTGTACAAACAGGACGGGGTGCACCTGAACCAGAGGGGCACCAATATCCTCGGAGGGAAATTTGTTACGGCTCTTCAGGGGGGTTTAAACTAATTTGTCAGGGGAGTGGGAAAGGGAGTTGTAGTCCAGAAGTCAGTGAGGGTGGTGAGGTATTGGGGAAGGTATCAGGGTCAAGGGTGGGTACTGGTAGACAGGAAGGTGGGTTGAAGTGTGTCTACTTCAATGCAAGGAGCATCCGGAACAAGGTAGATGAACTTGGGGCGTGGATTGGTACTTGGGACTACGATGTTGTGGCCATTACGGAGACGTGGGTAGAACAAGGACAGGAATGGTTGTTGGACGTTCCGGGGTATAGATGTTTCACGAAGTGTAGGGAAGCTGGTAAAAGAGGTGGAGGAGTGCCATTGTTAATCAAGGATAGTTTAACGGCTGCGGAAAGGCACTTCGTGGGGGATCTGCACACTGAGGTAATATGGGCTGAAGTTAGAAATAGGAAAGGAGCGGTCACGTTGCTAGGAGTTTACTATAGGTCCCCAAATAGTAATAGAGATGTGGAGGAAGAAATTGCTAAGCAGATTATGGATATGTGTGGGGGTCACAGGGTAGTTGTCATGGGGGACTTTAACTTTCCAAATATTGATTGGAACCTTTGTAGGTCAAATAGTTTGGATGGGGCAGTTTTTGTGCAGTGTGTGCGGGAGGGTTTCCTGACACAATATGTGGATGGGCCGACTAGAGGTGAGGCCACATTGGATTTGGTACTGGGAAATGAACCGGGCCAAGTGTTAGATTTGGTTGTGGGAGAGCAATTTGGAGATAGTGACCACAATTCGGTGTCTTTTGTTATTGCAATGGAGAGGGATAGGGCCGTACGGCAGGGCAAGGTTTACAATTGGGGGAGGGGTAATTATGATGCGATTAGGCAAGAATTAGGGGGCATAAGTTGGGAACAGAAACTGTCAGAGAAAGGAACTAATGAAAAGTGGAATTTTTTCAAGGAACAAATACTGGATGTCCTTGATAGGTATGTTCCTGTCAGGCAGGGAGGAAATGGCCGAGTGAGGGAACCATGGTTCACGAAAGAGGTGGAATGTCTTGTGAAAAGGAAGAGGGAAGCTTATGTAGGGATGAGGAAACAAGGTTCAGATGGCTCGATTGAGGGTTACAAGTTAGCAAGGAATGAGCTGAAAAAGGGGCTTAGGAGAGCGAGGAGGGGACATGAGAAGTCCTTGGCGGGTCGGATCAAGGAAAACCCCAAGGCTTTTTACTCTTATGTGAGGAATAAAAGAATGACCAGGGTGAGGTTAGGGCCGGTCAAGGACAGTAGTGGGAACTTGTGTATGGAGTCAGTAGAGATAGGCGAGGTGATGAATGAATACTTTTCTTCAGTGTTCACCAAGGAGAGGGGCCATGTTTTTGAGGAAGAGAAGGTGTTACAGGCTAATAGGCTGGAGGAAATAGATGTTCGGAGGGAGGATGTCTTGGCAGTTTTGAATAAACTGAAGGTCGATAAGTCCCCTGGGCCTGATGAAATGTATCCTAGGATTCTTTGGGAGGCAAGGGATGAGATTGCAGAGCCTTTGGCGTTGATCTTTGGGTCCTCGCTGTCCACGGGGATGGTGCCAGAGGACTGGAGAATGGCGAATGTTGTTCCTCTGTTTAAGAAAGGGAATAGAAATGACCCTGGTAATTATAGACCGGTTAGTCTTACTTCGGTGGTTGGTAAATTGATGGAAAGGGTCCTTAGGGATGGGATTTACGACCATTTAGAAAGATGCGGATTAATCCGAGATAGTCAGCACGGATTCGTGAAGGGCAAGTCGTGCCTCACAAATTTGATAGAATTTTTTGAGGAGGTAACTAAGTGTGTTGATGAAGGTAGGGCAGTTGATGTCATATACATGGATTTTAGTAAGGCGTTTGATAAGGTCCCCCATGGTCGGCTTATGATGAAAGTGAGGAGGTGTGGGATAGAGGGAAAGTTGGCCGATTGGATAGGCAACTGGCTGTCTGACCGAAGACAGAGGGTGGTGGTGGATGGAAAATTTTCGGATTGGAGGCAGGTTGCTAGCGGTGTGCCGCAGGGATCAGTGCTTGGTCCTCTGCTCTTTGTGATTTTTATTAATGACTTAGAGGAGGGGGCTGAAGGGTGGATCAGTAAATTTGCTGATGACACCAAGATTGGTGGAGTAGTGGATGAGGTGGAGGGCTGTTGTAGGCTGCAAAGAGACATAGATAGGATGCAAAGCTGGGCTGAAAAATGGCAAATGGAGTTTAACCCTGATAAATGTGAGGTGATTCATTTTGGTAGGACAAATTTAAATGTGGATTACAGGGTCAAAGGTAGGGTTCTGAAGACTGTGGAGGAACAGAGAGATCTTGGGGTCCATATCCACAGATCTCTAAAGGTTGCCAGTCAAGTGGATAGAGCTGTGAAGAAGGCCTATAGTGTGTTAGCTTTTATTAACAGGGGGTTGGAGTTTAAGAGCCGTGGGGTTATGCTGCAACTGTACAGGACCTTGGTGAGACCACATTTGGAATATTGTGTGCAGTTCTGGTCACCTCACTATAGGAAGGATGTGGAAGCGCTGGAAGGAGTGCAGAGGAGATTTACCAGGATGCTGCCTGGTTTGGAGGGTAGGTCATATGAGGAAAGGTTGAGGGAGCTAGGGCTGTTCTCTCTGGAGCGGAGGAGGCTGAGGGGAGACTTAATAGAGGTGTATAAAATGATGAAGGGGATAGATAGAGTGAACGTTCAAAGACTATTTCCTCGGGTGGATGGAGCTATTACAAGGGGGCATAACTATAGGGTTCGTGGTGGGAGATACAGGACGGATATCAGAGGTAGGTTCTTTACGCAGAGAGTGGTTGGGGTGTGGAATGGACTGCCTGCAGTGATAGTGGAGTCAGACACTTTAGAAACATTTAAGCGGTTATTGGATAGGCACATGGAGCACACCAGGATGATAGGGAGTGGGATAGCTTGATCTTGGTTTCAGATAAAGCTCGGCACAACATCGTGGGCCGAAGGGCCTGTTCTGTGCTGTACTGTTCTATGTTCTATGGATCTCTGGTTGGGGGGGCAGATGGATCTCTGGTGGGGGGGCAGGCGGTTCCACTGCCACTCTGCGGGCAATTGGTGGAGGGAGGGGGCAGGGGTGGCGATTGGTCTGGGTAGCGGGAGGGGTGGGTGGATAAGAGGGACAGTGATGTGTGGGTAGCGGGGGGGGGTGGATAAGGGGGACAGCGATGTCTCTGGGTAGTGGGGGTGGTCGATAAGGGGGACAGTGATGTGTGTGGGTAGTGGGGGAGTGGATAAGGGGGACAACGATGTCTGTGGGGGCCATCGCACCTGCTTTTCGCTCCTGGGCCGCTTTCTCTGCTTTCTGACAGGAGCGATCTGACATGGGCGTGCTTTTTCAAATTTCTTTCTAACTGCTCATGCGCAGTTCAGAGCTCAGATCGTTTTGGCCGCGCTAAGCCCCACCCACAGCACGAATGGGACCTGTCATTTTTTTTAGGCTGATTGCGTATGGGGGCGCCTGAAAGCAGATTTCTAAGTCGGATCTGAGTTACGCCCAGATTCAGCACTTAGAATGAAAATGGTAAAATCAGGCCCTTAGTCAACCCCTGCCAACTATCCCCACCCCCACATCAAAATGGCTGGAGTGGTTCTGACGTTACAGAGAAACAACTAAACAGTCATAATCAATTACAGCAAATCAGGAACAAGCGATTTTTCACACCTTTCATTGGCGTACATATTTACCAATTAAATCCTGACTTTTCGCCCTTTCTCATTCGATGAAAAATTAACTTCTGCTAATCCTTCATTTGCATAGCATATCCCCATATCTCGCCTTTGGTATTTGTTATGAAAAAAATCTGGTCTTGCTCACCCTCGGGTGAAGGTCAAAAAGCAGAATGTTTTAAGGCCTCGGCAAGAGAAGATTAGTCTGAAGCAGAGAGGTTCCATTGAAGATCTGCAATTAATAACATTCTCACAAGCTGTTACAGAGAAGGCATGATTTTTAAAATCTGAACATTTTAACTTCCATGCTACCCCTGGCCAAAGGAAATGGTCCATTGCCCCATCACTGGAAATCTTCAAAAACCAGCTTTCGATTATTTCCATTTGAAAGTTTTCATTATCAGGACTGTCATTTCAGCAGATCATACGTACCTGGTTTAGCTATGATCCCCACATAAATTTGGTAGAATATGGATCTTAGTCTGTGCTGGGAACACTGCTAAAGCAGGAATAATGGATGGAGAGAATGAGGTGAGTAAAAATGTGTGTGCGCGTGTGTTTGTGTAACTTTATAATATAAATGGGACATTGAATGGTGGGAATGAACTGAGTGTTCAGCAGAGTCCTTCTAAAGACCTGTTGGGCTATCATTTTTAGGAGCAGCGAAAAAACAGGTGCTCCTGCATTTTGTCAGAATTATTGACAGTCCCTTACTTTGTAACATTGATTTTGTTTAGTACTGCAATGCCCACCCAACTTTTCCTTTAAGAAATACTTTTTTTTATATAGGTGTGGTTTTCCTGGATGATATTCAACATGGAGGCCATCTTTGAAGAAGATTCCCAGCTCCGTAGATATGTGGAACTTGAATTAATTAGCAAATCTTCAGTTACTCCGGATCAAGCCCTTAGGGTAAATATTACGATCTCTTAGTAAACGAATTGCATATAATTCAGCTTAATATGCATCTCCCCCACTGTAAGTGAGTACGAGGACTAATTAATGTGAATACTTACAAGTTAACAAACATCGGTTGACGAGAAAATGCTTTTATTGATGGCACACTTAAGTGGGGGAGGGGTGCAGTGATGGAGATGATGGTGTAGTGGTAATGTCACTGAAATGGCCATCCAGAGGCCAAGGCTAAAACTCTGGATTAAATCTCACCATGGCAGTTGGTGGTATTTAAATTTGATTAATAGGATCTAGTCTTACTGAGACTACCATCGATTGTTGCAAAAACCCATCTGGTTCACTAATGTCCTTTAGGAAATACCCTCAGCCCTTTTCCACCAACAGGGATTCTGCCCCTGTCTTGGAAATAAAGACTTTGATGCCCCGATGATAAGAATTCCACCTCAGTCCCTGGGGCCAGTGTTTCACAAGTGACTCCTACACTGACAGGAACTCCCGCTGCCCCCAAGGGTCTGACAATCAACCAAACACTTTACCTTACTAATCCCCCGACACCTAGTGTACACAAAGAAAATAGTTCCTGACACCCTCTTTTATTCATAATTCTGACATCACCCCATTTTAGCCCACAGTTTTTGCTAAATTGGTCAATAATGTTGCATGGGTTAATTTTGTTGGATCTTTCCATTTGCACACGTTGCCTTAAGATTACTTCTAGATGTATTCCTTATCTTGAAACTTCACAAATGTCTCATTATTTGACCAGTACTGAATAAGTCCAGGACAATGTGCTCTGACAGGGGATAATACTGGATCATGCAGATTCCATTCTGATAGCTACTGTTACAATATTTTTAAGTTTCAAACTTTAATGCTAATATAGGAATATTAGGATTAGGGTTAAATATAAATAAAACCTGATTCTTAGTAACTATTTGATTATTGTGTATCCTTCAATTACATGGTAATTGAGGTACTCTCTTCTAATATAATAAACTGTTGCTAGTTGGTGACTAATGATAAGTTACGTTTGTTTGTAAAAGGTTAGCAACATTAATATGTCTTCTTTCCTGATGCTGTGTTAGCACAAAATGGTGACTTGACCTAGTTGGTTTGTTGGACAAAATGTGTTTGTAAAAGGACTTTAAAATAAAATGACCAAGGTAAGCAAGCACACTAAACTGTACTAAAATAAAATCTCGGCTTGTTTACACCATGTCAGATAATGTGACACATCAGCTATGTAAGGCAAATCCAACAACATTTAAAGGCTGGGTCCCTGTAGTTGTGAATTATTTATGCAAACACCTGTTGTGATAACCCGAAGAAGAAGGAAGCCACCCAAGAGCTGGCTTAAGTGGGAAACCAAAGACCAGTAAATGGAGAAACTATCCTCACCATTTTTGCGCTCTCAGACCCCCTTCCCAGTCTCCCTTTCGTCCTCCTGCCATCCCAATCTCGAGCCCCCCACAATTTCAGGTAACCTAATTGCTGACTGCACCTTCTAATATATCTACAAGTCCCAGATTTAATGTAACGGAATTCTCTTTCCACAGCATCCATACCTGCAGAGAAACTCCCGTATCTCTAATAGAGCTGTACATGTATCCAATTTCACTGTCCGGTAGTGCACAGCAATTCGGTCTGTTTATACTCGAGCTCCTTTAAATCAAAATATTCCAAAATTCACCATGTACAGCGTATGGGTGAGAAGATTCCCCACCATGCCCCACCCACCCCAAGCAGACAATATTTAAAAAACTGATCCGATGCTTGCACTAAGTAGACAATACCTCTGTAAAATGATTCCACCAGTTTGGTTTATTTATCTGGTCATATCATATTTTATTGCATTGACTTTTACTTTAACTTGACTTACAACTCAAACATAAAATTTATGCTTTTAGGTTTTAGAAAAGTGGAGAATTGATGTGTGATTCCTCATTTATTTTGTTCACAGAAGGCCCAAAGCCACTTAAAGTTACCAATTGTGCCATCCATTCAGCGGCTTATGATCTATCGCTGGGCCCATCAAGCTTTAGCTACTCCTGCAGATCACCCGCTCCTCCCTCTCATCTGGCAGAAATTCTTCTTTCTCTATCTTCACCGGTCTGGGCCAGAATTTGGGTAACTTTCAACATTTTTAAAAATTATTTTTCTTACTGATTCTTTCTAATGATCTGTTTGATATCAAATGGGTTACTTTTGACCTATATTCATTTAAAATCTTGTATAAGATGAGCATTCCTGTTTACAGAACTTATTTCTTCTTGTCACTATTTGTAATTAATTAGTTTGTCAGGATTTTCTATTGCAAGTTACTAAAGAAACGTTTTCTGTTTAATTTTATGGTTACTATTTTGATGGGGGGGGGTTGCAAAGTTTAGTCACTAACTGAAGTCTTGATGAACACATTTGCTTTCTTAATTGTTCCTTAATTATAATTTTTAAACATGTTAAAAATGTAAATAATGTTATGGACCAGATCAGAATTTCCAAGGTGTATTATGAAGTTAGTCAAGACCCAACTTTTACTTGTGATTTTGGCAATAAGCTGAGCATAAGCATAAGCTCCTGGTATGATGCAATTGACCACACGGTATCTTTTATCAAAACAAACTTTATTTAAGAACACATTGAGAATATAAGAACAGGAATTAGCCTAACTTTTACTAATCAAAATGCTTAAACATGGCAAAGTATAATTCTTAACATCTATCTCTATTGTTCCAATTTAAAGCAATATCCCCTTAGACATACACCCTTCTTCAGAATTAGTTAGCACAAAAAACAAGAATGCTCATGTGCTGCTAGATTTATAGCCTCTTTAGTACTTCTGGGCAGAGATGCAGACAGCAGTTTCCAGAGAAGGATCTATTCTCAAACAGCAACTTTCGGAGAAAGAGGCACTCACATACAGCAGAATCTCAGAGAAAGAAACTTATCTCCTGGCAGATTCCGGTCTCCAACTTCAGAGAGAGGAAAAGAGAGGCACTGCTCTCTGTCTCAACTCCAAGGAACAGAAGAGTCGAGAGGGTCAAGAGCTTCAAGTTTTCAGGTGTCCAGATCACCAACAACCTGTCCTGGTCACCCCATGCTGACACTATAGTTAAGAAAGTCCACCAACGCCTCTACTTTCTCAGAAGACTAAGGAAATTTGGCATGTCAGCTATGACTCTCACCAGCTTTCACCAATGCACCATAGAAAGCATTCTTTCTGGTTGTATCACAGCTTGGTATGGCTCCTGCTCTGCCCAAGACAGCAAGGAACTACAAAAGGTCATGAATGTAGCCTAATCCATCACGCAAACCAGCCTCCCATCCATTCACTTTGTCTACACTTCCCGCTGCCTCGGCAAAGCAGTCAGCATAATTAAGGACCCCACGCACCCTGGACATTCTCTCTTCCACCTTCTTCCTTCGGAAAAAAGATACAAAAGTCTGAGGTCACGTACCAACCGACTCAAGAACAGCTTCTTCCCTGCTGCTGTCAGACTTTTGAATGGACTTACCTTGCATTAAGTTGATCTTTCTCTACACCCTAGGTATGACTGTAACACTACATTCTGCACTCTCTCGTTTCCTTCTCTATGAATGGTATGTTTTGCCTGAACAGCATGCAAGAAAGAATACTTTTCACTGTATGTTAATACATGTGACAATAATAAATCAAATCAAATCAAAACATCTAAAGGGCAACTAAGCTTGAATTATCTGTGTAAGCCTAGCTCCATAGTCATATGACCCTACCTGTCAATCATCCTAATCAAGCCCAACTCTGCAAAACGCCAGGGGAGCACCAAGAACAGGATTAATCCAGATTAGAACAAACATTCGATCAAATAGAAGCAATTAAGCTGCTGCAGTAACAATACAGTGCTGCCAGATCCAGACAAAACCGCTCCCATTGCATAGCACTGCTGCAACAGATGCTGCACAAGAGCATGACTCAAATATATTTCTTAAAGGCACAGTATCTTCACAATAAACAACCTGTTGCTTTCCCTATTTAATGTCTTGGTTACTTTACACCTGCTCGAAGTCTGTTCCTTGTCTTTTCTTTGAAGCCCATTCTGTAGCTCCATTCCTGACTATGAAGAAAGTGGAGTCTGCTGCTGTCTCCTACTACTCAGAATTGTGGTGTTGCTCCCTGTTTTTCAGCTTCAGATTGCCCCTTTCTAGCTATGCATAAATCTGTTACCATTTTTCAAATTAAGACCGAGAGAAAAAAGTGCAAATCCAGCACCAGACTTGAGGCACCACAGAGTAAATTTTCTTTTCAATTTTGTCGCCTTTGAATCTCTGTTTTTCTACCATTTCTATTACTACCACTTTATCATTACTTCAGTTCAGGTGTCAATCAGCTGATTGGGATTGTAGAATGCTAGAAAATTTTAATATATATGAATATATATAAAAATGAGAATGTGAATTGAAATGGTGAAATATACTTTGGAGTACAATCTGTCACTTTTGGAACAAGTAATGTGAATGTCACTAATATGAGCACAATTTTAATTGTGTTATTTGCACTTGAAAGAAAATACAAGTTTATTTTTTGTTTCAGTTTGCCTGTAAGTGGCTGTATTGGAAAACGATATTTCCATAGCACTTCGCACTCCAACTTGCTGAAAGAAATGAAAAAGCGTCTTGTTGAAATAGCCGATTTTCATCATGCAGCTAGTAAGGCTGTAAAGATCCAGAAGAATATGGATCATGCTGACAACATCTCAACATTGAATGAGAACATCAGAAATTGCCAGCCTGAATCCATGACATCACCAGAGCTGCACAAAGAATTGCTCAGGTATAAAATTATTTCAATAGAATTTGTTTCGTGAAACTACCACGCATAATTTTTAGAAAGCATCCCGCACAACCAATTGCCTTCTCTTAGTCATCTGGCCAACAGTACAATCCATTAGACAAAACTAGTCCTGGAAGGATAACAGTCCAGAATTGAATAGTGTCTATTGGACAAGATTGAATATTGAATAAAGTATTATTTATGCAGAATATAGAAGATTGAAATGGGTGGGCAGAAGGAGAGTTATTTTATGATTTTTTGTTTGTTGTACCTCTGTTCTCCTTCAGGCTATGAACCATCACATTATTTGATTACTCTAGTCTTTCTTAGTTGTGTCCCAGCTGTTCCATCATATTGAGATTTTGTGCAGAATTATTCCTTCACGTGTCAGCTCCCATGGATCAGTAAAGAGGTTGAGGGAAGCCCACAATTTGGGATGTTCCCCCACTCAGAGGCCAACTTTTAATTACAGGCTGGGACTTTATTAGGTAGGGAGTCTGTCACTGGAAGCCACAGGATTGCAAGTAAGCCCACACCAAGGACAAGAGTCAACTCAAGTTAGGGAAGCATTGAGTGGAGGCAGGGGATCGTGAAATCAGGGGAATTTGGGGACTGGTCTTAGGGGAGTTGGGAGGGAGTGAAGTGGGGGAGCCTCTGGGGAGCAAGGATCGGGACATGGTAAAGAGTGATTAGGAGACTAAAGGCCTTGTTTGCGGTTGGGTGCGAGGTGAATGGTTAGTGAGTGCAGACGCTTGAGGTAGATTGAAGGCACTTAACTCCTGAACCCACCATGTTCTTACCTCAAGGTAACTGGCAAGTTACCCTATATTAGAGAAACCCAGTTGACAGCTGTGAATTTCCAAGGTGCATGACAATGAGACTCTCAGCTTTATTATCATATTTAAAGTTAAAATCCATTTCCTTGGATCAAGTTGGTTACCCAACTTCCAGTCTTTGTTCAAAGCTGAAATGGGAAGGTTAGAAGTGCATTGAAGTCAAGAGGTAGACTTTTTTTAATTTAACCAACCCCGACCTATCCCAAGCCTGCCCATTTTTTAAGGTTAAAATACTGCCCTTTGAACTTTTCCATGTTTTCCTTTCTCACTATAGTCTATCTCTGATAATGTGAAGTTATTTTTCCACCGGAGAAATTTATATTGTCTTCTTTGCCAAACCAGAAAAATGCATTTTTTTTCGTTGCCCAAGATTGAACATACCCTGCTGCTCAGATGATTAGCACATTGTTCGAAGTTATACACACATACCAGCAGTTAGCACAAACCCAGTGAGTAAAGACAAATAAGCTTTGCTCTTGCCATAAGATTCAAACTGCAAGTGGTAAGGTATGCCAAAGAGCATGGAGATATAGAATGGCTGAAAGACATTTTGTTCTGTCACCTGACAAAATTGTATTGGATTGAAAGCAGCAAGAAGAAAAACTAGTGAAAATAGAAAACTGCAAGCACACTTTTCATAAGTATGTTGCAAAGTAGCCACAGCTGGAAGAAGAGGTGAAAAATTGAGTAAGTTGATACCAAAACGACTGTGCGTGAAGAGTAGCAGCAGAAAATGGTTTTGTTCATTTTGACAAGTGGATATCTTACTGCTACAGATGTCTGAAAAGGCATGGGTTAAACATATGTATTGAACCAGGAAAGCATAGAAAATGCCAGACAAAACAAAGATGTTTCAATTTCACATGTTCATGGTTAATGAAAGGAAAAATGGAGTTTTAAACTTAGACCAATGGACAAAACTGCCTTAACTTCTGATGTTCCATCAAGCAAGACCATGGAGCAATAAAAATATTTAGCCATGAGAAGATTCACTGCACTGCTATTTTGGCACATTGTTCTGAGTGCAAAAACTGCCACCATAACTTATCTGTTAAACAAAATGATACCAAAGATTGAAATTCCTCATAGAGTTCTTGTTTACTTTCGTTATAAGGAATGGATGTATGAAGAAGAGATGTAATTGTGGCTCAAGAAAGTACGGCCAAAGTGTCCAGTTGGCCTCTTTCTAAAAGTCCCAACCCTAATGGTGTGTTATCAGTTCCTGGCAGCAGATAGAGAGGAATATCACTACCTGCAAGTTCCCCCCAAAACCATAATCCTTCTCATATGGAACTCTAGCATTGTTCCTTCACTATTAATGTCATAGACAGCATGGAAACAGGCCCTTCAGCCCAACTTGTCCATGCCGCCCTGTTTTTTTTAAACCCCGAAGCTTGTCCCAATTGCCCGCATTTGGCCCATATCCCCCTCTATACTCATCTTACCCACGTAACTGTCTAATGCTTTTTAAAAGATAAAATTGTACCCGCCTCTACTACTACCTCTGGCAGTTTGTTCCAGACACTCACCACCCTCTGTGTGAAAAAATTGCCCCTCTGGACCCTTTTGTATCTCTCCCCTCTCACCTCAAACCTTAAAGTCTATTTTTAGACTCCCCTACCTTTGGGAAAACATATTGACTATCTAGCTGATCTATGCCCCTCATTATTTTAGAGACCTCTATAAGATCACCTCAGCCTTCTACGCTCCAGAGAAAAAAAGTCCCAGTCTATCCAGCCTCTCCCTATAACTCAAACGATCAAGTCCCGGTAGCATCCTAGTAAATCTTTTCTGCACTCTTTCTAGTTCAATAATATCCTTTCTATAATAGGGTGACCAGATAAAATTACTCAGTAAAAGTCCTGGAACTCCCTCCTTAACTCCCTTTCTAAGGGGAAGCAGAGGTGTAATGGTATTGTCACTGGGCTAATAATCCAGAGACCCAGGGTAATGTGAGTCAATGAGAAATCTGTGGCGAATAGTGAAACATCCAAGAAATGTAACATCAGTAACGCCCTTAGTGGCAGTGAGGATGACGTGCTAATTGAAGAAAGTGACAGCTCACGAGACACCAGTGACAATGTGTGACAGCAGTGTGAGGAATATTTTGAGTTTTTACAATTAGTGAGACTTCTGTCTGTATTGTTGTCTTTGTCCCCTATTGATAAATGTAAATAGTTAATATTTGTGCTGTATTGTTGTTTGTGTTCTGTGAAGGCACATACCTGTATGTACTGAAATATTTTTTCCCTTGAGTTTTCTTTTTAAAATCCTGGCACATACTGTAAGCAACCTATTATGACAAACCTGTGTTCAAATATTAATTTTCAGATGCTTTGAATTTAGAGTGGGTTCTTTTTCACCAGTTGGGAAGTCGAAGACTAGTGGCACATTCTAAATGTTAGAGCCAGACTGTTTCAAGAGTGAAATTAGAAAACACTTCTGGACACACAAGATTGTAAAAGTTTGAACTCTCTTCCGCAAACAAAGTTGATTCTAGATTTTAAATCTGAAATTGATAGATCATTGTTAATCAAAGGGAGATATATGGCAAATATGGGCTTTTGGAGATAGGTCATAGATCAACCATTGAATAAGCTGAAGGGAATAAATGGCCAACTATTATTCCTGCATTACTACATTCAAATAATGCTGATTTCTATCCAATCAATACCAGTGAGAAATTAATTGGTAATTTTATCTCTTTCCTGTTTGTGAAATGTTACTGATAAAGATACTGTTGTGGTTACCTGCTTGATGACATTTACTGTGATTCAAAACCAACTCTCTGTGTGAAGCATTTTGCTCTGGGACGTAAGATGGTACATAAATGCATGTTTATCTTTTTAATAGGCTTTTCCATGTTTTTGCCTTTTGGCTGGATGATATGAATCTACAAAAGACAGATCTTTATCTACCTTCTCTACCTGTCCAGTATGATACACATAGATTGGCAAAGGTCATGCAGAACCAGCAGGTAAATCTTCATGTTTATCGAGCAATGAATTCACCAAATAGCAAATAGAAAATAAAATGAGTCTGATTGAATGTGATTGTTACAAGACTGTTTTCTATTTATCTAGGATCTTTGGACTGAATATGTTGACAATGAGCGTATTAAACACGAATTTCAAGAGACATTGAATCTCTGGACCCAGCCCCACTATGAACCTTTCACAACCTATCGAACATCAAGTTCTAATAACCTTATTGATTCACTTTCAGGCAAGTGTTTCAAAGTGCTATGTTCAGATCATATTTTAAATTTCTTCTATGGGATGTGGGCGTTGCTGCCTAGGCCAGTTGTCCATCCCTTGTTGCCCTTGAAGGTGGTAGTGGGGCCACCACCTTGAACTGCTGCACTCTGTGTGGTGCAGATAAACCCACCGTTTTGTTAGAAAGGAAGTTCCAGAATTTTGACCCAGTAACAGTGAAGGAACTCGGAGGGGTGTGTGGCTTGAGGGTGAACATGGGTTTTATTCCCATGCATCTGTTGCCCTTAACCTGCTAGATGGTAGAGATTGGAGGGTTGAAAGGTGCTGTTGAAGGCGCCTCGGTGAGTCGCTGCAGCACATTTTGTAGCTGGTACACACTACTGCCACTGTGCATTGGTGATGGAGGGCATGAATGATTAAGGTCTTGGTAAGAATGCCAGTTAAGGGGACTGCTTTGTCCCGGATGGTGTCAAGCTTCTTGAGTGTTATTGGAGCTGCATCCATCCAGGAAAGTGGAGAGTATTCTATTACATGCTACCTTGTAGATGGTGGGCAGGTTTTGAGGAGTCAGAAGGTGTTACTTGCCTACCTTGTAGCCATAGTAGTTATTTGGTTGGTCCAGCTCAATTTCTGGTCAAGATAGCCCCCAGATAATGGGTGATTCAGTGATGACAATGCCATTGCATTTCCAGGGGGGATTGTTAGATTCTATCTTGTTGAAGATGGTCATTGCCTGGCACTTGTTACTTGCCACTTATCAGTTCAAGCTTGAATGTTGTCCTGCTCTTGCCGCATGTGGACACAGACTCTTCAGTATCTGAGGAACCACAAATGCTACTGAACATTGTGCAATTGTCAGCTGACTTTACTATCTCTCACCTTATGATGGAGGGAAAATCATTGATGAGGCAACCAAAGATGGTTAGCCCTAGGATGATAATGTTAAGAAATGTATAATATGTATTGTTCATAAAAGGTTGGTAAGGAAAATACGATGATGTAATTGAAATACAACAGAGTTGTATTTCGATATCATTTTTCCATGATAGCATTCGTCTCTTATTTGGAAGAACAGGAGAAAACACACACACACACACACACACACACATACTTTGGTGATGGTATTTTTCTTTCCCTTTTAGCAAAAGACAGAATCTTTAACAATCTGAAGACTCATGATGCCCCCGTACCTACTGTGTCCCTGCAGTATATGAAAGCTCCTGTTCCAGATATTGTCAAAATGAGTTTGTCAGACAAAAAAGTGGCAATCAAACTTATTCACCGAAATCTAAACATCTTACGACAGCAGGCAAAGTAAGTCACTTGCAGCATTCGTTAGCCTTTGAAAGGGCCTTTTTAAGCTTTTCACATTTGCATGAAAAATAAAGTGTCCTTGCTACCTGGAAAATTCAGTTCAAAATAATGTGAACAAGTTGATTCTGAAGGTTTTTAAAATTTTAGATAAATTTGAGAATAGACCATTTAGATTGGAAACATGCACGTCATCTGTTGTTTAAGAAAACCACGAGAAATTTGTAGCCCAACTTTTCCTTTTGGCAAATTACTAGAGTCTGTAATTAAGGGTAGAGTAACTGAACACCTTGCAAAGAACCAGTTGATCAGAGGGAGCCAGCATGACTTTGTGAAGGGTAGGTCATGCCTGATCAACCTGCTAGAGCTAGACTTCAGGAGAGAAGTCAGGAAACACTTCTACACAGAGTGATAGAAGTTTGGAGCTCCCTTTTCCAAATGGCAGTTCATTCTGGGTCAGTTATTCTAAATCTAATATTGATAGATTTCTGCTAACCAAAGGTATTAAGGAATATGGGGCAAATGAGTTAGGCCACAGATCAGTCATGACCTTATTAAATGGCAGAACAGCCTCAAGAGCTACTTCAGTTGTACTACTTCAGTTCAAATGTTTGAATTGATAGTGAAAAGAACACTCCCGTGATGGTATCAATAAAGTACATTAGTAAGAGCAGTTGAAAAATATCTAGGGACTCTGTCCCCTGAAGAGTTCTGTAACTATGAGCATGCTGAAGGGACTAGTTGTCAAGTGTTGGTTCAAACCAAGGTGCAATCACAGGTTGTGATTTATAAACCATGACAAGATTGGTTTATAGCTTACCAGGATGACTTCTGTTCCTGATATTTTATGTTGTTCTCTCCTTGGTGTGTACATTAATCTACAGTTCTGTTTTTTGGCAAGATACTCCCATTAATGGCCACATTTTCTCAATTATTTGTGCTATTTATTTTTTAATGGCAAATTTGCTGTATGTAAGTCTAATCTCCTAAGGTACACAACAAATTGTTAAAAGTGACTTGAGGTGGAGAAAAAAGCAAAATAATCTTTTTGGTTCTTCAGAATTGCAGCCCAATGGGAGTGCCAGCAGACAGTGCTGAACAGTGAGCTTTTGAACACGTTACCAAAATTGTACAGCAACCGGGAAGAGCAAATCACGATGAAACTAGAATGCCGAGGTAGCTCTTCAAATCACATATGCCAAGGAGCAGCAAAAATCTCTGTCAAGGTTGGTAATTATTTCTCCATGTGTATGCTACATAATGTAACTAAAATGTGAAATCAAACCGAACCTGATAATTAATTCAATGCCTTAAGAACATTGAGAAAAATTGACCTAATCAATAATGTGGCATTGAGTGAATAAAGTATCTGCTACAATCTTAGAAATTGGGTCTAGTGACCACAATATGGTCGAATTTCTGATTCAGATGGAAGAGGAGAAAGTTTGGTCTCAAACCAGTGTCCTCTGTTTGAACAGAGGGAAATATGATAGGATGAGGGATGAATTGGTTAAGGTAGACTGGGAGAGCAGGCTGGCAGGTAGGATAGCTGAGGAACAGTGGAGGATTTTTAAGGAGATCCTTTTCAGTTCTCAGCAAAAATATATTCCAGCAAAAAACAAGGATTGTAAGAAAAGGGAGAACCAGCCGTGGATAACGAAGGAAATAAAGGAGAGTATTAAAATAAAAACAGCTGCGTACAGAGTGGCCAAAAATAGTGGAGAAACAAGTGATTGGGAAAAATTTAAGAAACAACAAAGAGAGACTAAGAAAGCGATAAAGAAAGGAAGGATAGACTATGAAGCTAGGCTAGCAATTAATATAAAAAATGATAGTAAAAGTTTTTATAAATATATAAAAAGGAATAGAGTGGCTAGAGTGAATGTTGGACCCTTGGAGGACGAGAGGGGGGAGTTAATAGTGGGAAATGAGGATATGGCTGAGTCTTTAAATAAGTTTTTTGTGTCGGTCTTCACGGTGGAGGACACAAATAGTTTGCCAAATATTAACGATAGAGGGTTGGCAGCAGGAGAAATACTTAATACAATTAATGTTACCAGAGAGGCAGTGCTGGGTAGACTAATGGGACTGAAGGTGGACAAGTCCCCGGGTCCGGATGGAATGCATCCCAGGGTATTGAAAGAAATGTCAGAGGTAATAGTGGATGCGTTAGTGATTATTTATCAAAACTCGTTGCATTCTGGGGTAGTGCCGGTTGATTGGAAAACGGCTAATGTTACGCCGCTGTTTAAAAAAGGAAGGAGACAAAAGGCGGGTAACTATAGGCCGGTCAGCTTAACGTCTGTAGTAGGGAAAATGCTGGAATCCATTATTAAAGAGGAGATAGCAGGGCATCTGGATAGAAATGGTTCGATCAATCAGACGCAGCATGGATTCATGAGGGGAAAGTCGTGCTTGACGAACATGTTGGATTTTTATGAAGATGTGACTAGGGCGGTTGATGGAGGAGAACCGGTGGATGCGGTGTTTTTGGATTTCCAAAAGGCGTTTGATAAGGTGCCCCATAAAAGGCTGCTGAAGAAGATTAGGGCACACGGAGTTGGGGGTAGTGTGTTAAAGTGGATTGGGGACTGGCTATCCGACAGGAAGCAAAGAGTCGGAATAAATGGGTGTTTGTCCGGTTGGAGGAAGGTAACTAGTGGCGTGCCGCAGGGATCGGTACTCGGGCCGCAACTGTTTACCATTTATATAGATGATCTGGAGGAGGGGACGGAGTGTAGGGTAACGAAGTTTGCAGATGACACAAAGATAAGTGGAAAAGTGAATCGTGTGGAGGACGGAGAAGATCTGCAGAGAGATTTGGACAGGCTGAGTGAGTGGGCGAGGATATGGCAAATGGAGTATAACGTTGATAAATGCGAGGTTATACACTTTGGAGGAAATAATAACAAATGGGATTACTATCTCAATGGAAACAAATTAAAACATACTACCGTGCAAAGGGACCTGGGGGTCCTTGTGCATGAGACGCAAAAGCCCAGTCTGCAGGTACAACAGGTGATCAAGAAGGCAAATGGGATGTTGGCCTATATTGCGAGGGGGATAGAATATAAAAGCAAGGATGTCTTGATGCACCTGTACAGGGCATTGGTGAGGCCGCAGCTGGAATACTGTGTGCAGTATTGGTCCCCTTATATGAGGAAGGATATATTGGCATTGGAGGGAGTGCAGAGAAGGTTCACCAGGTTGATACCTGAGATGAGGGGTTTGGATTATGAGGAGAGGCTGAGGAGATTGGGTTTGTACTCGTTGGAGTTTAGAAGGATGAGGGGGGATCTTATGGAGACTTATAAGATAATGCGGGGGCTGGATAGGGTGGAGGCGGAGAGATTCTTTCCACTTAGTAAGGAAGTTAAAACTAGAGGACACAGCCTCAAAATAAAGGGGGGTCGGTTTAAGACAGAGTTGAGGAGGAACTTCTTCTCCCAGAGGGTGGTGAATCTCTGGAATTCTCTGCCCACTGAGGTGGTGGAGGCTACCTCGCTGAATATGTTTAAAGCGCGGATGGATGGATTCCTGATCGGTAAGGGAATTAAGGGTTATGGGGATCAGGCGGGTAAGTGGTACTGATCCACGTCAGATCAGCCATGATCTTATTGAATGGCGGGGCAGGCTCGAGGGGCTAGATGGCCTACTCCTGCTCCTATTTCTTATGTTCTTATGTTCTAAATCAATGCACTGATCCCTTGTACTTGTTCTCACTTGCAATCACTCAAAGACTCCTAAATTGACTGGGGATTTGAAACTGGATCCAATCACACCTTTATAATGGCAGTTGCATAATTAAAAGCTTTCAGCTAAAGTGGATGGGTTAGTACAAATGAAAGAACTTGCAATTATATAGTGCCTTTCTATTCTCAGGACTTCCCAAAGCACTTCATTGCCACTTAACTACCTTTGAAGGATATTTCATTGTTGTAAAGAAATAAATGATAAACAAACATCATGCAGATTTCATTACCGTACGTTGCTGCAAAGCACTTTATGAAACAATAATCCGGATCTTGAGGTCAGCGACAAAGCAGAGATGTTCGCCACTGACTGCATGAAAAAGTATGATCCTACCTTGGCCCTAAGCTGTAGAGGGAAGTTGCTCTCCCAGCTACTATGTGGGCCCAATGGTAAAATCAGTAAAAAGGTCAAGCAGTGCGATGCATGCCCCATTTTGATGTCACTAGCTGAATGCACAACCCTTTATGTCTGTGATAAAAGCAGAAAATGCTGGAAAAACTTGGCAAGTTTGGAAGCATTTGTGGAGAGAGAAACTGAGTTAATGGCCCATAATTTCCTGGCTCCGTGGCATTGGATTTGAAGATTACCCCAAAAATGCGCTGGGAACTCCCTCTTGGAAGATCTCCCCCCCCCCCCCCACATTCTGTGACTCCCTTTGAACTAAAACAATCCATTCAAAACCACTCCTGTCTTGTGAAAAACAGAAGTTCCTCTTGGTTTATTACCATATCAAAACCACTTCCTACTGTCAGTTTAGATTCTTGCAGCCACCCTGTCACTTATTCCAATGACCATACTTAGAACCCCTCAACAGCTTGTCTTCCAGTACATAGAAAATATGACGATATTACCAAATGAAAAACATTGAATGTGTTGCATCTTTCCTTCAATAAGGTGACCAATACTGTACACTGTACTCCAAATATGATCTCACTAGTGCTCTGTACACCTGGAGCATAGCCTCCCTACTTTTGTAATCAATTCCCCTCACAATAAACTATAACATGCTATTAGCTTTCCTAATTATTTGCTGTCCCTGCATACTAGCCTTTTGTTTCTAGGACATAAGAACATAAGAAATAGGAGCAGGAGTAGGCCATCTAGCCCCTCGAGCCTGCCCCGCCATTCAATAAGATCATGGCTGATCTGATAGTGGTTTAGTTCCACTTACCCGCCCGTTCCCCATAACCCTTAATTCCCTTATTGATCAGAAATCTATCTACCTGTGACTTAAACATATTTAACGAGGTAGCCTCCACTGCTTCAATGGGCAGAGAATTCCAGAGATTCACTACCCTCTGAGAGAAGAAGTTCCTCCTCAACTCTGTTCTAAACTGACTCCCCCTTATTTTGAGGCTGTGTCCTCTAGTTCTTGTTTCCTTTCTAAGTGGAAAGAATCTCTCTGCCTCCACCCCATCCAGCCCCTTCATTATCTTATATGTCTCTATAAGATCTCCCCTCAGCCTTCTAAGCTCCAACGAGTACAGGCCCAATCTACTCGATCTCTCCTCATAAGCTAACCCCCTCATCTCCGGTATCAACCTGGTGAACCTTCTCTGTACTCCCTCCAAGGCCAATATATCCTTCCGCAAATAAGGGGACCAAAATTGCACACAGTACTCTAGTTGCGGCCTCACCAGTACCTTGTACAATTGTAGCAAGACCTCCCTGCTTTTATACTCCATCCCCTTCGCGATAAAGGCCAACATTCCATTTGCCTTCTTGATCACCTGCTGCACCTGCAAACTGAGTTTTTGCGATTCATGCACAAGGACCCCCAGGTCCCTCTGCACAGTAGCATGTTGTAATTTTTCACCATTTGAATAATAGTCCATTTTACTATTATTCCTTCCAAAGTGGATAACCTCACACTTGTCAACATTATACTCCATCTGCCAGATCCTCGCCCACTCACTTAGCCTATCCAAATCTCTCTGCAGACTTTCCGCATCCTCCACGCAATTCACTTTCCCACTCATCTTTGTGTCATCCGCAAACTTTGTTACCCTACACTCGGTCCCCTCCTCCAGATCGTCTATGTATATGGTAAACAGTTGAGGCCCCAGCACCGATCCCTGCGGCACGCCACTAGTCACCAACTGCCAACCAGAAAAGCACCCATTTATTCCAACTCTCTGCTTCCTGTTAGATAGCCAATCCTCAATCCACTCCAACACTTTACCCCCAACTCCGTGTACCTTAATCTTCTGCAGCAACTTTTTGTGAGGCACCTTATCGAACGCCTTCTGGAAATCCAAAAACACCACATCCACCGGTTCCATTCTGTCAACTGCACTCATGACATCTTCATAACAATCCAGTATATTCGTCAAACACGACTTTCCCTTCATGAATCCATGCTGCGTCTGCTTGATCAAACCATTTTTTTCCAGGTGTCCTGCTATTTCTTCTTTAATGATGGATTCCAGCAATTTCCCAACTACGGACGTTAAGCTAACCGGCCTGTAGTTACCCACTTTTTGTCTACCTCCTTTTTTAAACAGTGGAGTCACATTAGCTGTTTTCCAATCAGCACTTCCCCAGAGTCCAGCGAATTTTGATAAATTACAACCAATTGCACACAATAATGCTATTACTTCTGCCATTTCTTTCAGTACCGTGAGATGCATTCCATCTGGGCCCGGGGACTTGTCTACCTTTAGTCCCATTATTTGGGGGCCTATAGACCACGCCCACCAGTGACTTTCTCCCCTTACTATTCCTTATCTCCACCCACAACGATTCCACATTATGCTCCTTAGAGCCCATATCGTCTCTCACTACCGCCCTGATGTTATCTTTAATTAACAGAGCTACCCCACCTCCTTTTCCTTCCTCTGTCTATCCTTCCGAAATCTGATACCCCTGGATATTCAGTTCCCAGTCCTGGTCACCCTGCAACCACGTTTCTGTAATGGCCACTAGATCATACCCATTTGTACTGATTTGTGCCATCAACTCATTCACTTTGTTTCGACACTGAGATCCCTATGAATCTCAGACCTCCGCAATCTCTCACCATTTAGATAATAAGCTTATTTTTTATTCTTCCTGCCAAAATGCCGGATTTCACATTTGTCCACATTATATCCATTTGGCAGATCTTTGCCCACTCACTTAACCCAGGGAGATTTTAAAGAGCATCTTACAGGAGGGGAAAGTATAGATATGGAGAGATTAGAGCCTTGGCATTTGAACTTGTGGCCGCCAGTGGTGGAGCAATTGAAATCGATCTCATCAAGAATTGGAGGAGTGCAGATATCTCAGAAGATTGTGGGTCTGAAGGAAACAACGGAGAATTGGTGGGGGAGGCCTGTCAAGGCCATGGGGAGATTTGAAAATGGGAAGATGTTACTTTAGAAATGTAATTACTGCAGTAATGTGATTGGCCCCAGTTGGAAATTAAACACCGCTGTCACTTGAATTTAATTACTATTTAGGGTAAAATTTCAAGTCTGCTATTATTTTATTATGAATGTAGTAACTAATTAAAGAAAAGAGAAGGAAACATTTATTTGCAGTATTTGTGTTATGGCAGTTCATTAATACTTGTTATAGTATACAATTTATGTAGAAACTACATTTTTGTTAATCAACAACCTGAGTTTGGTTGTGTTAACTTTGTGGAGAAGGACACATCTGGAAATCCTAATCACTATCCAGGAAATAAGTGTAAAATTCATAACAAATTCATAGATTTGTTTAATTAAACTATCAAGCCTGCTTCAAGACTTCATACTAATCAATTCACCAATACATGTGAAAGATATCACTTACAAGACACATTAAACAGCATTACGTGGTGGTGTCCAAAACCAGGAGTCACAGATGTAAGCTTGTCACTAGTAAGTCTAATAGAGAATTCAGGTAAAGACTAAACAGTGGTTAAAATATGGAATATGCTGTCATATGAAGTATTTTACATAAATCACCTCGACACTTTGATAGGAAAGCTAGGTAATACATGAGAAAGAAAGGAATGGAAAGGTATGCTGATATAGTTGGATGACTTAAGGTGAGAGGTCTCCTGTGAAGCATAAACACTGACATGGATCACATGGACTAACTGACCTGTTTTTGGTCCTGTAAATTTTACACAAATAGCAATATTGAGATATTAATATCAACACAAGCATATTGCTGTATGGAACTATAATTAAAAATACATGCAAGTTAGGAAAAGTTAAATTTCAGATGTACAAGTTTATCTAAATCATCTTGACAAAATAATTAAAATGAGTTAATGAATTTCTGTTCACATTTCAGTGTAAAGAATTGTACCAGAATAATGCTATCAGACAACAAATTGATGCTTTAAGTAAAGACATTAAGCAGTTGCAAACCGATGTTGCCAAGCCTCCTCCTCAAAACATTGCTGAAGCTGCTGTACATGTGGAAAACTTTATAACGTAAGTTAGTGATCACAAAAAGAAATATTGCTTTGTTATTTTCTAGAAAATGTAATTGTGGTATTAAAAAGAAAGTTAAATAATGTCGTCTTTAGCCACCTGATGGAATGTACTTTCTGCAGGCATGTTTTAAGTCTTTCATTTCCTTTTATTCACGCGGACAAATGTCAGTTTATTTATTTTTTAATAGAGATAAGGGGTTAAAGTTCTTGTATGTGGCATTACTGATCATTGGGACATCATTTTGTGGTCACAGCCTCCACATCATTGAGTTGCTGGTAAGATGCAGTCATAGTGATGATGTTTTTAATATATCTACAGAAATACATTTGTTTTAAACTTTTTATGGTTGTGTTGTTGCAGTTTGATATTGTCCCTACTGCTCTGTAACTAAATTAACTTGTTAGGCATTATAGCCTACATCACATCATTCTACCTATTGTCCTATCAGTGTTATTGGTTTCTGTTTAGTGATTTTTCCATAGTGCTGCTTGAAAGTTACTTTCTGATCCATTTTTGTCAGCAGTAAGATCTAAAGATGTAGGAAAATCTCTTTTCTCTACCACAATGTTGAATATTTTGGACAATAACCCCCCCCCCCCTCCAAAACCCGACTCTTCCAAAAACTTTGTCTTGAAGATAGGTTAGCGTCTGGTGCCTCATCCAAGTGAACTTGAGAGATGCTAAGTCATTCCAACCTGGGACATTTTTAGCCAAAGCATATGAACAAACGAATTAGGAGCAGGAGTAGGCCACATGGTCCCTTGTGCCTGCTCCACGAGTCAATAAGATCATGGCTGATCTGATTGTAACTTCAACTTCACATTCTTGCTTATCAGGAATCCATTTGGGTTTGCCTTAAAAATATCCAAGACTCTGCTTCCACTGCAGGACTAAAAAACTCTTACTGTGTTCACTGCAGGAAGCAGAGTTCCGAAGGCACTCAAATCAAAGTAAATATTGCGAATGTTGGAAATCTGAAATAAAAACAGATGATGCTGGATATACTTAGCGGGTCTGGTAGCATCTATGGAGATAGAACCAGAGTTACCGTTTTGAGTCCATGATTATTCTTCAGAATTGAAGAGGGGTAAAAATGTAATGGACTATATAGTTGGTGGGGGTATATAGGGTGCAGCGGAATAGAAGGTTAGGGATAGGTCAGAGTTAAGGAGAAATTAACAAAGATGTGATGGACACAAGACAAAGGGAGTGTTGATGGTGGCATTAAGGACTAAAGAAGTGCTGATAGCGTCATAAAGGTAAGATAGCAGAATGTGTTAATAGGGGAACAAAGGTCAATGTTCAATGAAAGCAACACTGAAGAACAAGTTGACAGATGGCCCTGTGGGGGGGAGATGATGGGGTGTTGAGTACCCTGTCAGCAACAGTGGAGAGGAAACATCGGTTGAAGAGAAAAGCAGACTTGTCAGAAGCCCTCATTTCAAAGGTGGCATCATCAGAGCAGATGCAGTGGAGGTGGAAAATTTGAGAGAATAGGATGGAGTCCTTACAGGGATTAGGGTGTGGGGAGCTGTAATCAAGGTAACTGTAGGAGTCGTGGCTTTGTAATGAATAGGTCTCAATAAAAAGATCAAGAACAGATAAGAGGTCACAGGGCAGGGTCCAGATAGAGGAAAAAGGCAGATGAAAGGGGATCGACTCCTGCCCAAAGAAGAGAGCATGGAGACAAAGAAAAGTTCGGCATTGAAATTCATTGAGGTGAGGACGTAAGGGAATGAAATTGAGTCCTTTGCTGAGTACAGATCATTCATCATCAGAGAGGAGAAGGCCAGAGAGTATAGTGAATACAATGCAAAGGCGTGGAGTCAGAGGGACAAGATGTGGAGGATCCCAGATGGACACCCCTGCTGGGACATCTATCACATGTTCCTCAGTCTTGCTTTCCATTCTGCTATCTTACCTTTATGCCATCATCAACAGCTCTTTAGTCCTTAATGCAACACTCCCTTTGTCTTGTGTCTCATGACATCTTTGTCAAATCTGTCCTTAGCTCTGACCTATCCCTGACCTCTACCCCCCCCCCCCCCCGCAACTATATAATCCATTATATTTCAACCCCTCTTTAGTTCTGAAAAAGACCCATATGGACTTGAAATGTTTACTCTGTTTCTATCCCCACGGATGCTGCCAGACCTGCTGAGATTATTCAGAATTTTCTGTTTCCAAACAGAGTCAATCCTGAGATGAAAAAACAATTCTCATCTCTGTTTTAAATGGGTGAACCCTAATTTTTAAACAGTGGCCCCTCATTCTAGATACTCTGACCAGAAGAAACATCCTTTCCCCAACCACCCTGTCAAGACCTCTCAGGAGCTTATGTTTCAATCAAGTCGACTCTTACAAAGATAAGTGGAAAAGTGAATCGTGTGGAGGACGGAGAAGATCTGCAGAGAGATTTGGACAGGCTGAGTGAGTGGGCGAGGATATGGCAAATGGAGTATAACGTTGATAAATGCGAGGTTATACACTTTGGAGGAAATAATAACAAATGGGATTACTATCTCAATGGAAACAAATTAAAACATGCTACCGTGCAAAGGGACCTGGGGGTCCTTGTGCATGAGACGCAAAAGCCCAGTCTGCAGGTACAACAGGTGATCAAGAAGGCAAATGGGATGTTGGCCTATATTGCGAGGGGGATAGAATATAAAAGCAGGGATGTCTTGATGCACCTGTACAGGGCATTGGTGAGGCCGCAGCTGGAATACTGTGTGCAGTATTGGTCCCCTTATATGAGGAAGGATATATTGGCATTGGAGGGAGTGCAGAGAAGGTTCACCAGGTTGATACCGGAGATGAGGGGTTTGGATTATGAGGAGAGGCTGAGGAGATTGGGTTTGTACTCGTTGGAGTTTAGAAGGATGAGGGGGGATCTTATGGAGACTTATAAGATAATGCGGGGGCTGGAAAGGGTGGAGGCGGAGAGATTCTTTCCACTTAGTAAGGAAGTTAAAACTAGAGGACACAGCCTCAAAATAAAGGGGGGTCGGTTTAAGACAGAGTTGAGGAGGAACTTCTCCCAGAGGGTGGTGAATCTCTGGAATTCTCTGCCCACTGAGGTGGTGGAGGCTACCTCGCTGAATATGTTTAAAGTGCGGATGGATGGATTCCTGATCGGTAAGGGAATTAAGGGTTATGGGGATCAGGCGGGTAAGTGGTACTGATCCACGTCAGATCAGCCATGATCTTATTGAATGGCGGGGCAGGCTCGAGGGGCTAGATGGCCTACTCCTGCTCCTATTTCTTATGTTCTTATGTAACTCCATCAGATACAGGCCTAGCCTGTCCAACCTTTCCACATACCGATCCAGCTATTAGTCTAGTAAATCTGAGCTTCTTCCAATTTACTTGCATCCTTCCTTATACAAGGAACTCCAATAATGTACAAATACTCCAGATGTGGTCTCACCAATCAAATTTGCAATTGCATTGACAGTAGAAAAGCAATCCTTTGTCAGTATCTGGATCATCACTAGATCCAAGTGAACTGCCCCAAATAATACTGCATTTCCCCTTCCACAAGCAAACCATCTCAGTGCAAGAGGATTGCCTTTCAAGGTAAAACTAGTACCAAAATTCTCTAAGTTTAACCCCTGTTTCCCCCCCCCCCCAACCACCAGTAGCAGCATCTGCAGATAGAGACTCGGGGCCTAATTTTACCATCGCATTGCGCCCGGTTTCGGGCGTGAAAACTTGGTAAAGTCGGCCATGAGGTGAATAGCGTGATCCGTGCCTGCCTCCGCGCCGGTTCCCTCTTTATCAAGGCCCATAAATAGCCGCAACTGGGACCGTGCCTGAAACGGGCACGATGGCAGTTTAAATGCATTTGCAGGCATTTAAACTGACTTAATGGGCTGCACGCCCAACTTTACTGGCACTTGCCCCCCTCACCACTGCGTTCGCCCATCCAGAATCGGTGGGAAACAGGCATGCTCCATAGAACTCCGATTCGGACGCTCGGTGGGGGGGAGGGGGGAAAGGGGGGTCTGCTGACACTCTGCTTGAGATCGGGGGGGGGGGGGGGGCGGCCCGTTGCCTCTCTGCCTGTGGTCAGTGGGAGGGAAGGGGGGTCCACTGCCACTCTGCCTGAGGGGAAGGGGAGTTGGGGCCCGCAATCGGTCTGAGCGGCGGGGTGGGGGCATAACAGGGTCAGTTGTGGGGGTGGAGCAATGTCTGTGGGGGCCAGGAGGAGGCATTATCTGGCTCGGGAGGGATGTGGCAAGGGAACAGCATTCAATCATTTTTCTTTGTACATGCGCAGTTGGAGGCACCGATCGGAGCTGCAGGATTTCCGATGCGTTAAGCCCCACCCACAGGCTTGTGCAGCGCGATTCGGAATCGCTGATATTTTTAAAGACAAAGTGCGTACAGTGGCACCTAAGAATGGGTCTGAAAGTCTGATCTGAAACACTCCCAGTTTCAAGTCCATTAGAATCAAAATGGTAAAATAGGGCCCTCAGTTTCCACATGTATATGTCACCACTCAGCTCTATCTTAATGCCAGCACCATCTACTTAATGACCAACACTGTGCTTGAATGAGCAAGATCATCTTCCTACTTAAAATCACCTTCCACCCCATCAGTCTCTGCATTCAATGGCACATCCTGTGCCATTTCTGTCTCTTCCAGCATCATGCCACTACCAAACACATCTTTCCCTAATCTTCCATTTCAACGTTCCAAAGGGGCCATTTCTTCCATGACATCCTGGTCCATTCCTAAGTCACCCCCAAACCTCTTTAGACCTCAAACACTCCTAGGAGAAATAGCGATTTACTTGTACACTCAGTTTAGTATGCTGCTAAGTCCTGTATTTTGTGACTTGCTTTCCACGTTTTCATTTACCTGTGTTTTGCACTTTCTGTGAGCACAATGTTCGTTTGTCCGCATTTTTTCTACCCCTCTCTTTTTCCTGGGGCTTTTGGCTGGTGCTGAAAGTTGGTGTGTTGATCCAGTTGGGAAGAAGCTTCTTGACAAAGTCAATGCAGCGGCTCATCTTCTTGCCTGCACTCTTTTTTTTTAAAGTGGCAATCGAGATACTTTGTTGAGTCAAATGATTATTATTCTAGGAGCAGGAGTGCAGCTGAAATAATTTTGAAATCTTCACTGATGTCCTGGATTGCTCAAAGGCTCCCCTGTCTGTTGTATACTGGTACTGCACCACAATTTACTGAAACCTATCAGATTGAGCCTCGTTGAAAAATGTTAATTGTTTGCGATTTTGCTATTTGCGATGTTTCGCAGGAATGTAACTCTTGCGAGCAGTAGATGCTATACTGTATTCGTTACTCACAATGTGGTCTCCTCTATATTGGAGAGACCAAACGCAGATTGGGTGACCGCTTTGCAGAACACCTCCATTCAATCTGCAAGCGTGACCCTGAGCTACCAGTTGCCAGTCATTTTTAATTCTCCACCTTGTCCCATTCTGACCTTTCTGTTCTTGGCCTGCTGTAGTGTTCCAATGAAACTCAATATAAGCAGAAGGAACAGCACCTTATCTTTCGACTGCGTGCTTTACAACCTTCTGAATTCAACAATTTTAAATCATAACTTCTGCCCCTATTTTATCTGATGTTTCTTTGCTGGTATGTTTTGTTTACCTATTTCTTTTTCATATACTTGGTGTTCTCTAGACATTTTTTTATTTCTTGTCCCATTATAATTCCTTTTGGGCTTCCACTGTGAAATTGTTTGTCATTTTACCTCTCCTTCCCTGCACCTTATCACAGACCTTTTATTTTGTTGTTCTTCCCATTCTCACCACATTTCACTTAAACTGTTGCATTTTTGTTTTTTCCCCCCACTTCGTGTGTAAGGTCACAGGAATGCCACGCCCCCCTGCTGAGTATTTCCAGCATCTTTTATATTCTGGATTTTCAGCATCTGCAATATTTTGCTTTTACTCCAATTAACTCTAATATTTTCACCTCCCATTTCATTCTTTGAGTAATTCCTGAAAAACTCCCCCCTTGTTAATGATTTGTTAATTAGTGGAAACAATTTTTACCATATATGCATGTGCTTCTAAGCGTGTGTGGTCTGTGTGGAAAACACGTGTATTTAAACTTTTGTTACCAGTTACATTCTTTAAGATTTCTAAAATGCCTTCATATTTTGCTTGTTTTCCTCACTCATGTTATGGCTTTTTTCCAGGGCCTTGGTAAATGCCTTCAAGCTACATCATACAGACACTTACCAGAAAGTGGGCATTTCCTTGTTCTATGAGATTGTGTCTTTTGTCTGTGATGAAACACAGCGACATCCACCAACAAGACAGTTCTTTACATCATGTATAGAAATTCTTGGACAGGTATAATTTGTTTTTTTATATGTTACAAATATCTACAGCAATTTTTAAAATTCATTTGGGACCTTGGCACCACTGGCTAGGTCAGCATTTTATTGTCCATCCCTAATTGTCCTTGAGAAGATGATGGTGTGCTGAGGTGTAGGTACACTCACAGCGCTGTTAGGAAAGGAATTCCAGGTTTTTGGCCCAGTGACAGTGAAGGAACAGCAATATGTTTCCAAGTTAGGATAGTGAATGAGGGGAACCTCCGGGTGGTGGTGTTCCCATATATCTGCTGCCCTTGTCCCATATATCTGCTGCCCTTGTCCCATATATCTGCTGCCCTTGACCTTCTAGATGGTAATGGTCGAGGGTTTGGAAGGTGCTCCCTAAGGAATCTTGGTGAATTCCTGCAGTGCATCTTGTAGGTGGTGCACACTGCTGCCACTGTTTGTCAATTGTGGAGGGATTGAATATTTCATAGATCATAGAATCATACAATGTAGAAGGAGGCCATTCGGCCCATCGAGCCTGCACCGACCACAATCCCACCCAGGCTCTATCCCCATAACCCCATGCATTTACCCTAGCTAGCCCCCCTGACACTAGGGTCAATTTAGCTTGGCCAATCCACCCAACCCCCTCATCTTTGGAGTGTGGGAGGAAACCGGAGGAAATCCACGCAGAAACAGGGAGAAAGTGCAAACTCCCACACAGTGACCCCAAGCCGGGAATTGAACCCGGCTCCCTGGTGCTGTGAGGCAGCAATGCTAACCACCGTGCCACATATCCGAGTCTCCCATGGTGCTCTTGTAGATGTACAGCCACAAGTGTTGCATCCATGGCAGCAACTTCTAGCGCAAAGTGGAGTTCTAAGTCTGGCATCTGTAGCGTGAGGCCTTCGCTAGGGCCTGCTTTAATTCCGATAAAGCCTTTGTATGCTGCTCGGTCCATTCCCACGGCATGCTGTTTTTTAGCAGGTCTGACAGGAGGGTGGCTTTTGTGGCAAAACCATCCATTTTGGCAATGCTCTATCAACCCTTTGAAGGAACGCAATGAGCCCACATCTCTGGGTGGGGCAAGTGGGTTACGAACTCGATGTGTTTCCCCTCAATTTCATGCTTCCCCTAAAGTCACTACGGTTCCCAAGTATGAAATCTGAGATCTCAATGTATGCCTTTTTGGGCTTTACCTTTAGTCCTAATGTGGCGAAGAGGTTCACAGCTCTTTCAATAGCCAAAGCTGTTCCCATCTGCTCTCTGTCTGGGGGAAGAGACCATCCATGTGTTGGATTAGGCATTTGGGTTTTGAGAACCCTTCCAACCCTTTAGCTAACCTTTGGTGTAAAATGGATGGGGAATTGTGGATCATAGAATCCGTAGAATCCTACAGTGCAGAAAGAGGCCATTCGGCCCATCGAGTCTGCACCAACCACAATCCCACCCAGGCCCTATCCACATATCCCTACATATTTTACCCACTAACCCCTCTAACCTCTGCATCCCGGGACACTAAGGGGCAATTTTAGAATGGCCAATCAACCTAGCCCGCGCATCTTTGGACTGTGGGAGGAAACCGGAGCACCCGGAGGAAACCCACGCAGACACGGGGAGAATGTGCAAACTCCACACAGACAGCGACCCGAGCTGGGATTCGAACCCAGGTCCCTGGAGCTGTGAAGCAGCAGTGCTAACCACTGTGCTACCGTGCCGCCCCCTAATGTTTTGTTGCTCATCCCTAATTGCCCTTGAGGGATCTTTGGGATAGGCAGGGCCACATGTATTGCTGGCCCTGGAACATGAAGGCAAATTTGTACTGGCATTGTGTGTTTAAAGGGATTGACCAGAATCCGTTGCTGATGCCCAGCACAGTGAAATAATTGGCTTGGAGGGCCTGCCTCATCATGGTCTTGGGGGTGGTTGTTGCCATGGATGCTGTGATCGGGGTTGTTTTGTTCAGCTCCCAGTAGTCGAACATCAGCCTCCAAGAGCCATCTAACTTTCTGACCAGCCAAATTGGGGAATTGTTAGTCAAAGCTATTTATTACTTTGGTCACCTCTCCCTTGGTTTGCTTGGGGAAGTCATACTATTGAGGGTAACCACAGAAGAGGAAGAAGAAAAATCCAGTGGTTGGATAACATTGAGACTTGGACAGGGAAAGCTTAGAAGAAAGCCAACGACGAAGCAAGATGAGCCAATGTCCCCCCGCCCTCAACAAAAATGATTAAACCCAATTAAAATAAACAAGCTTTATTAAAATAAGGGAGAAGGGAATTTAGTGAGAGAATGAACAGGATTCATAATTCAGAACAAGCAGGTCCAATTCAAGGGTCATATTTCTTATTCTGTTTGTCACAGCAGCACAGCTTTTGTTGCTCATCCCTAATTGCCCTTGAGGGTTTGCGTCAAACTTCTTTCTCACTATTTTTACAAAGGCATTAGCCCATTTATTTTAACTGAGTTAATGCATGCTTGCAAATCAAGAGGAAAGTTTGCTGCAGCCATGAAGTGTTTGGACAATAACATCACTAATGGTAATGTGTCCCCTTTGAACTTACAAGGATCCTAATAGTGTCATCAGTGTTTCGAATTAGTAAATTCAAGGTTACTTAAAGTCTAGCACTGTGAACATAACACGTTAGAATTTCTAATTTTCTCAACTTAAATTATTGAGCAGTTTTTTAATGCATATATTAAGTTATATTTACTCCATAATTTGGTTATTCAATCTTCAATTGGTAGAATAAAATTTGAATACTTTTCTCTGTGACTTATTCAGGTTTTTCTTAGTTGTGCTAAAACTGAAAGCAAAACGGTGTTGAAAAAAGTTCTTCAGAATAGAAGACTGTGCAATCTTTTGTCACCGTACTTCACTCCAAATATATCTCCAGATGAATTTGTCAGTCTTTACGAAGAAGTTGTCAAGGTCCTCCACACAGATAGTGGGGATGTCATCTTCATGTTACTAACAAAGGTAAAATTATTCATTTTTAAAACTATTGAAATCTAGTTTCATCGTAGGTGCTGTTCATTATCTAACCATTTTAGAATCATTAAATCCCTACAGTGCAAAAGGAGGCCATTTGGTCGAGTCTGCACCGGCTTTCCGACAGAGCACCTTACACAGGTCCTATTTCCGTAATCCCACATATTTACCCTGCTGATCCCCCTAACCTACACATCATGGGACACCAAGGGGTAATTTAGCATGGCCAATCCACCTAACCTGCACATCTTTGGACTGTGGGAAGAAGCCAGAGCACCCGGAGGAAACCCATACAGACACGGGGAGAAAGTCTTCCAAGGCTGGAATTGAACCAAGGTCCATGGCAAAGTGAGGCTGCAGTGCTAGGCACTGTGCCAACCTGTATTTTGTATTTACCCTATCACTGAATCAAAACTTTTACCCAAGTTGAGGATTTCCAAGTTAGTGGCATGGTGCAACTCTGTCTGCTTTCTTTCAGTTGTCGTATCCAAATTTCTTATGTTTTGTCTTTGGGATGTCGCGACACTGGTAGAATTGCATTTATTGCAATTGTTTTTGGGAGGTTATTGTGGGTTTTATGCAATCCTATGGTGATGTCCTCCCAAATGCTGTTTGGTACAGAATCCTGGGATATGTACTGAGCACACTGGGAGTGATTGTACTCTGAGGATATTGCTGCTTTTGTCCTTAACAGTACTGGAAGTTACAAGAGAGAAAGATACTATCAAAATAATCTTGATAGAATCCCTACAGTGCAAAAAGAGGCCATTCAGCCCATCGAGCCTGCACTGACAACAATCCCACCCAGGCCCTATCCTCGTAACCCCACGTATTTACCCTGCTAATCTCCTTTACACAAAGGTACAATTGAGCATGGCCAATCAACCGGAGCACCCGCAGAAAACCCATGCAGACACAGGGAGAATGTGCAAACTCCACGCAGTTACCCAAGGCCTGAATTGAACCCGAATCCCTGGCGCTGTGAGACAGTAGTGCTAACCACTGTGCCTCCATGCTGCCCATTTAATAGGTTTATTGCATCACAGTTCAGAATTTAACTTAGTGTTGCTGATGTGCCAATGAGAAAAGTAGTGACCTGGAGAGGTGATTAATTATATACGGGTTCGCTACGTTAGCACCTAAATGGCTTTCCTCAAAATTGTAAATGCAATCCTCTCTTACTGTGACCATTGTGCAATATTGATTCACAATCTTCTCTTGCAGACTTTACACAGTTGATTTCACCATCCACTTCTTCATTAAATAACTAAGTGCAACAGCACTTTGCTGGTTACACTCTTCACTTCAGTCATTGCCAGTCCGGTCCTGGTCCCTGTCCCTCATTGACATCATCACATCAGGTTCCACATGTATGCTGACGGCACCAGCTCCATTCAACCACCAACTCACTCAACCCACCTAACCTACATACCTTTGGGCACTAAGAAGCAATTTAGCATGGCCAATCCACCTAACCTACACATCCTTGGACTGTGGGCAGAAACCGGAGGGAACCCATGCAGACACAGAGAACATGCAAACTCCACAGTCACGCAAGGCTAGAATTGAACCAGGGTCCCTGGCGGCAGTGCTAACCACTCTGCACCGTGCCGTCAATTCTTATTCTCATTCTGAACCTTAGGATTGCCAAAGCTATCTTATGAACTCACATTGGCTGAAAAGGATCTGCATGACAGCACATTAATTTACATTTTGTATTTACTCAGCAGGAAGTGATCATATTTCTTTACCCCGCCTCCCCTCTTGGGTGACAACTAAGTCCAATGTTTATTCAAATAAAAACAGAAAAAGCTGGGTAAACTCAGGAGGCCTGGCAGCATCTAGGGAGAAACACAGTGAATATTTCGAGTCCATATGATGTTTCTACAGAACTGGTTTTACTGCAATGATTTTTCACACTCCTTGATAGAAAAATACATTTGCCACAAGCAGATTTTTACACAGGGAAAGCCATTATTCTTTTTGTTTACCTCACTAAATCCAAGTTTTCATCAAGTCCTTCTCTTTGAGCATTTTCAGACCTTGTGGTCATCACGGTCCTAGAATGGTTACAGTATAGGAGGCAGTTTGGCCTGTTCTGTTTGTGTTAGCTCTCTGTAGGTGTGACTTAGCTAACCCCACTTCACTGTCTTCCCCATAACACTGTAATTATTCCTCTTTAGATAATTGGCCAATTCCCTTTTGAAAGCCACAGTTGAATCTACACTCTCAGTGAAGGTATTGCAGATCCTAACTATTTGCTCCATTAAAAAAAAATCCTGTCTCTGGTTCTTTTGCCAATTAACTAAATTCGTGCTCTCTGGTTCTTGATCTTTCCACCAGTGGGAACAATTTCTCTCTATCTATCCTGTCCCAACCTCTCATGAGTTTAAACAACATATCAAATCTACTGATGCTGCTCCCACAAAGGTGTCAGGCAGGGAATTCTTGGATTTTGACCCAGCAATGAAAGTACTGCTGCTTGTATCCAAGTCATTATCTTCATGACATGGAACAGAGTTTGAGATTGATTGTTTTCCCTTGATGTACATTGCCATCTATGTGGATTATCATACTATTTTCATACGTAACATGTGGTTTCCCCAGAAATAGTGACTGTGCTCAAAAGCAACTACACATAGATGTATGTATTAATCAAGATTTAGGATCCTACCAAGATAAAAATTGACTTCTGTTTTTATATTGCAGTTTGACCTTGTGCTGTGGTTGAATTCTACCAAGCCAGTTATGTCTGAGCGGACTCGGCTATTGGAGATAATTCATATAGCCCTCATTTTGTGTGGCTTCCAACCAGAGGAAGAAGTTCAAATGGCTTTTAACATTTTTTGCAAACACTGGATGTATGTTCTACAATATCAGTTCCCTGATCACTATAGTGACTTCCTCAGACTTCTGATGCAGAGTAAGCTCTTTATTAACAGGAATTTTCACAGAAATCGAAGGTGACTTTTTAAGTGGTAAACCTGAATGATTTTGTTTTGCTTATCCAGTTCACTTTTGTCTGATTGGACTGTTTGAATGTCATTGGGATTTTGCCACGTAGGTGAGCTCTATCAGGAAGAAATTAATATTTTGCTTCCATATGTCAAGCTGTTACTCAAATGTATTTTACGACAGGAATGGATATTGGAAAAATAATGTTCATTTTGCTTGGAAGTATTTTCATGTTTTAATGGTTATAATATTCCTATGAATGTTTTAAAGGCAAGGATAGATAAATTTTTGAACAGTAAAGGAATTAAGGGTTATGGTGAGCGGGTGGGTAAGTGGAGCTAAGTCTACAAAAAGATCAGCCATGATCTTATTGAATGGCGGAGCAGGCTCAAGGGGCCAGATGGCCTATTCCTGCTCCTAGTTCTTATGTTCTTATATCTCAGTCCTATGTCAGTCTTAAATGAACATGAACGCTACCCCCGCAACATACATTTTTCTGGTCCAGTATTTCCCTTCCTTCAGCCTGATGAATTTTGTATTTTGTGAAATCCGAAGACAAATGAAAGTTGAGGCAGCAGTTTCAATGTCGTTTCCCATTGGCTGTTCGATTAAGTCTTTTTTTATATCCCTGCTGTTATACTATAGATCACACTGAAAAGTTCATCCAGCATAGAAGCTATGCAACTTTTATTAGCCCCAAAAAATCCTGTTTTTTTTTATATACTCAGTGTATAAGTTGATGCCCTTTTCAGCCAAGACATGCTATATTGCATGAGTGGTCAGCCTCAATTTTTCATCCCACAAATGGATGTTTTACTTACCTATACCTTATAACTGGGTGTGAGGGATCAAGCACACGATACAGGGTGTGTTGTGAAGATGCGTGAGCGTTTAAAACATGCATACACACAGCAGACCCTGCATGGCAAATGACAAAGCCTTGTGATCGCCTGCACTCATTTTAGCAGTTCGCTTTTATACCAGGCACGTAAGTTGACCCCTGCTTTTGGCGGGAACTTTCAAGGCTTCAAAGGTTAACTTGTTCGCTGCTATCGACAGTCATTTGTCAATTATTTGTTTAATGGATGTAAATAAAATAATTAACATAGGTGGATTGGCCGTGCTAAAATTGCCCCTTAGTGTCCCAAAATATGTAGGTTAGTGGGATTAGCGAGGTAAATGTGTGGGGTTGCGGGTATAGGGTGGGGGGTGGACTAGTGTAAGATGCTCTGTTGGAGAGTCAGTGCGGACTGGATGGGCTGAATGGCTTCCTTCTGCACTGTGGGGATTCTATGATTCTATTAGGATACTGCTGAATAGGAAGAGCTTTTGCAGAAAGAAATGTCCACTTTCCTTTTTCTTTGGTTAAGGCTCTTCAGAACAAAGATTGAACCCTGACTGCTGGAAGGTTGCTTTGAAAACGTTAAATTGTACCTCTGAAGATGAACATGAACCCAGAATTGTGAGATCCACAGAAACGCAACGTTCTCAAAAGATTAGCCTGTCATTTGAACAGGTAATGCAAAGTCTACCAACTATATTCAAACATGAGAAAAGTGGGTTAATTGCCTACCACTAGAATACTTCGACTTCTGAGATTGTTTCTGGAGTTTCTTGGTTTGTTTTTCATTTCCAGTATTCTTAAATTCTAGTATTCTCTCCCTATTTTTCTTGAGTTCATATTCATTTTAATCCTGTCTCCCCCCCATACCCCCTTATATTCTACATTTTTAATCCCTTAAATTCTGTGTCTCTCTTTCTCTCTCTGTCACTCTCTCTCTGTGTGTAGTTTCCTTTTATCTTCTCTTTAACTCTGTCTCACAATGTTTATCATCTTGTTGGTTTCTTGGTCTCTTCCTGTTCCCATGCACCAGCCCATCCTTAATTCAGCACGTTGCTGCAATATTGATCCTATTCAACAAGATATTATTGAGTTGAAGTTTAGAATAGTACTAGAATCAAATTAGGTCAATGTTTCACGTACCTTTCTTTGACTGTGCTTAAAGCAAAATGGAGGATTAGGTAAGCAGAGTTTCAAAATCTTCAGAAATAAATCCAAGTAAAATGAAGTTTAATGGCACATCAATTTGACAGTGGAGAGGTAGGATGTTCAAACCTACAGTTAGCTTGAAAGTTCCATATCCCAGTCATAAAATCAGGAAGCCAGGTACTTCCTCACGTGAAGGAGAAAGCTAAGGTAAATCACTGTGCAATTCTTTAGCTCCTAGTGACCAGTTCCAAAGTATATTGGCGGTACCCTCAGATTATAATTGAGTGGCACATGACTTGAGGAAACCTGAAAAAGCCAACTCTTCCCTAAAAGATTTCTTCGGTTCTTAAATGAAAGTGTGGTAAAATTTATTTGGGTTGAAAGTACCATATGGAGAAGAACCATCCAGTCAGATCATGACTGGTCCACACCTCTGGTCCATTTATCTGCCTCTTTTCTACACTCTTACCCAGTAAAGATCTATCACTCTCAATCTTGAAAACGGCATTTAATTGGACATCCGGAGCCTTTTAGTGGTGCGAATTCCAGACTACTGAACACCTTTGTGATTTCTCTCCCTATTTTAAGTTTTAAACAGAAGTAATTACTTTGTAGTTAATCTCCTTTATTCTTTGGGTGAAGTAGAGTTAGAGCATAGCGGTTAATTGCCCAGAGCAAGCAAGCACAACTTGGTACTCATGTTTTGAAAGTTGTACATTCTCAGTTTCACAGACTGCATTATAAATTTGTAAGTGCACAGGCAAGAGGGTGTAATTGCAGCATGACAAGTTTACATTGGCAGTTTTCATTAGTTTCAGTACATTTACATCTGAAACTAAATAACTTACTCCCTCTGTTTCACTCCACACTTTTGCTACCAAATAAACCTGTTGGACTTTAACCTGGTGTTGTTAAACTTCTTACTGTGTTTACCCCAGTCCAACGCCGGCATCTCCACATCATCACTCCACACTGACAGGGAAGTTAACAAATACTTTTCCTGATGCTGAATTTAGAAATGCCTATGAAAAGGCAATTCTCCATAACTGAATAAAATGAAAAGCTTTCCTCTCATACAGCTTATCTGTAGTCAGGAATATTTTCCATAAATATATTGACAGAAAGCAAAATAAGCCCAAAGTGACTCTCTCGTACTGAGTGAGAGTTAGTGCCTCTGATTCTTTGACCAACCATGATATACCCTTTGTTTAAAAAAGCATTGTGGAGAGTTTAATGCATATGCTTTATGCATTTCTTAGAACAGCAACATCATTTTAATTGCTTTATTTTAGTTAGAAGTAGGGAGACAGAACTCTGTACATCCATTGCATGTAGCAGGCATATCGTGTTCGCACAAACATGTCAACTGTAACCAATAGGGACCGTAGCACAAAAGTAAATCTTGAAATAAGAGTAAATTTGAGGAAAACAAAATGGTTGGTTCTTGAGAAATGACTTACCAGTGTTGTAAAACCTGATGTTGACAAATGCATAATTGGTGTTTTCAGATTATGTTAATGTCCTCGGACATTAAGTAGATGAGTATTGATTAGTAGTTTGTTACACTGGGTAACACACCCTTCATCACAGATTACAACTTTTGTAGTATGTTGGGTCACCTCATGAAGGATGCTGATCAGCACAATGAAGGAGAATGACAAATATCTCAGAAGTAAGTTTTGTCGGGACCACTCTTCAATGCAATTATCTGTGAATTTGGGTGTTTGCTGCAGATAATTGGACAATTAAAAACACCATGTTCCGACCAAAATATTTCTCTATCAAATAATTTGCAATTAAAACAGATCTGGGAGCTTCAAACTTTGAGGCCTGAACATTTGGTGTTGTCTTCAGCAGTATTTACATTTTAGTTTCAATGGAGTGAGTCTGTTAATCAAGCATATCAGCCAGCAGAGGTAGAGAAAAATAGTTTCCAAAGGGTTCCTTTCTATGTAATTTCAAGTGTGATGCCAAGAAGTAACATTGGCAACGTGTATTGAGTTATCCATGCACTGAATTATCCTGTTTTAAGCTGAGTAATGCAATGTGGGTCTTAAACCAACTTGAGATGTAAAAAGGGGATTCAAAATTCAAGCCTACCCTAACTTACTCAACAGAGAGGAATCAAAAATATCCTTTAAAAAATGACATTTTAAGCACAGGTTTTGATGATTATTTTTCACATCTAAATATTTTCAGATGTAATTTGGAAGTAGTTTTGAACTTTGTTTCACCATGCAGGTGCTGGAGACCATACAATGGCTTTCTGATTTCTTCTTCAAACTGCGCCTTTCAAAACCAGATCTAAGGAGCTTTGGTCTGTTTTCAAAGTGGACTCCATACATGAATGAAGTGAAGAAATTGTTGATGTTCCTTGCTAGGTCTCTCATTGATTCTGAGATTGCCAAACTTGCCCAAGAACCTCTGGCCAGCAGCAAAAATGTAGCAGGTATTAACCAAAGGATTGATGAATCAGCATCTGATCCTTCATTAGTTGCACTTTCACTTTCTGAATACAATGTTAAAGTAAAATGTTAGTGTCAATGCCAATGACTGGTATTGTGAAATGCACATATTACATTGGAGTGAGGATTTTTAAAATTCATTCATGGGACATGGGCATTGCTGGCTGGGCCAGCATTTATTGCCCATCCCTCATTGCCCAAGGGCAGTTGAGAGTCAACCACATCACTGTGACTCTGGAGTCACATGTAGGCCAGACCAGATAAGGACGACAGATTTCCTTCCCTAAAGGGACATTAGTGAACCAGATGGGTTTTTTCCGACGATCGACAATGGTTTCATGGTCATCAGTAGATTCTTAATTCCAGATATTTTTTATTGAATTCAAATTCCACCATCTGCCGTGGCAGGATTCGAACCCAGGTCCCCAGAACATTAGTTGAGTTTCTGGATTAATAGTCCAGCGAAAATACCACCAGGCCATCGTCTTCCCAATATTCCTGGTTATGATTGCCTGATTCTGTATTCATGTTTAAATTAAACAATTGATCCATGAATGAAGAACAGGGTCCCCATGTTCTTCAGTGAATGAAGAAAAGGGTCCTTTTTTCTCTGGAGCGTAGGAGGCTGAGGGGTGATCTTATAGAGGTCTATAACATAATGAGGGGCACAGATCAGCTAGATAGTCAATATCTTTTCCCAAAGATAGGGGAGCTTAAAACTAGCAGGCATAGGTTTAAGGTGAGAGGGGAGAGATACAAAAGTGTCCAGAGGGGCAATTTTTTCACACACAGGGTGGTGAGTGTCTCGAACATGCTGCCAGAGGTAGTAGTAGAGGTGGGTACAATTTTATCTTTTAAAAAGCATTTAGATAGTTACATGGGTACGATGGGTATAGAGGGATATGGACCAAATGCGGGCAATTGGGATTAGCTTAGGGGTTTTGAAAAAAAAGGGTGGCATGGACAAGTTGGGCCGAAGGGCCTGTTTTCATGCTGTAAACCTCTATGATTCTATTGTATACGATTTAAGAACTCTAACAAATATCTGTTACATTGAAAATTAACTTTTAAGCAAATACTTCTGAAAGAGAATTGATTACTCTCAAGAAAGTTGGTCCAGTTTCATCTGTCTGTTGAAAATTACCACAATTGCATTTAAAATATCAATTGACTCCTTTTTTGATCTGCATAAATTCAAATACAGCATGTCCTGTGCGGAAATACATTTCTATGCCTACATTTTATTCTCAATCAACATTTTTAAGTGAGCTTTTTTGCACAATCTGATGAACATAGTGTCGGATTGATTCAGTTGGTAGCTCTATTCTAAATTGGAATGTTGGGAGTCCCATATCGCAGTTCTGGCCTTGTGCATATAAGTTATATATTATCAAAGCTGCCATTTTTGGATAAGGTGTTAAATCTTGGTCCCATCTACAAGTTCCATTGATCTAGGTGAATGTTCAGGTTCCCTATAGCACTATTTGAGGAAGAGCATTGAGTTCACATGCTGTCTAGACTAATATTTCTTCCTCCATCAATAGTATCAAAACTGTTTAAGTGTGTATTCATCTCCTTTACTGTGTTGGTACCTCGCTACTGTAGTTTGTACAAGAATTAACGTTTCAGAAGGAATTCACTGGATGGGAGTATTGTTGTGAAGGCCCAATAATATGATTAAGAATAAAATTAATCTGGCACACAACAGGCCTCAAGTGGAAAAGACAGTTTTGAGTTGTCTGGCTTCAACAAGTAATTTCCCTGAGCAAGTATTTTGAAAAAGAATTGCTTTTATATCCAGCACCTTTTGTGACCTCTGGATGTCGCTAAGCACTTTATAGCTAAAGCAGCACTTCTGAAGTATGGTTACTGTTGTAATGTGAGAAACATAGCAGCCAATTATTTATACAGCAATATGATGAGTATTTTTGTGATGTTGATTGAGGAATAAATATTGACCAGGACCCTCCCCAGCTCCCCTTCAAAATTATGCCAAGGGATCGTTTAAGAAGGGACTGACAGCTCCACAATTTAAAGTCTAGTCCAAAAAACAGCACCCCTACAGCACAGCCTACACTGGGGTATCAGCCTAGATTTTTGTGTTCAAGTCTCTGGAGGAGCCGCAAACTTCCAACTCAGGTCAAGAATGCTACCACCTGAACCATGTCTAACACAGTAGAACAATTTGATGTGTTAGGATTAGAGAAAGTATTGACTTAATATTGAAATTCAGTATTAACTATTTCAAAGAGTATGTTGCTCATTTTTTGGATTTCGCTAAGACGCAAACGTCTAATTAATAAAAGCTGCTTGCTTCCTGAGGGCAAAAGATCCAGCTGTGATTGAGGACACTCAAAGAATGGGGATAATAACTTACCACTCTGTTTAACTGTTGCAATGGGAGGCACGGTGGCACAGTGGTTAGCACTGCTGCCTCACAGTGCCAGGGACCCGGGTTCGATTCTCGGCTTGGGTCACTGTCTGTGTGGAGTCTACACGTTCTCCCCGTGTCTGCATGGGTTTCCTCCGGGTGCTCCAGTTTCCCCCACAGTCCAAAAGACGTGCTGGTTAGGTGCATTGGCCTTGCTAAATTCTCCCTCAGTGTACCCAAACAGACGCTGGAGTGTGGCGACTAGGGGATTTTCACAGTAATTTCATTGCAGTGTTCATGTAAGCCTACTGTGACACTAATAAACAAACTTAAACTTTATATAATCAGTCATTTAGAAGATACAATATAAAATTTATATTACTGCATCATTTGTAAATTGAGTGGGCAAAACATGGTACTTTAGAATGGGTTAATTTCATCTATATTACAAATAGAAATCCGAGCGGTCCACTGTTCCAACTGTATTTAATTTAGTTTCATTTTTCCAACATTAATGATTTGTGATCGTTTCATTGTAGGCTTGCAAATGGTATATTCAAAATTGCTGGGACTTTTCAGGCCATGGCTATTGGTGTTAAATACAGAAGAAGCAAGGTAACCACTTTTGTAATTCCTTGTAAAACATCAGGCAAAACAATAGTTTGATTTTCATGTTTGAATAAGGAAGTAATGAAACTGCCAAATCTTGTAAACTTGCTATGACAAAAGGTGATTGCATTCTGAGACAAAGCAAAACTGGAAGCAACTTAATTGTAGCAGTTGTAGAAGCTTTTACTTTAACTGTAATATGTTGTTTTCTTTATACATGTAATGAAGTTCTGTTAGATATGGGGATTATTCACAACAAAGTTATGTAACGTTAATCCATTTCTTAATCTATTATTAATTTGAACATGGTACATGTACAGGAATCCTCATCTATACCTTTGTCACTTCCAGACATCATTTACCTAATGACTTCTTCGCTGGGTTCCTGCACTCCATCCTACACAACTTTAACTCCAAAATTTCACTGCCTGCAACCTATTTCACAATAAACTTCACTCCCATGCATTCCTCATCCTACCACATGTTGACATGAAAATCCTTGTTTACATCTACAAATCTCTCCAAATTGACTCCACCCTATCCCAGCCCCATATCTAAACTCTCAATATTGGCCCTTCTAATTCCAGATTGCTATGCATTTCTCGGTGGGATGAGAGAACAGTGGCCCTGTGTTCTGGAATATATTTCTTAATGTGGAGATGCTGGTGTTGGACTGGGGTAAACACAGCAAGAAGTCTCACAACACCAGGTTAAAGTCCACCAGGTTTATTTGGTAGCACAAGCCACTAGCTTTCGGAGCGCTGCTCCTTCATCAGGTAAGTGGGAGTCCTGTTCACAAACGGGGCATATAAAGACACAAACTCAATTTACAAAATAATGATTTTAATAATAATAAAAAATTATTTTGTAAATTGAGTTTGTGTCTTTATATGTCCTGCTTGTGAACAGAACTCCCACTTACCTGATGAAGGAGCAGCACTCTGAAAGCTAGTGGTTTGTGCTACCAAATAAACCTGTTGGACTTTAACTGGGTGTTGTGAGACTTTTTAATATATTTCTTACATGTCTGTATTGCTTAATTTCTCCTCAATTTTAAAAGACACCTCAAAGGTGAACTTTTACAACCCCTCCTATGATTGGACCTAACTTCCAAACTCTCTTCAGTTTGACAAATCATGTTTGACAAATTTGCCCGAATTCTTTGAGGATGTAACAAGGTGGGTGGATTGAGGGGAACCTAGATATAGCGTAATTAGATTTCCAAAAGACATTTGACAAGGTGCCACATAAGAGGCTGGTGCATAAAGTAAAAGCCTATGGAAATGGAGGAAATGTGTTAGCATTTATTGAAAACTGGTTGTCACCATTGAGCTGCAATAAATGGGTCCTTTTCAGAATGGAAAGATGTAATAAGTCAGAGCTCTGACGAAGGGTCATCCAGATTTCTAACCTTAGGATGGTGGGATCTAGCAGCTGAAGAATTTCTTCAGTGATGGTCCAGGGACTGAGATGATTGACCTCCAACAACCACAACCATCTCCTTTTGTGCTCGGTATGATTCCAACCAGTGGAAGGTTTTCCCCATGATTCTCGCTAACTCCAGTTTTGCTAGAGCTCCTTCATGTCGCACACAGTCAAATGCTTCCTCAATGTTAAGCACAGCCATTCTCAGCTCACCTTGGAATTTAGCTCTTTTGTCCATGTTTGGACTGAGGCTGTAATGAAGTCAGGAGCTGAGTGGCTGTGGCGGAACCCAAAACAATACATATAATAAAGGAGTTTGATGAGAGAACTTCCGAAATAGAGCAGGAATTTTACATGGCCCTCACCAATGGGAGGTGGGGTGGGGGGGGAGGTGGGATAAAATTGGATGGCCTGGCAGGTGCTGTGCCCATCACTGTTAAATGCAAGTTGTTCCTCCCCCTAATTCTGCTACTTACTTGATTTTGAATGACCGTTTTATCATAGACTACCATTTTTGATAGTGTGAATTGCAAATTGTAACTGTGTTCATTTATGTTTAGTTGAGCATCCCAATGTTATATTTTAACTTACAGCAATAACCGTTCGTATCCTTGGCTAGAGATTGACAGTCCAGTAGCATCTGGCATGGTGAAGTTATTTACTAAAAGTGTTGATTATCTGCATCAAGGTTTTAAAGGTGAGCTCTGATTTAATTAAACAGATTGTTTAATTCTGGAAAGAAGGGTGAATTTTGAGAAATGTGCATTTATGGTCAGATATTGTAAAAGGGTGGATATTCAATCAGGCCCCCATTGTTCATGATTGTATCAAAATAATTAAAGTTTAAAGTTTTAAAGTTTATTTATTAGTGTCACAAATACGCTTACAGTAACACTGCAATGAAGTGACTGTGAAGGTCTCCTAGTTGCCACATGGTGCCTGTTCGGATACACTGAGGGAGAATTTAGCATGGCCAATGTACCTAACCAGCACATCTTTCAGACTGGGAGGAAACTGGGGCACCGGAGGAAACCCACGCAAACACGGGAGAATGTGCAGACTCCGCACAGTGATCCAAGCGGGGAATCGAACCAGAGTCCCTGGCACTGAGGCAGCAGTGCTAGCCACTGTGCCACCCTTAATGTTAATTAATGTTAATCCCAGCTGCAAGTAACTCCCAGTAACGCTAAAGAGAGAGTTTTTAAAAATATCATTGTCAGTCAGTTCCAAAGTGCTTGCACGCCCAGTAAATTTCTTCCTTCCCTCAGTGTCCTGGAGCTAAGACCTCACTCTATATTTTTATAGAGTGGAGCTCTGCATGACAACGTTCCGATGAGACAGGGGGGTGTTGGTAGGGTACGGGAACCGTGGTGCACGAAGGTTGTGATGAACCTGGTGAATAAGAAAAGAGAGGCGTACAGAAGGTTCAGAGAGCTAGGAGGTGTTAAGGATTTAGAGGAGTATACGGGATGTAGGAAGGAGCTTAAGAAGGAAATTAGGAGAGCGAGAAGGGGTCATGAGAAGACCTTGGCGGGTAAGATTAAGGAGAATCCCAAGGCTTTCTACAAATATGTCAAGAGTAAAAGGATGAGATGTGAAGGCATAGGACCCTTAAAAGGTGAAGGGGGAAAAGTTTGTGCGGAACCGTTAGAAATGGCGGAGGTGCTTAATGAATACTTTACCTCGGTATTCACGGTGGAAAGGGATCTGGGTGGTTGTACTGCTGGTTTGCGGTGGACAGAAAGGATCGAGCATGTGGACATAAAGAAAGAGGATGTGTTGGAACTATTGAATGGCATCAAGGTTGGTAAGTCGCCGGGACCGGATGGGATGTACCCCAGGTTACTGTGGGAGGCGAGGGAGGAGATTGCGGAGCCTTTGGCGATGATCTTTGCATCGTCGATGGAGACGGGAGAGGTTCCGGAGGATTGGAGGATTGCAGATGTGGTCCCTATATTCAAGAAAGGGAACAGGGACAGCCCGGGAAATTACCGACCGGTGAGTCTAACCTCAGTGGTTGGTAAGTTGATGGAGAGGATCCTGAGAGACAGGATTTATGATCATCTGGAGAAGTTTAGTATGATCAAAAGTAGTCAGCACGGCTTTGTCAAGGGCAGGTCGTGCCTTACGAGCCTGGTTGAGTTCTTTGAAAATGTGACCAAACACATTGACGAAGGAAGAGCGGTGGATGTGGTCTATATGGACTTCAGCAAGGCGTTCGATAAGGTCCCCCATGCAAGACTTCTTGAGAAAGTGAGAGGGCATGGGATCCAAGGGGCTGTTGCCTTGTGGATCCAGAACTGGCTTGCCTGCAGAAGGCAGAGAGTGGCTGTGGAGGGGTCTTTCTCTGCATGGAGGTCAGTGACCAGTGGAGTGCCCCAGGGATCTGTTCTGGGACCCTTGCTGTTTGTCATTTTCATAAATGACCTGGATGAGGAAGTGGAGGGATGGGTTGGTAAGTTTGCTGACGACACCAAGGTAGGTGGTGTTGTGGATAGTTTGGAGGGATGTCAGAAGTTGCAGCGAGACATAGATAGAATGCAAGACTGGGCGGAGAAGTGGCAGATGGACTTCAACCCGGATAAGTGTGTAGTGATCCATTTTGGCAGATCCAATGGGATGAAGCAGCAGTATAATATGAAGGGTACCATTCTTAGCAGTGTAGAGGATCAGAAGGACCTTGGGGTCCGGGTCCATAGGACTCTTAAATCGGCCTCGCAGGTGGAGGATGCGGTCAAGAAGGCGTACGGCGTACTAGCCTTCATTAATCGAGGGATTGAGTTTAGGAGTCGGGAGATAATGCTGCAGCTTTATAGGACCCTGGTTAGACCCCACTTGGAGTACTGCGCGCAGTTCTGGTCACCTCATTACAGGAAAGATGTTGAAGCCATTGAAAGGGTGCAGAGGAGATTTACAAGGATGTTGCCTGGATTGGGGGGCATGCCTTATGAGGATAGGTTGAGGGAGCTTGGTCTCTTCTCCCTGGAGAGACGAAGGATGAGAGGTGACCTGATAGAGGTTTACAAGATGTTGAGAGGTCTGGATAGGGTAGACTCTCAGAGGCTATTTCCAAGGGCTGAAATGGTTGCCATGAGAGGACACAGGTTTAAGGTGCTGGGGGGTAGGTACAGAGGAGATGTCAGGGGTAAGTTTTTCACTCAGAGGGTGGTGGGTGAGTGGAATCGGCTGACGTCGGTGGTGGTGGAGGCAAACTCGTTGGGGTCTTTTAAGAGACTTCTGGATGAGTACATGGGATTTAATAGGATTGAGGGCTATAGATAGGCCTAGAGGTAGGGATATGATCAGCGCAACTTGTGGGCCGAAGGGCCTGTTTGTGCTGTGGCTTTCTATGTTCTATATATCAGCATGGTGAATCAATTAAATCTTTGAAACTGGACAAAGGCTGTGCAATGATTGAAGCCATTGATGACTTTGACTCAAATGCTAGGAACTTCCTGGCAATCATAACAGCTACAATCTTGTCATCGCTGAAGATGCGCTAACAACCTTGTGCTTAGAGACCAAATTCCAAAATGATTATGCAAAGACAGTTTACATTTCAGAGGCCAGAACCAGCCAACATAGACCACTTGTCTGACAGAGCAAAGGACCCTGAAATTTCCTTTGAAATTGTTAATGGTTGAAATAGTAACTGTCTTAAGAATCCAAAGATGTGTAGGTTAAGTGGATCAGCCATAGTTACAGGGATTGGGCAGAGGGAAGGGCCTGGGTGGGATGCTTTTTGCGCTGTAGGGATTCTATAATTTTAGACAAAGAAATATACATGCTTTGTCCAAACCAAAGTGGGAAAGTGGGAGTCATATCACATGACAGCCCTGCCCACCACCCTCCTCCCCCACCCCAGATGGGAGAACCAGTTAATCCTGCCTTGTGAAGTTGCAAGGGCAATCTGCCATGCTCTATCAAACAGCAACAGAACCAGAGCTTTGTCTAGGTTTAAATTTTCAGATCCTCATCTACACTGTTTCTACCTGAGCTTCTATACCAGTGCCTACAAGACTGCATCACCTCTATGTGCCTATCTCATCAAGAAAGTCATCTCTACTGGAAAGGTGAATTATCCAGCATCTCTTCAACCTGCTGACTCTGTGAAAGAATACACTATTGGAATTTGATTCTGGACTTGTGTTCAACAATAATTCTTTTCTTCACTGTGATCTTTGCCCTGTACCCCTTTCTTGCCCTTATCGCTCTTGGGTTTCAGAAACCCAATGGGTTTCAGCACAACGTGCTCAACTGTTCCTCATGAAACAACCCCTGCATCCCAGGAATCAGTTGAGTGAACATTCTCTGAACTGCTTCTAATGGAAATGTATCTTTTTTTAAGTGAGGAGACCAAAACTGTACACAGTACTCCAGATGCTTAAGATGGCTATGGGGCTCAGTCATTGAGTATGTTTTAGACAGAAATCAATAGAATTCTGGATATTAAAGACATCAAGGCTATGGCAGTAGTACAGGAATATAGTGTTGAGGTAGATGATTAGCCATGATCTAGTTGAATAGTGAAGCAGGTTCAAGGAGCCGAGTGGCCTACTTCTGCTCCTATTTCCTGTCTTCCTGTGCAGTCTATCACCCCAGCTGCAGCAACACTTCCCTACCTTTATATTCAATTGCCCTTTGCATTAAACATCATGATTCTATTTGCCTTCCTAATCACTTGCCGCTGCATTTACATACCAACTTTTTGTCATCAGCCGGTAACTAGTGGTGTGCCTCAGGAGTCAGTGCTGGGACCACAACTTTTCACAATATACATTAACGATTTGGAGGAAGGAACTGAAGGCACTGTTGCTAAGTTTGCAGTTGATACAAAGATATGTAGAGGACAGGTAGTATTGAGGAAGCAGGGGGGCTGCAGAGGGACTTGGACAGGTTAGGAGAGTGGGCAAAGAAGTGGCAGATGGAATACAATGTGGAAAAGTGTGAAGTTATGCACTTTGGAAGGAGGAATGGGAGCATAGACTATTTTCTAAATGGGAAAATGCTTAGGAAATCAGAAACATAAAGGGACTTGGGAATCATTGTTCAAGATTCTCTTAAGGTTAATGTGCAAGTTCAGTCAGCAGTTAGGAAGGCAAATGCAATGTTAGCATTCATGTCAAGACGGCTAGAATACAAGAGCAGGGATGTACTTCTGAGGCTGTATAAGGCTCTGGTCTGATCCCATTTGGAGTATTGTGAGCAGTTTTGGGCCCCATATCTAAGGAAGGATGTGCTGGTCTTAGAAAGGGTCCAGAGGAGGTTCACAAGAATGATTCCTAGAATGAAGAACTTGTCGTATGAGGAACTGTTGAGGACTCTGGATCTGTACTCGTTGGAGTTTAGAAGGATGAGGGGGCATCTTATTGAAACTTACAGGATACGGCGAGGCCTGGATAGAGTAGATGTAGAGAAGATGTTTCCACTAGTAGGAAAAACTAGAACCAGAGGGCAAAACCTCAGGCTAAAGGGACGATCCTTTAAAACAGAGATGACGAGGAATTTCTTCAGCCAGAGAGTGGTGAATCTGTGGAACTCTTTGCCACAGAAGGCTGTGGAGGCCAGGTCATTGAGTGTCTTTAAGACAGAGATAGATAGGTTCTTGATTAATAAGGGGGTCAGGGGTTATGAGGAAAAGGCAGGAGAATGGGGATGAGAAAAATATCAGCCATGATTGAATGGCGGAGCAGACTCGATGGGCCGAGTGGCCTAATTCTGCTCCTTTGTCTTATGGTCTTATCATGGACCAGGTTTCTCAAATCCTTATGTACCATAAAGGTCTGCAGTCTCTCTCCATTCAAATAATATATTGCTTTTCTGTTCTTCCTGTTCACATTTTTCCACATTGTATTCCACCTGTCAAATTTCTGTCCGCTCATGTACCACATATAAATCCATATGGGGGAGGTGGTGCAGCACGGTGGCACAGTGGTTAGCACTGCTGCCTCTCAGCGCCAGGGACCCAGGTTCGATTCCTGGCTTGGGTCACTGTTTGAACAGAGTCTGAACGTTCTCTTCGTATCTGCGTGGGTTTCCTCCGGGTGCTCCAGTTTCCTCCCACAGTCTAAAAGGCGTGCTAATTAGATGCATTGACCATGCGAAATTCTCCCTTGGTGTGCACGAACAAACGCAGGAATGTGGCGACATGGGAATTTTCATTGTAATTTCATTGCAGTGTTAATGTAAACCTACTTGTGACACTAATAAATAAACTTTAAAAACTCTGTAGATTCTTTTTGTCCTCTTAATAACTTGCTTTCCTATGTATCTTTGTGTCAGCAGCAAATTTAACTGCCAGATGTTCTGTCCCTCCATTCATGTAACTGATATAAATCATAAATAGATGAGGCTCCAGTACTGATCCCTGAGGCATTCTACTAGTCACAGCTTGCCAACCTAAAAACTAATTTATTCCTGCTCTCAGCTTCTTGTTAGCTAACCAATCCTCTCTCCATGCTAATATGTTACTCTCATACACCATGAACTCTTATTTTGTTTAGTAAGCTTTGACGTGGCACCTTGTTGAATGCCTTTTGGAAATCCAAATACACCACATCTACAGGTTCCCCTTTACCCATATTGCCTGTTACATCCTCAAAGGATTCTAATAAATTAGTGAAACATGATTTCCCTTTCACAAAACCATATCGTCTCTTCCTGATTGTATTCTGATTTTCAAATGTCCTGATATTACTTCTTTAATAATGGATTCTAGCATTTTCCAATGACAGACGTTAGGCTAACTGGCCTGCTGCTTTCGGCCTCCTTCCTTTCTTGAATCCCAGTGTTGTATTAGCAATTTTCCAATCTGCTAGGTATGTATGTCACAAAAATGACACGAGCATAAATTGTTTCTCTTTGCTATTTTAGCCTCAACAGCAGATAGTCATTTTCTTCATTATACACAATATTTTCCACTCTTTTCCTTACAGATCGACTAATTCCTGGCCAGCGAGGTGCTCTATGGTTCCATTTGATGCATTATTGTGAAACTTGCACTGAACCCAAAATGCCTGAGTATATCCTGTATACCTACCATTCAGAATATTCCAAACTGCCATGGAAAGAATTGTATCCTGACCAAGCCTTAATGGAAGAGTTCTTTAAAGTAGGTTACTTTATGAAAAGTTGTTCTCTACAAAGTTAAGTATATTCAACTCACTTTTGCTGTAACTATTGACTTTACAGGTTCTGAGTACATCAATATTTATGTCTTGCTGCATTTATTGAATGTACTGTGAAGCTGACTTTAATGAATGGCTGATAAAAGAATGAAACACTTGAGAATAAAATTTCCACCCTCAAATTCCCTTTATCTTTTCCAATTACAGACTTACCTGGTAAATTAATAAAACATGGAATTATTTGCAAACATCTGCATTTAATGAGATATTAGGTGGGATCAGCATAAGAGAAAGTGCAAAGTGACCTAAATTGGGCTGCTTCTGCCTATGTGAACATAGGCAGTGTTGTAAATTAGGAGCTACAAGTGCAGGTTGTTATTTCGGTAATACGATATTGTAATAAGAGATCTAGCTGAAAAAGGATAGGACTGAGTATATGGTACTAAATATTCCTGGATGTAAGGTGTTCAGAAAAAATAGGAAAGGAAAGAAAGCAGGATCAGTGGCATGAGTCAAGGACAGAATTGATTTGATTACAACTGAGAAATATTTGAGAAACTATTGCACTAGGTATATTCCATAGGTCAACAACCAGAGGGAAAGGAATTGTAAGGAAGTTACTGAGGGTGTAAAATCTTTCGAGTAGTTAAGAGTGGGGAATACTAATTATCCTCATATAGACTGGGGTATAAATCTTGTAAAGGGCAGAGAGGAAAAAGAGTTGAAAAGGTTGAACCAAGTTTCCATTATTGCCACATTACCGCTCAAATTGTTTGAGTTTTTTGAGGGGGTAATGGAGAGGGTTAATGAGATGGATGCAGTGTACATGGACTTCCAAAAGGTCTTTAACAAAATGTCACATAACAAAATGTCATATGTCGCACGTTAGAAAAGTTGAAACTCATGGAATAAAAGGGACAGTGGCAGCATGAATATAAAGTTAGCTGAGTGACAGGAAGCAGTAGTGGTGAACAGTTGTTTTAAGAACTGGAGAAGGGTATATAATGGAGTTCCCCAAAGTTCACAAGTGGGACCAGTGCTTTCCTTGATCATAGAATCCCTACAGTGCAGAGGGAGGCCATTTGGCCCATCAAGTCTGAACCGACCACAGCCCCACCTAGGCCCTATCCCTGTAACCCAACATATTTACCCTACTGGTCCCCCTAACACTAAGTGGCAATTTAGCATGGCCAATCAACCTAACCCGCGCATCTGGACTGAGAGGGGAAACCGGAGCACCCTGAGGAAACCCGCACAGACACACGGAGAATGTGCAAAGTCCACACTGACAGTGACCCAAGCTGGGAATCGAACCCGGATCCTTGGTGCTGTGAGGCAGCAGTGCTAACCACTGTGCCACCGTGATCTATATTCATGACCTAGATTTGGGTGTGCTGGGCACAATTTCAAAATTTGCAGGTGATACAAAACTGAGAAGGATTCTGAACTGTGAGGAGGATTGTGATTGACTTCAAAGGAACGTGGAGAGATTACTGGAACAGATGGACATGTGGCAGATAAAATTTAATGCAGAGAAGTATGATGTGATTTATTTTGGTAGGAAGAACGAGGGGAAGCAAGATAAAGTATATGATTCTAGGGGGTGTGCAAGAGCAGAGGGTCCTGTGGATAGTTATGATCCCCATGGAGACCAATAACAACAACCAAACTTCCCAAACACCAATGTAAGAAATTAATGGACAAGATTTAACATTTTAAAATTTCTATTGTAGCAATCAAACTAAAATCAACATGAATTAACAGGCAGACTATATTAAGTAGAAACCATACGTTGCACTCCTTTAGCTGATACACCAAAGGTAGGATCTCAGATTTTTTCAGTAGTCCAGTCCGCATGTATGGCATTAATCTAACTACAAAGTCCCTCAAAACTCAGTTTTTCCTGGCTAGAAGTTCAGTTTTTTTACCCATGTAGGAGTTAGGCACAAAAGTCCCATCTGACAACAGATTTACCCAAGTTCCACAGGTAAAATGTCTACTAAATGGTGCACCTTTTAAGGTCATTCTCCACCCCTACCACGTACCACTCTTTTTGGTCTTCTGCTGTTCCACAGCTTTCTACTTTAACAGTCTTACACATACAGCTTCTCCACACCTACTATACTGTTCTTCTCCTGCTGAAAACACTGAGCTCCAAGAAGCCTGTGTCTGTTCTGACCACTAACTGAAGTGTTTTCTTTACCTTCCCAAACATCTTGTTTCCCCGTCGACAGAAGGTGCAGACTACTTAAAGTCCGATGTCACAGCCAGAAACTGTTTCAAAAATACACAGGCTTTGAAAACCATAGTGCAGAGAACAGCTTGCAAACTGCAAATTTAATCTCAAGGTATATGTACTCAAATCATTGAAAGTGGCAGGTTGAGAAAGTGAGTAATAAGGCATTTAGGATCCTGGACTTAATAAATTGAGGCATTGAGAACAAATGCAAGGAAGCTATGTTCGGTCTTTATAAAATATTGGCTCATATCCCAACTGGACAAAGAACAGTACAGCACAGGAACAGGCCCTTCAGCCCTCCAAGCCTGCGCTGATCACATTTGCCTATCTAAACCAACCGCTTGTATCCCTCTATTCCCCGTTTGTTCATATGCCTATCAAGGTAAGTCTTAAATGTGGCTCATGTAACTGCCTCAACCACCTCACTTGACAATGCATTCCAGGCCCCCGCCACCCTCTGTTTAAAAATAAAGTTCCCCTCGCATCTCCACTGAACCTTTCCCCCTTATCTTGAACTTGTGCCCCCATGTAATTGTCATTTCTGCCCTGGAAAAAAGCTTCCAACTGTTCACCCTATCTACATCTCTCATAATTTTGTAAACTTCTATCAGGTCGCCCCTCAGCCTCTGTCTTTCCAGGAAGAACGATCCCAGTTTATTCAATCTCTCCTCACAGCTAATACCCTCCATACCAGGCAGTATCCTGGTAAACCTTTTCTGCACTCACTCCAAAGCCTCCAAGTCCTTCTGGTAGTTCTGGTGACCAGAATTGGACACAGTATTCCAAACGTGGCCTAACCAATGTTTTATATAACTGTAACATAATTTGCCAACTTTTATATTCAGTGCCTCATCCGATGAAGGCAAGCATGCCATATGCTTTCCTCACCACCTTTTCCACCTGTGCTGCCACTTTTAAGGATCTGTGGACCTGTACTCCGAAATCTCTCTGCGTGTCTATGCTCCTGATTGTTCTGCCATTTATTTTATAGCTCTCACCTGAATTGGATCTACCAAAATGCATCACCTCGCATTTGGCCGGATTAAATTCCATCTGCCATTTCTCCGCCCAATTTTCCAGTCTATCTATATCCTGTTGTATTCTCTGACAGTCTTCATCATTATCCGCAACTCCGCCAATCTTAGTATCATCCGCAAACTTGCTAATCAGAGCAGCTACGTTTTCTTCCAAATCATTTATATATATTACAAACAGCAGAGGTCCCCGCACTGATCCCTGCGGAATACCACTCGCTACAGACCCTCATTCAGAAAAACACCCTTCCACCGCTACCCTCTGTCTTCTATGGCCAAGTCAGCTCTGAATCCATCTAGCTAGTTCACCCCTGATGCCGTGACATTTAATCTTTTGCACCAGCATGCCATGAGGGACCTTGCCAAATACCTTACTAAAGTCCATGTAGACAACATTCACAGCCCTTCCCTTGTCAATCAATTTTGTCACCTCCTCAAAAAATTCAATTAAATTAGTGAGACGTGACCTCCCACGTACAAAACCATGCTGTCCGTTGCTAACAAGACCATTCAGTTCCAAATGTATATAGATCCTACTCCTAAGAATCTTCTCCAACAGTTTTACCATCACTGACGTCAAGCTCACTGACCTATAAATACCCGGGTTATCCCTGCTACCCTTCTTAAAAAATGGGACAAGATTGACTATCCTCCAATCCTCTGGTACCTCACCAGTGGCCAATGAAGAAACAAAGATTTCTGTTAGAGGCCTAGCAATTTCATCTCTTGTCTCCCTCAGTAACCTGGGATAGATGCCATCTGGCCCTGGAGATTTGTCTATCTTAATTCACGTAACACTTTCTCCCTCGTAACGATGACTCGTTCTAAAGGGTTTATATACCCCTCCAAGATAACATCAATCGGTGTGTCCCTTTCCTTTGTGAATACCAATGCAAAGTACTCAGTAAGGATCTCACCCACTTGCTTTGGTTTTACACACAATTTCCCTCCTTTGTCCTTGAGTGGACCAACTCTTTCTCTAGCTACCCTCGTGTTCCTAATATATGTATAAAATGCCATGGGATTCTCCTTAATCCTGTCTGCCAAGGACATTTTGTGACCCCCTTCTTGCCCTCCTAACTCCCTGCTTGAGCTATTTTCTGCTTTCCCTGTATTCTTCAAATGCTTCATCTGTTTTTAGTTGCCTAGACCTCATGTACGCATCCTTTTTCAACTAGACTCACAATTTCCCTGGTCATCCACGGTTCCTGAATCATGCCTTTCCTGTCCTTCCTTTTCATAGACACATGCCTGTCCTGCACTCCGATCAACTGCTCCTTAAAAGACTCCCACATGCCAAATGTGGATTTACCCTCAAACAGCCTCTCCAAAACAACAGCCTCCAAATCCTGCCTAATCTGGTTGTAGTTAGCCTTCCCCCAATTTAGCACCTTAACCCTAGGACAACACTCGTCCTTTTCCATCAGTATCCGAAAGCTTATGGAATTGTGGTCACTGTTCGCCACATGTTCCCCCAGTGCAACTTTGATGACCTGGCCAGGCTCATTTCCTAGTACTAGGTCCAGAATAGCCCCCTCTCTAGTCGGACTATCCACATATTCTTCCAAAAAGCCTTCCTGGACACACTTAACAAATTCCTCACCATCTGGACCCATTGGCCCTAAGGGATTTCCAGTCAATATGAGGAAAATTAAAGTCTCCCGTTATAACAACCTTATTATTTCTACATCTGTCCAGAATCTGCTTACATATCCGTTCCTCAACTTCCTTTGGGCTATTGGGAGGCCTGCAGTACACCCCTATCATAGGGACTGTCCCCTTCCTGTTTCTGACTTCTACCCACAGTGTCTTATTACGTAATTCTTCCAAGATATCCTCCCTCTGTACAGCTGTAATATGTCCCCTACCCTGTATTGCAACTCCCCCACCTCTTTTACCTTCACCTCTGTCTTGCCTAAAACATACTGAAATAATGTGTCCAACTCTGGGCACCACACTTTTAGAAGAATGTGAAGGCTTTAGAAAGGATCTGAAAGTGATTTATGAGAATGGTTCCAGGAATGAGGGGACTTCACTTACATGGATAAAACGAAAGGACAATATATAGAATGTTCTGAAGAAGTCATATTTGACATGAAATGTTAACTCTGTTTCTCTTGCTCCACAGATGCTGCTCAGACTTGCTGAGTTTTTCCAGAACTTTGTGTATTTATTTCACATTTCCAGTATCTGTCGTAATTTGCTTTTATAGAATTGTTTGACAAAGCAACGGTTTATTTAACATTTGCATTTTTACAAAGGTAGAAGAATCATGCTTTCTAACACTCCGAGTCGAGCATTGATAAATGTGTAAATTATAATAACTGCATCATTGCTTAAACAATGAAATACAACTCTGCCATATGACTGGTTGCCTTTTAGGTCATTGAGCAGACAAGATGATCGCTAACCATTGATAGATAGTGTATAAGATTGGGAAATATTTGGAATATTAGTACAGACTATTGCTTCAGAGGAAGTGTTATGAGCGTAAAACTTTTTCAGATGGAAGTGTTTTTTATTTCTTTTGTTTGTGGAGATATAATTGACAATGACTCTGTTATAGAGGACTATTCAACCATCCCATGTTTATATTCAATCTTGGCTTTAGTTCTTCTCAAATCCAAAGAGAGGACACTGGTCAATAATCTTGATGCTATTTTTCAGGTAGAGAGAGGAAGTCCAAAGAGCTGTTTCCTATTTTTGGGAACTTTGCTATGTGAAGTTAACTGGGTTAGTGTTCTTTCTGATGCTTGGAATCCCCAACCCCTCTTGCAAACACGGATGATGGTTGTCTGTTTGTTGTTTATGATGGTTTTTCTATCAAAAGAAGACAAGCTTATAAGTAAACCAGTAAGTAGTTTTGTATTTTCCCTTGTCTAGCTTTCTATTAAGAGATAATGCAATATCTTATTATCAAAACAGCAGATCCATGAATTCTGAGTAACTGAGCATCAATGTGATTTGTTTGTAATATTTAAAGTCATTTTCTCAGCTAAAACATAATTTAGAAAGATTATTCAATAATTTATCCAGAAAAGTACATTTTAAAATGCAAAATTGGGAAGTATAACTTCAAATCTGAACTTGTGTTCTGTTGATGTGCCACATTCAAATGGGAGGTGTGACTCATGTAAACCAAATGACATAATTCAAAGACAATAAAGTTGCAAACTGGTGACAGTCGTTTTACAAAGGGGCAGAAAGTTAACCTGCCTTCCTTGGGCAGTAGGGGGAGGAAAATTAGCAAGTGACATCAACAGGATGCCCTCTCTCTCAGGCAGTCCCTCAGAGTCAAGGGTGACTGAAGAGTCCAATGTGTGACTTACAGTCTCTGTCACAGGCAGGGCAGGTGGTGATTGGAGGAGCCAGTAGATGGAGTGCCTGGGTTGCCACAAGTCCTTTTTGCTGTCAACGTTTGACTTCATCTTGCTCTGAGATTAAATCTGAGGTGTTCAGCTCTTTCCCAAATGTTTTTTCTCCTCTTTGGGAGATTTGGCAAGGGATTCCTAGGTGTCGATGGCAATGTTGCAATATTTCAAGGAGTCTTTAAGTGTCCTTCAAGTATTTCCTCTGTCCTTCTGGGGCTAACTTGCCATGTCGAAACTCCCAAGAATTTCACTTGTTTCGGAAGCCTCGTGTCAGGCACACGGATGATGTGGCCGACCCAACAGAGCCGATCAAGAGTGGTCAATGCTTCGTTGCTGGGAATGTTGGCTTGAGCGAGAACACTGACATTGGTGTGCCCATCCTGCCAAAGGATTTGCAGGATTTTGCAGAGGCAGCACTGATGGTACTTCTCCAGGGTTTTAAGGTGCCTGCTGCACATTGTCCACGTCTCTGAGCAATTAGGAGGATGGATTTCACTACTGTTCTGTCGACCATGAGCTTGGTACCTGGTCTAAGGTCCAAGTCTTCAAACACTCTCATCCAACAGGATGCATCATCTTGAAACAACACAAATGATGGAAACATTTCCTTAATGTATTTTTGGATATGGAAAAGTTTTTTGTCGCAGGCTTGATGAGAAAGGAAGAAGATAAAAAGCATTAAGAAGAGAGAGGCAATCTGTGCTGTTCATGTTTCTGAAATATAAGTGTATAATTAACTTCAAGAATATGGAAAACATCAATTGTATTACAAAATATGTTTATATTAACAGCTACAAAAATTCTGATTTGATATTTTTGTCCTCCATTCATTAGCATGGCTTAGCATAGAAATCTGTTGGGCAGAATCTTACCAGAATTCTTCAAAGTTTCAGCCTCAGAAAGAAAACTGGTGTGAAGCCCTCCGGCTCCATAGACCAGTTTTTTTCTCTGGACTGTGAGTCTCTTAGACTTTTTTAAAAAGTGAATGTGCGGTTTACGCCATCACTCTGGCAGGGTGGAGACTCTTAGAGCCGACAAGATTGGTTCCACAGAGATCTGTGCGCCATTTTTAAAGAGCTCCCAGATCAGAACAAAAGGTAACCACCTCCACCACCACAGAATTATAAGTCTTCCCCCCCCCCCCCCCCCCCACTCCCGCCTCCATAATCATCACCGGCATCCCCAACCCCCTCCGTGCTTGTGTCCCCCCCACACCCACCCCCAGTGGGAATCCTACTAGGACCCGCCCCTGCACTGCCTGGCCATGTCCCTCTTCTGTCGAGAACCTCGCCAATGTGATATCATGTCAAGAGGTATGAATATACCATGAGGGGAGATGATTTTTTTCTTATTCGTTTGTGGGACTTGGGCATTGCTGGCTGGCCAGAATTTATTGTTCATCCCTAGTTGCCCTTGAGAAGGTGGTGGTGAGCTGCCTTATTGAAACGCTGATACAACTGAGCGTCTCGCTCGGCCGTTTCAAAAGGCAGGTGAGAGTCAACCACATTGCTGTGGCTCTGGAGTCACATGTAGGCCAGACCAGGTAAGGACAGCAGATTTCCTTCCCTAAAGGACATGAGTGAACCAGATGGGTTTTTCCGACAATCGACAATGGTTTCATGGTCGTCAGTAGATTCTTAATTCCAGATCTGCTTTATTGAATTCAAATTCCACCATCTGCCGTGGCAGGATTCACACCCAGGTCCCCAGAACATTAGCTGAGTTTCTGGATTTATTGGAAAGTATTAGACTCAAGTTCTCGCCCATTATGGGCGTGTACCTGATTACGTAATTGGTAAAGGCCACTGAAAATCGGTCACATCTGAGTGAACCACGCTTTTCAAATCTCTGAAGATTTTGACCGCACTCCATCAATCCATTGCACAGAGATCAAAATCCGCCCTACATTTTCATTGTGCAATAAATTCATGTTTATTTTGTTATATTGGTTCACTGGATCAGTACCTGGGATGTGAGGGTTGTCCTATAATGGAAAAGTGAGTAAATTGAATCTTTGCTTCCCAGAATGTCAAAGAATGAGAAGTGATCTCATTGAATATTCAATATTCTGAAGGGGCTTGATAGGGGATACACTGAAGTTGATTCCCCTGTCTGGGGAATCTGGAATATGGGGGCACAATCTCAAGGTAAGGGACCAATTATTTTAGACTGAGATTAGGAGAATTCAAAGGGTTGTGAACCTTTGGAATTCTCTAGCCCAGAGTGTTGTGGATGCTTCATTGTTGAATATACTTAAGGCTGAGATTGTTCCTCTCTCAGGGAATGGAGGATATGGAGAGTAGGTGGGAAAATAGAGATGATCAGCCATGATTGTATTGAATGGTGGAGCAGGCCTAAGAGGCCATATGGTCTACTTCTGTTCCGCTCCTACTTTGCTCCTACTCCTGCTCCTACTAATGTTCTGAAAAGTAATTGCTTCTTGGAAAAATCAGGTCTTCAGAAGCATATGAATGCAGTCATGTCTATTTGATTCTGAAATGACCCAGAAGAATTTGACTGCTTCACCTTGGATACTTCTGTGAAAAATATTACAGTCTTGCTTATTTAATTGTATTCGCAACTTAGGTTTTACTAATTCCGTTGTTAATGCATCTCTGCAGGAATCCCCGTTACATAGCCTTCTTGGACAATCAAATGCAATACCCTGGCATTTTGTGGATACTGTATCATACCAAAATGTCATCAGCTACTTCAGTAACCACTACTCACCCTCCGTTGTAATTTTAAAAACTCCATCAGCTGAACTGATAGTAAAGCTTTTAAAAGTTGCTGCAGGTTTTTGTGAAACCTTGGACATACACAGTGTAAGTAGATATTTAAAATGAAAATATTTGTTTGGTCAGTATGATTTATGTTGAAGCTACGTGAATGCTTTTCTAATTCAAGTTTTCCAGTACATGGTACACCACAATGATGGGCCTTTGAATAATATTCATTAACTAAAAGTATCTCTTTGCATGTATTCCAAATCAGCTTGTGTGTTTATTCAGTAATATTTTGTGACTTCATAGCTGCTCTGAAATTAGACACAACCTTCATCGCAATGTGAAGTGTGATGAATGGAAGTTCCTTAGACATGTTGGAAAACAACACTAATGAAATTGAAGCTAAATATTGGCTGCCATTTGCTTTACCCTGAAATCCATGCCAGTATAGATGCTGAGAGTTTCTGAGTCCACTCTTGCAGAATAACCTCAGATTCTGAAGCAGGACTCTAATTGCATGAGAAGAAACATTGAGCACATAGAGGGGAGAAAAAAATCAGATTGATTTATTTAAAAGTTATGATTGTGATGCCTGTGCCCCGATTATGGTCGTCCATTTATCTGGTTTGGACATTATACTGGAAATTGCTGAATATTCTGTGTTCACATAACAAAGGCCACAGTTGTCTCTGAGAAAATTGTTTTTTTATTTTAATCACATATTGCTGAATACTTTAGATGCTAATGCTGTGTATATGTTTTCTTTAGGATGCTACACATAAATGCAGGGCATGTGTTCATCAAGTTGTCCAGTTCCTCATCACTTTGGATCAGAATGCTCAGATAGTCCATGCTCAATTAGAACATGAAATGCTAACACTATTGGATGATATTGTTATCTTTAACCCACCAGGTCAGTGCAGTGTGAAAACTACCGAAGGGATGTTAATGTCAGTTTCTGAGTTCGTGTGTTTTTATATGTGTTACTCATTACATTATATACTGTCTGGTGTTTTTCATCTTGTTACGACAGCTTGAAAACTTGAAGTGCACTTGATTAACTATTTGTAGAAAATGTAAAAAAAGAATAGGACACCCACACTACCAAAGCACCTCCATGTGAAAAGAACAACATAGAGATGAAATGCCCAACTACTAGTCAAATTGAACCATTCTGACATGTTGATGCCTACATTTATCATCCTCTCCTCCAGCCCCTCTCTACTAATTAAATTCCTCTAAGATTGACAAAGACAGTCAAGTAAACTACATGAGAATGTGATTACTTGTGCCATTATTTACAGATAACCTTTGATAATTTCAGAAATACTCCACTCATCACAGAAACCATTAGCGTAGGTGTCGGGACCACTTTGGGAATGCGGTAGAACTTAAGTATGCATGCTCATACACAGGAGCACAATTTTATTTGAACCAGGAAGAGAAAAGAAATGGAGCAGGCCATTCAGCCCCTTAAATATTGTATATCATTCAGTCAAGTCACTCTTTTCAGGTATACCTTCATGGGATGAAGCATATGATGATACTGTGCCTTTTAAGAAATGTATTTTTTTTGTGTTTCTTGTAAGGGGTATATTTAGAATTTAACTCTGTTTACATGGTGTCAATTTGTCCGCACCAGGCACCTCGCATGCTGAGAATGCAGGAAAATAATTGGTTTTAGCTAATGGGGGGTTTGTTTTTATCTGAGCAAATGCATTTTTATTTTTTATTTTTCCCCTGGTGTTTCAGAGTAGGGTTTTGATTAGGTTGATTGACAAGAGACAGAGTGGAGGAGAGAGTTGCAATGTTCGAACGAACCCTAACACAAACTGGAAGAACAGCACCTCATCTTCCGATTGGGCACTTTACAGCCTTTTGGACTGAACATTGAGTTCAAAAACTTCAGAAGTCTGTCCTTCACCTTCACACCATTTCCATTTTTTTTTTCATTTCGTTTCACCTCATTCATCCATTTTATCATCCTTCTTTCTCACTTCCATTTTTTCGCTTCTCCATTCTAGCTCTCTTTGCCCCCGCCCTTTCCCATCTCTTCCCTCCCACTCCCTTCAGGCAACTGCCATAATCCCCAGGCAGTTCCTATACCACCAGTACCTCTGTTCTGCCACTTTATGGACATTTTTAGCACCTTCTCAGTCTTCTGTATCCTTATTTACATTCCCTTTGTCCCATTCAACCCCCCACCACTCTCATAGTATAAATCTCTGCTGATGCTCTTAGCTCTGACGAAGGGCCATTTAGACTCAAAACATTGGCTCCATTCTCTCCCCACAGATGCTGTCAGACCTGCTGAGATTTTCCAGCATTTTCTGTTTTTGTTTCCGATTCCAGCATCCGCAGTATTTTGCATTTATATATTGAAATTTAAGTATATGAGGAATATTGCTTACATTGGAACTAATAGAGATAGGTTAGGAGTTAAGATTTGTATCTTGTCATGTTTAAGTACTTCAATTGGTGAAAGTTAAACTAATTCATTTATTATAGTTAAAATGTATTGTTAAAATAATGTTTTTGATAAAAGCTTCCTAATGTGTCAATAGAATCACACCTGGAGTGAAACACCTTAACCTCACATTAATGCCAAAATCAAAAAATTCGTTGGGGTCTAGTCTAACTTCATAATATTCCTTGGCGTTTCCGACCTGGTCCCTAACAAATATCACTCAAAGGTTAACCTTCATTGCCCATCTTAATTGCTCTTGATCTACACCTCAACTTAAATATCAAGATCCATAGCTCCTGATACCTTTGCACAACAATAAATCTATAATTTTATATACAATAAATCTATCAATCTCAGTCTTAAAATTTTCAATTGATCCAACACCTACAAACTTTTAGAGGAAAAAGTTCCAGATATTTGCATTACAATTATACTTTCAAAAAATCATAATAAAGTGCATTGGAGGTAAGTTAGTAAATATTGTATATTTAATTAAACTGATGATTCGTCAGTAAGTTTTTCATGAACAGTATTTTCCTTCCATTTCCCTTCCTCAGATGTGGACAATCAAATGCGTCACATGGCAATAGCCAGTCTTTTTATGGAAGTACTGATGATGCTGAATAACACCAGTGTTAAATCAGCAGAATCGCTGCGAGTGAGTTTGCGGACATGGATCGAGACTAAAATGTGTTATAATCTCTCATTACCACTACTGACTGCAACTTGTCAAAGTCTGGCATCTGTTAAACACATGGCAGAAACGACTGAAGGGTGCATCATGGCTTATTTCAAGGATGGTAAGCAGTTTGTGTATGTTTGAGGAGCTGATTTCATTTTCTTCACTTTTTACCTATCTATTTGTGCCTTTAACACTCTAGGTTTTTTTTCTATTTGGCCTGGAAGATTGAGTTCACAAAATGTTAAGTCCCGATGAGAATTAAGCTGTCTTAAGATATTTAAGATAAACTGGTTGAAACAACAGATCAGCTGTCTCAAAACTGTGTATTCTTGCATATCAGATCAGCAGGAGACAATTGAATGCCTTCCAATATATACTATGGACGTTCGCACCTTGCACGTTAGGATGGTTTTCATTCAGTGCTGCTGAATAAGTGCATGGAAGAGTAGCTAAATGGACCATATAATTTCCATGGCCATTACATCAAGGGTGGAAATTCACATTTTTAAGATGGTAGCTTTGATTAGACTTGACGATAGCAATATACCCCTGGCCGGCCTCTCATCATCCACCTTCTGTAAATACAGGGGGGGGGGGGGCGATTCTCCCATCCCTGATTTTTTAGCGGGCCGGGAGATTCAAGGGGCACCCGAATCACGCGATTCGGCTGGACGTCCAGCCTTGAGCAAGTCTCCCGGCGCCGGATTTCTGACGTCGTCAGCTCCACGTCAAAAAACAGCACGGAGCTGAATAAATTATGCAGCCCATAATTAGCATACAATTTCAATAGCATTAGTGGGCCTGGGACTGAAATCTCCTAGCCCGCTAGCATTTCCCCCCACCAGGAATGGTTCACTCCAGCAGGGTTTACAGTAACCCCCCCACTTGCAGGAAGCTGGTTGCCTGACCCCGCTGAACTGAAAGGCGGGGGGCAATCTAAGCTCCCCAAAGGACCAGGGGGTAGGCCTGGGCATTGACACCTTGGCAGTGCCAGCCTGGGCCCCCTGGCACTGCCTGAGGGGCAAAGTGTTAATGCCCACAGGGCACGACACTACCCACCAGGCATGGAGCAGTGCCAAGAGGGCGGGGCCTGGGGCTGGGGGTTCCCGCTGTCACTTTGCAATCGGGATCGGTGGGGAAGGGGAGGGAGGCCAACGATCGGGGTTGGCCATCGGGGTAGGGAGGGTGTTGGGAGATAGAGGAAGGCTAGGAGGTTGGGGCTGGGCCCAGGCGTTTTTGGGCGACCAGCGATCGGGCTGTTGGGGGGCACGGAGGTGGAGAGCCGGCGATGCGGGGGTCATGGGGCTGCCCAGCAATCAGGAGGCTGGCAGCGCATGCGCCGATCTCGGTGTTGACAGATTGACGCATGCGCAGTGGCCCACTCAGCACTATGCTGCCGGCCTCTCCAGCAGGTATAGGCCTCACCCCCTGATTTTTAACATTAATCATGCTAGTGAATTTTGCAGTGTACAGAGTGTGGGAGATTCTTTTTTAAACTCCCACTGAAAAAAAAAGCATGATTTGCTCCAATTTTCATGTGAATTCTTCATTTTGAATGTTTTTGGGAAAATCACCCCCAAGGTCACCCAAAACTCCCCATGTCTTAACTCACATCAAGTCATGTTCAACCATTTACCTGTACACACTGACCCACATTTGGCTCACTGTTAAGCAGTGCCACTGTTTAAATTTCTCATCCTTATTTGCAAATTCCTCCATGGCTTCATCCATCCCTATCTCTGTGGCCTTCTCAAACCCTACAACCCTTCACACTCTCTGCAATCCTCCAATTCTGGCCTCTTCAGCATCCCCGATTTTAATTGCTCCACTGTTTATGACCCTTTTTGCAGATGCTTTAATTGCCTCACCTTTCCCTATCTCCAAGCTCTCCTCCAGCCCCACAATGCTCTGAGATATCTTTACTTTATTTCTGGCCTCTTGTGCATTCCCAGTTTTAATCATTCCGCCTTGGTGATAAGTCTTCTGTTGTCTAGGCCCCACACTCAGCAATACCCTCCCTACACCTCACCATCTCTCTGTCTCACTTTTTTCCTTTAAAACACTCCTCAGAATCGATGTCTTTAACCAATGTTTTAGGTCAACTGTCCTAATATCTCCTTATCTGGCTTGATGTCATTCTTTCATATATAATAATTCTGTGAAGCACCTTGGGACATGTTATTACATTATAGACACTACATACATTTGTTATTGTTGTTTGCATAATTGCTCAGTATTTTACCTAGAAGTATTTTCTGCCTGAGTATAAGTTGACTCCATTTATCCATGGCATAGCATCTACAATTCCATGTAACTTGGCAAAATGTTAATTGGCCCCAGAATTTTTAGGCTTAATACTGAGCAATATTAATACTGTGTAGTTTTTAATATGTCTCAACCTCTAATTTAAAACTTGTACAAAATAATACTGCCCAAGCAACTTGTATAACATATTGCCATGATGATTTGGAATGAAACAGATTTTTAATTTTTACTAAGATGTGCATTTTTTCAATCTAGGCGCATGTCTTGATCAGTATTTTGGATGGGGACCAATTTTAGTGTCACTTCAAGTTCCAGAGCTAACTACAGAAGAATTTCTAAAAGAATGCTTGGACTTAGGAAGTTACTTGACACTTTATGTGTACATTCTTCAGCATTTGAACATGGAGCAGACTCTGTCCAATGAAATGAAAATGCTAGTTCTACTTAACAAATGGATAGAGCAAGCTTTTCCCAGGTACTATTGATTAAGTAAGAATAACTTTAGGGAGCTATGTATTTTAAGTGTTTTTGGAATAATTTTTATAATTTTTTTATAATTATAAATGTCAGACTAACAAGACTGTGTTGTTTAATCTACATGGAACTTTCAAATCCAGAGCCACAGATGTGTTAGAAAAAAATCCAATTCCAAGGTTTATTTTAACAAAATAAGTGTGCAACAGTAAAGAAAGCTAAACAATTTAAAATTGTTGATGTAGGGTTTTATCCAGTCTCTCTGAAAAGTCTCAAAGCACTCCACAGCATTGAATTACTTGGAATGACTTGTTACATAATCAAATAGGACAATAACATTGTGCAAATAGCAATGAAATGATTGATTTGTTTTTGGTGGCATTGGAGAGCTATAAACCAGAACATCTGGAGAATTCAGTTCTTTCACCTGTGCCATGGGACCTTTTAAAAAAGGTGCACTAGTGATATCAGTGCTACAAATTAATTGACAAAGGCTTTTAATAGAACCTCCAAAAGTAACATTTTGTGAGAATTGAGTGTGTTGGCAAGGGAGGAGAGATACTTTAAATCTTTAAGCATCAACAGATTTACTGTTCAGGTTTGGTCAGGCTGCAGGCACCAATAAGAATCACCAGTACTTCTGCTCTCGATGCTGAAATGTAGCTTTCAGGCTAGCTTCTATAAATTGGCTTTTCAATCTTCCAACGCTTGTCATTTGAATGTTTTAAAAAACTGCCCTTTGGAGTATGTTGTAAGCTTTTCAATATGTTCGCTTGTTATTCGCACTATAAAATGGCTAATGGAGTAGAAACCATTTAATACGATTATGGCTGATCTTGGGCTTCAACTCCATTTTCCTGAATGTTCCCCGTATCCCTTAATTCCCCGAGCGACCAAATATCTTTCTTTCCCTGCCTTAAAAGTATTCAAGGTGGAACATCCACAACCCTCTGTGTTGGAGAATTCCACAGCTTCACAACCTTTTGAGTGAAGAGTTTCACTTCATCTCAATCCTAAGTGTTTGGCCCTTTATCCTGAGACTGTGTCCCTGTGTTTTAGATTCCTGTAAGAAGTCTCACAACACCAGGTTAAAGTCCAACAGGTTTATTTGGTAGCAAATACCATAAGCTTTCGGAGCACTGCCCCTTCGTCAGATGGAGTGAAAATCTATTCTCCAACAGTGCACGGAGACATTTTAGATTCCTGACCAGTGGAAACAATCTCTCAACGCCTACCCAATCAAGCCTCTTCACAATCATGTAGGTTTCAATGAGATTGCCTCTCATTCATCTAAACTCCAAAGAATATAAGCCCAATTTACTCAATCTCTCTTCATAGGATATACCCCCCCACCCCTCATTCCAGAGATCAGGGAGGCTGTACCAACTCCAATATATCCTTTCTCAGATGTGGAGACCAAAACTGGATACAGAATTCCAGATGTCGTCTCACCAAAACTCTACAATTTTAGCATTGTGTGCAAGTGAGCTGAAAATACACAAAAGTTGCCAACCAGAGCAACAGAAGTGTCCAGGAATATGAAAGCACTTAATAGTGTCAGAATTTAATTGAAGATGGATTTGTTTTCATACAAATAAAATATGCCATTTTAGACTTTGGGGATTGTGTGATTTAATCTGGTGGATATTCATGAGAGATTTTGTTTTCTGCTGAAATTTAACATTGCTATTTTTTCCTCAAATAGCAGTGCAAATGATGAGGCTAAGCTGTTCCTTTGGTGGCACAAAGTATTGCAGTTAACATTCATCCAACTTGAGCAGAATGACGTAACTACATTGGAATTTTTAATGAGAATACTAAATGCATTTCAAATGAAGCAAAATCATTTGGCAGAGGAGAAACTATCTGCTGGAATTCTGGGAGCTATTGGTCTTGGAAGGAAGTCTCCCCTCTCAAACAGGTGGGGAATTTTGTGCGAAGTTTAGCAAAAAAAATAAATGTTTTGCCTTTCACCCTGTTTTCAGCAACTAATTTTATAAATTAATATAATTCTTTCAGACTTCAAAAGATAACCTCTGTCTTAATTTCTCATGTTCAGAAATGTATTTTTTCAGACTTAACTCCTGTATAAGCCATAGACATTTTGGCAAGCTGTGTTCAAAATCAGACATTTTATTAACATACATATTTCATCAACATTTTCTCATTTTAATGTTCAGCACACTTAATACTAAGAACTTTTTAAAGGGTTTCACCTGGAAGCAACAGCATATATAAATCAGACTGCTCTTGCATTTTTTTTTTTTAAGATTGCTTTCTTCAATTAATGGGATTTCAGAATTGTCTATTTTATATTATGGGTTCATAGAGTTCATAATAGTTATAAAATATGTTACATGAAAACAATGGTTAATCGGAATTGTATATTACAATGCATACTGAGTATTTTCAGCAATTTTCATTTTTTTAATGAATGTTTTTATGAAGTGTTTTCCATTTTACTACAAGATCTAACAAATCTCCCAAATCTAGTACAGTATAGAGTGATCATTATTCCATATGTACATACAGAAAAGACCAACAAATACTCATACAAATGATTCAGATTATCAATCATTGTAACCATTGTAGTCGGTGTCTCCTTTTATACGGATAATGAAAGAATACCAGAAAGAATGGGGGATAACAGGATTAAGCCACGGTGAGAGGTCACACGAAACCAAGTTATAGTTGAAGTGACGAAGGAGCAGCACTCCAAAAGCTTGTGACTTCAAATAAACCTGTTGGATTATACCCTGGTGTCGTGTGACCTCTCACCTTGTGCACCCCAGTCCAACACCGGCATCTCCACATCAGGATAAAGCCATGAGTACATGGCACCATTCGGCATGCCTTTCTGCACCGGATAACAAAAACAGAGCCACACAATATACGGGATCCTTGTGGGGTAAAATACAACCAATCGGAACCTAGCTAAGCATCCCAAGACCTCCAATTAACGAAAGGATACCCCAGAAAAAAGGAATATCAGGTTACTGCCATCAGTACAAGACGTGGCTTGGCTGTGTACACTCTCGAATACAGGAGCTAGTAAGCCAAGGATTCTTACACCATGCCAAGCCTTACAACACAACAGACCTCACTCATCTCCAGCCATATCAGAGGCACCTTCACCAGAAAACTTCAACCATTTTCCACCAAGGAAACCCTACCGACAAGGAGGAGAAAGATCATCAAGATGCCCATCAACAGGATATCTCAGCGTGAGATATAATTCTCCTCCCAACAAAATCAGGGAAACATTCTAGAATTAAATATAACAACTCAAAGCCTGTATCAGCACCTCATCTACCCAGATAAAGGAAGGAAACCCCAGAGAGAGAGTAACACCAGGATTAGCCAATAGATGCCAGACATGGTCTACTTTGGCAAAAAGGATACCAAAAACAGGACTGCATAACCTCACAATAAGCAAGATACTGCCTCTGTTGGGGAGCCCAAGCCTCAGGAAGGAGGACAGACCACATGGAGGAGGGCGAACTACTCCTCCAATCAGCCTAATATCAACCAAGGAAAGACTCTGACAACGCGGAACCAAAACACTCAGACTTGCACTGAGGCCCCACAGCCAACAGGATGCTACATCCCCAGGGGAACCAAGTCTCCAGAAGGAGAGCAGTTCAAAAGCCCCCAAAAGGGACATCTCAGGGGAAAGTGTTCTTTCCCCCCTCCCCCAATGTACCAATCGGAGTCCATTGCCAACTAATCAGCGCACTCTTCTCATACCATATAATATGAACTGTTGTTCCCTTGATTGTTGGTATTTCTTGCAAGCTGTTCTGATGAGTGCAAGACAAAAAGCTTTGATAGCATGTTTCTTTTTTCAGCGATATGAGTCATATAGAATGGAAAGGCCTTCAACATGAAATGTTAGCTCAGCTTCTCCCTTCACAGATGCTACCTGACCTGCTGATTATTTCCAACATGTTCTGTTTTATTTCAGAATTCCAGCATATGCAGTATTTTGCTTTCGCTATATTAGTGACTTTCTTTACACATCCATTTTCTTGAAATTGAGATTTGCCACATTTCCTGTCCCATTTTCGTGCCAGTTGGTATTCAGATTTCTGTTTATTTGTCTTTATAGATTTCGAGTGGTGGCACGAAGCATGTCAGCATTCCTTTTGGTTCAGCTTCCTGCAGAGAACTGCATTCGACTAAAGCCTGGCACAGACCTGCAGCTATCTCCCAAAGCACAACAGGTATTGAGAACCTATACAATGGGTTCAATACTGGATATTTTTTCAGAAATTAATTACAGTTAATGAAAACCATTCCCATCAGAATTCACCTACCAAGAAGCACTCTATACTATCTTCTACCACCATACTGTAGCATTTAATTAGTAAATGTTTTTCACCTCCAGTTCTCTAGAAGGGACCGAGTCAAAGTCACGTGTTGATTGATCTTTGGGCCTGATTTTACCATTTTCATTCTAAATGCTGAATCAGGGCATTTTCAGGCGCCCCCGATACGCACTTAGCCTGAAAAAAAATCGCGAGTCTGAATCGCACTGTGAGCGGGGCTTAGTGTGTCTGAAACGATCGGAGCTCTGAACTGCACATGCGCAGTTAGAAAAAAATTTGAAAAACGCGCCCCTGTCACATCGCTCCCAGGCCACAAAAAGTGGATAAAGCAGCCCGGGAGTGAAAAGCGGGAGTGATGGCCCCCACAGACATCACCCCCACCCCCACAACATAACTTTCCCTCTTATCCACCCACCGCCCGCTACCCAGACCGATTGCGACCCTCTGTCCCCCTCCACCGATCACCCGCAGAGTGGCAGCGGACCCCCCGCCCCCCCAAGAGATCCATCTGGCCCTCCCCCCAAGAGATCCATCTGGCCCTATCTTCCCCCCCCCCCTCCCCAGAGATCCTTCTGGCCTCCCCCCCCCCCCTCTTCCACCCACCCCCCCCCCCCCCCCCCCGCGAGAATGATCGGGCCTCCTCCAACCCTCCCCCTCCCCCCACCCAGAGAAAGTTTGCCCCACCAGACAACGATTGGGCCTCCCTCCTCCCCATCGACCAGAGATACATCTGGCCCTGCCACACACACACACACACCCCCCCCCCCCCCCCCCAACCACCAGAAAATAATCGGGCCTCCCTTCTCCTGCCCCACCCTCACCAGAGAATGATCGGGCCCCCCCCCCCCAAGAAAATGATGGGGTCCGCTCTCCTCCCCCCCCCCCCCCCCCCCCCCAACCAGACGACAATCTGTCCCCCCCCCCCCCACCAGAGAGCGATCTGTCCTCCTCCTCCTCCCCCCCCCACCCACCAGAGAGCGATCTGTCCTCCTCCTCCTCCTCCTCCTCCCCCCCCCCCCACCAGAGAATGATCCAGCCCACCCCTTCCCCCCCCCCCCCACCAGAGAATGATCTAGCCTACCTCCCTCTCCCCCCCCCCCCCCCCCAAACCAGAGAATGAGCGGACCCGCCTCCCTACCCCCACCACCGATCTGAGTCAAAGATTGGTGTTAAAAAGAATTTCCCTCCAGCACATGAATGTCTCGCCCCTGTTTGCAGCACCCAGAAATAGATACTCAAGCTGCAGTCTGACTATAATTTCATTACAGCTTTCTCAAGCTAATATTCTACTATTTTAGCAATGTAATTCTACATTTTATTACTGTTGTACATTGATTGGACCTGTTGAACACCAGTTCTATCAGACTTCTATATCTCTTTCAACTTCAACCAGCTTTAGTTTTGCACAACTCATGGAGTATGCATGTTGCCCATTCTTCCATCTTAGCTACAAAACTTTACATTTATTTACATTAAACTTCAGCTACCTTTAATCTGCCCATATATATACTTACTTTTCCCAGCTCATTCTAATTTCTGAGTTGCTTCCTTTGATTCTGTTGCCTATCCTAGTTTAACACCATCAACAAACTTAACCTCCTTGCATTTTGTTTTAAGTCCAAGCTATTACTTAGTGGAAGATGCAAATGTGTGAATAGTTGCCATATTAAGATTCACTATCATTTTGTCAGACACGATAGCATTCCCAATGTATTCTAGTAAGTATTGTGTTTTTCTAGCACAATATTTTGATATGATTACTACCGTAAGTATGAAGGGACACCTCATAAGTATGACCAATTCTAGCATTTAGGTATTGCTTGATTTGCCCAGGTGTTTAAAACTGTGGTTTTAAAAAATAAAAGTATAATCAAAAAGCTTAACAAAAAATGGGATAGATCGAAACTGGATCCACACTTGTTTTCTCTGTAGTCTGTCTTCTGATAATTCATTTTGTAATGGGATAGTTATCATTGCTTTCCCTTCATAATCGAAGGTGGCCTTTTCTTGTACGCATAAAATAATCTGTTATGAATTCCAGTGTGACTGTGGAGCCTGATTGCAGACCTGCATAGCTTACCATCGTTCGCATAAGGATGAATTGTCTGATTTTTTGTTGGGACTATCTGGTTTATCCAGCTTGCCTTTTGTCCTTTGCTACCTGTATACTTTGCTGTTCAAAGGAAACAGTGTCACTACTTGAGTTTAGAAGGCTGAGGGGTGATCTTATAGAGACATATAAGATAATGAAGGGGCTGGATAGGGTAGAGGTGGAGAGATTCTTTCCACTTAGAAGGGAAACCAGAACTAGAGGGCACAGCCTCAAAATAAGTGGGGGCCGGTTCAGAACAGAGTTGAGGGGGAACTTCTTCTCTCGGAGGGTAGTGAATCTCTGGAATTCTCTGCCCATTGAAGTGGTGGAGGCTACCTCATTGAATATGTTTAAATCACAAGTAGATAGATTTCTGATCGATAAGGGAATTAAGGGATATGGGGAGCAGGCGGGTAAGTGGAACTGATTCGCTTCAGATCAGCCATGATCTTGTTGAATGGCGGGGCAGGCTCAAGGGGCTAGATGACCTACTCCTGCTCCTATTTCTTATGTTCTTATTACCCCCTGATTTTTCCTTTTGCATTTTGTGGTGAACATGCCACATTTCATGAGGTCTTAATCTTGCAGCCGGTATCCAAGCATCCAAGTTTAGATTGTGAATACATGACCGCCTTAGGGATTTTATTGTCAGATATATGTACCACATGTCCACTCCATCTGAGCTTGTCTCTGATGATAAGTGCTTCAATTTTAGACTTTTCTGCTTTTGAAGTACCTCAGTGTTGGTAACTTTATACTCCCATTTGATACCGATGATGTTCCACATCCATCTCCCATGGAACCTGCCGAACTGCTTATAAAAGCAAAAAAGTTAAATCTGAATTTAAAAAGGACATGCTGGAAAAGCACAGTAGTCAGCACTACTGCCTCGCAGCAGCAGGGAGTCGGGTTCAATTCCGGCCTCAGGTAGCTGTCTGTGTGAAGTTTGCACATTCTCCACGTGGCTGCGTGGGGTTCTGCCAGGCACTCCAGTTTCCTCCCACAGTCCAAAGATTTGCAGGTTAGGTTTGGCCATGCTAAATTGCCCCTTAGTGTTAGGGAGATTAACAGGGTAAATACGTGGGGTCACGGGGATAGGGTCTTGGTGGGATTGTTGTCGGGGCAGGCTTGATGAGCCAAATGGCCGCCTCCTGCACTGTGGAAGGAATGTTCTAATTCTGCAACATTATTAAGCGATAGATTTCCACCACAAATGACTATTGAGGCAGAGATATTTAAAACGGAACTAGAGAAGTATACTAGGAAGGAAGAAAAAGAGTTGAATTTATACAGTACTTTTCACAACCTCAATTCATCTCAAAGTGCTTTATACCAAATGAAGTACTTTTGGAATTTAGCCACTGCTGTGATGTAGGACACATGGCAGCAAATTTACACACAGCAATGAGATAAATAACCAGACCATCTAATTTTAGTGATTTTGGTTGAGGGATGAATATTAACCAGTGCACTGGAAAGAATTTGCCTGTTCTTCAAAATAGTGGCAGATTATTAACATCCACCTTGAGAGGTACTCCCTCCATGCTGCATTGGTATTGTCAGCATGCATTATATGCTCAAGTCTTTAGAGTGAGACTTAAACACAGAGCCTTCTGACTCAGGTGAAAATGTCACCATTAAACCAGGGGTGACACCTGATCCAGCGTTAGTTCTCCCATAGACTTCTGCAGGCAATAGGTTTTATTTGAGTTCCAGATTGAATGCAACAACCATTGAAAGCATTTTTATTTTTCAAGTACCTCAACCACCAGTTCAGTTTTTCTAACACAAAATATATTCACTGGTTCATCCTAAAATCAGAATACTATCAGCTTTTATTCTACCTATTTATAATTACTATAACATGGGAGATTATTCCCCATTGTGAAATACATTCTTCTGCATTTTTTTTAAAAAGATGCGAAACAAAATAACATTTTTCTTTTTACATTTCAGGCCCTGAATGGACTAGAATCTATGTCATTGAGTAAACAGTACGCAGACTATCAAGAAGAGATTTCACAGGCTACAATGTTTATCAAGAACCCAAACTATTGCATTTTGGATGGCAACAAGCTATTAGCTGTTCTTATTAGTTTCCTTTATCCCGACATACATTATCTAGACATTATCCGCTAAATATTTTGCCGGAGCAGAATCTGAGATTAGGAAGTCTAATGTTCTCATTAATACTGGACGGAAAAATGAGACAGTATCTCCTGTGAAAGAATTGAACTAAATTACTACACCCATTAATGAATCAGTTATCAAGTAACCATTGGTTTATTTTGATTATGACGTGAGCTGTTTACAAAATTGCTTTAAAAGATGAACAGGAATGCCTTTGTTAAAGGACTGTCTACTGTTTGCTTGTTCACTATTCTTTATTTTTGTACAATCTGATGTGTAATATCAGTTTGAGTTGCAAAAATATGTACAGTAATTAAATGGATTGTTGATAAAGCACATTCTACATCCTAGGTGATCAAATTTGAGATTGATCAATTAAGTAAGTAGCTCTTTTGAAAATATTTTCCAATATTTTAAATAAGATATACTATCTAATATTTTCTTCACAAATATTTGTGCTCCCTCTCCATTGCTATTACGCATCAAACAAATATAATGCTGTCATCCTTAGAACCAACAACAACTGAATGCAATTCCAAAAACAACTTGCATTTATTTAGCACTCGAGTAGTAAAATGTCCAAGTGCTTCACAGGAGCATCAACAAACAGAATTTGACACCTTGTCCCAAAACATATTTGGGAAGATGACCGAAAGCTTGGTCAAAGAGTTAGGTTTCAAGGAGGATCTTAAACAGGGAAAAATAGTTGGAGAGGAAGTTCTTTGCTCTTAACAGCTAAAGACACGCGGTCAATCTTGGAGGAATTAAAATCCTAGATGCACAAGAGGCCCAGAATTTGAGAAGATATCTGGGAGGCTCGTAGAGCTTTGGGTAGTTACAGAGGTAGGGAGAGGCAAGATCACAGACTGAGTTGCAAACAAGGATAGGAATTTTAACAATCAAGTTGTCGCTCAGTTGGAACATTATATGGGTCAGAAGTGCACTGGGAGGTGCCAAATCAGCACAAAAGAAGGTGGTTGTGGTTATTGGAGGCCCATCATTTCTGCTGCTAGACATCACTAAAAGGGATGCCTCAGGGTGGGGTCCTATGCCCAACAATCTTCAGCAGCCTCATCAATGATCTTTGCTCCATCTTAAGGTTGGGAATGGGCATATTTACTGATGATTGCATCGTGCTCAGTTCTTTTTACAGCGTAGCATAATAAAGCTCACATTCAGTAAGATCTGATCAATATGCAGGCTAAGGCTAGTAAGTGGCAGGTAACATTTGTGCCACAGAAATGCCAGGTAATGACCATTTCCAACAAGAAAGCATCTAACTGCCTTCCCTTAACATTCAATACTTATCAACTATCTAATACCACTATCACCATCCTGGCAGTCACCATTGACTTTACTGGATTAGCCACATAAATACCATGGCTGCAAAAATCAGTCAGAGATTTGATGTTCTGTGGCAAATAACTCATCTCCTGACTCCCCAGCTACAGGGCACAAGAATGTGATGGAATACTCAGCGCTTGCCTGGAAGAATGCAATTCCAAAAACTGTTGAAGCTCATCCCTATTTAAGATAAAGGAACTCATTTGATTCATACCAATTCCCCACATGAAACATGAACTCCCTCCACAAGTTTATTTACTAGTGTCACAAATAGGCTTACATTAACACTGCAATGAAGTTACTGTGAAAATCCCCTAGTCGCCACACTCCGGCATTTGTTCGGGTACACTGAGGGAGAATTTAGCGTAGCCAATGCATCTAACCAGCACGTCTTTCACCACTGGTGCACCATGGCTGAATAATGTACCAACTACAAGATCCACTTTCGCAGCTCACCAAGGCTACTTCGACAGCAGCTTCCAAACCCATGTCATCAACCACCTATAACAAAAGGACAGCAAGCCAATGGAACACCACTACCACCTGAATGTTTCCCTCCAAGTCACACCCCATCCCTACTTGGAAATAAATCACTGTTCATTTATCATTGGGTCAAGATCCTGGAACTTCCTGCCTAACACGGTGGATTTTTCGACACCACATGAACTGTAGTAGTTCAAGAAGGAGGCTCTCTGCAACCTCCTTAAGACGAATTAGGGATGTGCAATAAATATTGGCCTTGTCCTGTTTTGCACTTATTCCATGAGTGAATTAAAATATTGAACTGGAGCAACTGAGGATATGGGCAGCAGAGGTTTGGGTGGCTTGAAATTTATGGAAGGTGGGGGTTGTGAAGCCAACCAGAAATATGTTACCCTCAACTCTAAACGAAACCAATGACTTAGTTCACCCATTCTTAAATGTTTGCATGGCATCTGTTTGAAGGAAGGTCTTATTTTGCAGGGAACAATTTACATTTTGTTATATATGTATAATTCAGCGAATAAACTACAGAAGGATCTTGCTGCTGTTGGCACTGAGCAGTCTTAATTTAGATAGTGAACGGCTTCTGGAACTTAGTTTCTTCGCTACCGAAGCATCGGGATCTAAAGTATTGGAACAGGTAAACCTATCAATTTTTGTTGCCCTCAACAATTGTACACCATGTTATTATTTCAGTTACTTGAAGTGGAATTCTGTGGTTAAGTATCATTAGTCTTGAAATTATGCTGTAGAAATACCAAAATGAATATTTAATGCCTTCATATGAAATTCTTGTGTCTGCTATTTTGAAATGTGAAATCATTTATTTTAAACTGGACGTGTTTAAACTAGCACTTTGAAATCAACATAGTAGAGGAACTTTGTGCAAGTGCCTTTACATTTCATGTACATGATGCAAGTAAATTAACATTGTAATGCATATTTTCATTTGAATAAATGTTTCATTTTTGTTACATTAGGCAACTGATGCTGTTGAGGTTATTTGACAAAACAAGTTGTGACAATTGGTGCCATATAATTTCCAAATCCACAATAGTATCATCTATATTACCCTAATAAAATTGAAGATTTTTGTTATTGCATAAATAATGTGCAGCGGCAAACTGTGGACTTATCTTGCATGTCCAGCAGGGAAAATTACCTAATGTTAGATAAACAATTATTTTACGTTTAAATGATAGAATCATTCAAGTTATTTAATTATTGAGTCAAATTATTGCAAGCACATCTTGGATGCTATTAATGATGGAACAAGAAACAGGAAACAAGATTTCTTGCTCATGATTATACTAAGGGTCTCACCTAGAATTAGAGTCAATTTTACCATCGCTATAGGAACTAAATGTAAATGCAACTCCAAAATCTACAACATTCCCCATTTGTGATGTCAAACCAATTAATGTAGGCAAGTATTTTATGTCTCCAACATATGTTTAAAAATATCTAATTCAAACTCGATTATATTTGCTTTTTTTCTTTAAATGGCAGAACTGTCCAAGTGATTTAATTAATGTATGACAAAAGTTATTGGAAGCACATCTTGGATGCTTGTATTAGTGATGTAATGCTGTGCACTTTATAGAAATGAATAAAATTGAAGTTCAACTGAAATAAGTGATGCCTTGCATAATGTGAAGGATTTCTCACAGTCTTCAAACATTCAACTTCATAGTTAGGTTTTTGATATTGGTATTAATTTAATGGAAGTATACCACCAGGCTGGTGTTTGAAGTGTGTCAAAAAGATTGAATAATACTTGAAACATGCGATATGATGCATCTAACCAGCTCTTGCTGTAAAATAGAATATTTTTAGTCCTTATGAAATTGAAAGTATGTATGTATTTGATATTTATAAGCTATAAGTTGACAGTAGTCTGTTTATCAAGTTAAATTTTATCTTTGAGCACTGTTCTCCTCTGGAGCGGTTTTGCTGTACATAAGCTGCATTGTGTGGTCCTTTGTGTCCTTAAACACTGAATCATAATTGTTAATTTACGGTATGAAGATGAAATAAAGATATTTCCTTTCTAAATGTATTGGTGAATTTCAATTTCCTATTAATATAAGAACAAAGAACAATACAGCACAGGAACAGGCCCTTCGGCCCTCCAAGCCCGCGCCGCTCCCCGGTCCAGGATTGAATCCTGAATCCAGGATCCCCGCCCAATTTTCCAGCCTATCTACATACCAATATCCTATCCACCGAGCTGTCCCTCACAGCTACGATGCTTTGTTCATTACAACCTATTAACTCACCCCCACCCCCCTATTCCAGACCATGTGATCCCCAGGGAGAGGCGAAAACCCAGAGTGAAAAACCCCAGGGCCAATATGGGGGAAAAAAAAAATCTGGGAAATTCCTCTCCGACCCCCTGAGGCGATCGAAACGAGTCCAGGAGATCACAATGGCCCTGATTGGAAAATACTTCCCAACCCTAGTCATTTCCACTTCCATGAACACCATATGAATTCCCTGCCCCCGAGACAGGTTCCCAACTATCCGCAGTCTCGCTCTGTACTGGCACCAGCAAGATGATCATAGAATGAAGCCTTGAAACGAGAAACAAGGAACAATTAGCCCGCGCCGCTCCCTGGTCCAAACTAGACCACTCTTTTGTATCCCTCCATTCCCACTCCGGTCATATAGCTGTCTAGATAAGTCTTAAACGTTCCCAGTGTGTCCGCCTCCACCACCTTGCCCGGCAACACATTCCAGGCCCCCACGACCCTCTGTGTGAAATATGTCCTTCTGATATCTGTGTTAAACCTCCCCCCCTTCAAAGAACAAAGAACAGTACAGCACAGGAAACAGGCCTTCGGCCCTCCAAGCCTGTGCCGCTCCTTGGTCCAACTAGACCAATCGTTTGTATCCCTCCATTCCCAGGCTGCTCATGTGACCATCCAGGTAAGTCTTAAACGATGTCAGCGTGCCTGCCTCCACCACCCTACTTGGCAGCGCATTCCAGGCCCCCACCACCCTCTGTGTAAAAAACGTCCCTCTGATGTCTGAGTTATACTTCGCCCCTCTCAGCTTGAGCCCGTGACCCCTCGTGATCGTCACCTCCGACCTGGGAAAAAGCTTCCCACTGTTCACCCTATCTATACCCTTCATAATCTTGTATACCTCTATTAGATCTCCCCTCATTCTCCGTCTTTCCAAGGAGAACAACCCCAGTCTACCCAATCTCTCCTCATAGCTAAGACCCTCCATACCAGGCAACATCCTGGTAAACCTTCTCTGCACTCTCTCCAATGCCTCCACGTCCTTCTGGTAGTGCGGCGACCAGAACTGGACGCAGTACTCCAAATGCGGCCTAACCAGCATTCTATACAGCTGCATCATCAGACTCCAGCTTTTATACTCTATACCCCGTCCTATAAAGGCAAGCATACCATATGCCTTCTTCACCACCTTCTCCACCTGTGTTGCCACCTTCAAGGATTTGTGGACTTGCACACCTAGGTCCCTCTGTGTTTCTATACTCCTGATGACTCTGCCATTTATTGCATAACTCCTCCCTACATTATTTCTTCCAAAATGCATCACTTCGCATTTATCCGGATTAAATTCCATCTGCCACCTCTCCGCCCAATTTTCCAGCCTATCTATATCCTGCTGTATTGCCCAACAATGCTCTTCGCTATCCGCAATTCCAGCCATCTTTGTGTCATCCGCAAACTTGCTGATTACACCAGTTACACCTTCTTCCAAATCATTTATATATATATCACAAATAGCAGAGGTCCCAGTACAGAGCCCTGCGGAACACCACTGGTCACAGACCTCCAGCCGGAAAAAGACCCTTCGACCACTACCCTCTGTCTCCTATGGCCAAGCCAGTTCTCCACCCATCGAGCCACTTCTCCTTGTATCCCATGAGCCTTAACCTTCTTAACCAACCTGCCATGTGGGACTTTGTCAAATGCCTTACTGAAATCCATATAGACGACATCCACGGCCCTTCCTTCATCAACCATTTTTGTCACTTCCTCAAAAAACTCCACCAAATTTGTAAGGCACGACCTCCCTCTTACAAAACCATGCTGTCTGTCACTCAGGAGATTGTTCCGTTCTAAATGCACATACATCCTGTCTCTAAGAATCCTCTCCAACAACTTCCCTACCACGGACGTCAAGCTCACCGGCCTATAATTTCCTGGGTTATCCCTGCTACCCTTCTTAAATAACGGGACCACATTCGCTATCCTCCAATCCTCAGGGACCTCACCCGTGTCCAAAGAAGCGACAAAGATTTCCGTCAGAGGCCCAGCAATTTCCTCTCTCGTCTCCCTGAGCAGTCGAGGATAGATGCCATCAGGCCCTGGGGCTTTGTCAGTTTTAATGTTCCCTAAAAAACCTAACACTTCCTCTCTCGTAATGGAGATTTTCTCTAACGGGTCAACACCTCCCTCCGAGACACTCCCGGTTAACACGCCCCTCTCCTTCGTGAATACCGATGCAAAGTATTCATTTAGGATCTCCCCTATTCCCTTGGGTTCTAAGCATAATTCCCCTCCTTTGTCCCTGAGAGGTCCGATTTTCTCCCTGACAACTCTTTTGTTCCTAACGTATGAATAGAATGCCTTAGGATTCTCCTTAATCCTGCCTGCCAAGAACATCTCGTGCCCTCTTTTTGCCCTTCTAACTCCCCGTTTGAGATCTTTCCTACTCTCTCTGTATTCCTCCAGAGCTCCATCTGTTTTCAGTTGCCTGGACTTAACGTACGCCTCCCTTTTCATTTTAATCAGATCCTCAATTTCCCTGGTTATCCACGGCTCTCGAATCCTACCTTTCCTATCTTTCCTTTTTACAGGCACATGCCTATCCTGCAGCCTTATCAATAGTTCCTTAAAAGACTCCCACATGCCAGACGCGGACTTACCCTCGAACATCCTCTCCCAATCAACATCCACCAATTCCTGCCTAATCCGGCTATAGTCAGCCTTCCCCCAATTTAGCACCCTGCCCGTAGGACAGCACTCATCCTTGTCCATTACTATCCTAAAGTTAACAGAGTTGTGGTCACTATTTGCCACATGTTCCCCTACCGAAACTTTGACGACCTGACCGGGCTCATTTCCCAGAACTAGGTCCAGTATAGCCCCCTCTCTAGTCGGGCTATCTACATACTGTTCCAAAGAACCTTCCAGTACGCATTTTACAAATTCCTCCCCGTCCGGTCCCCCAGCTCTAAGCACTTTCCAGTCTGTGCCAGGGAAATTAAAGTCCCCCACTACAACAACCCTATGTTTTCTGCACCTATCCAGAATCTCCTGACATATCCTTTCCTCCACTTCCCGTGGGCTGTTGGGTGGTCTGTAGTACACCCCCAGCATAGTGACTGCACCCTTCCTGTTTCTGAGTTCCACCCACAGCGACTCAGTACATGACCCCTCTAAGTTGTCTACCCTCTGCACCGCGGTAATATGCTCCTTAACTAATATCACTACTCCCCCACCTTTTTTAGCCCCTCCTCTGTCTCGCCTAAAAAACTGATACCCCGGAATATTCAGCTGCCAGTCCTGTCCTTTTAACCAAGTTTCCGTCACCGCAACCACATCCAAATTCCGCACAAGCATTAAGGCCCTAAGTTCGTCTGTTTTACCCGTTACACTCCTCGCATTGAAGCAGATGCACTCCAGACCTCCAGGCCCAGTCAGGTCCTCCTCCTCTAGAGTGCTCCTCTTCTTAGCTAGCCTTGCCCTGGCCCCCAGCTCGACCCCAGCCTCAGTATTTACTGACCTCCTGTTTTGTTCCCCACCCCCCTGCCACACTAGTTTAAATCCTGCCGAAACACTCGAGCAAAACTCCCAGCCAGGATATTTTCTCCCTTCCAGTTAAGGTGTAACCCATCCTTTCTGTACAGTTGCCATCCTGACTTGAAGATTTCCCAGTTATCTATGAATTTAAAACCCTCCCTCTTGCACCAGTTCTTTAGCCACGCGTTCAACTGTAGAATCTCCCTGTTCCGAGCCTCACTTGCACTAGGCACCGGGAGCAGTCCAGAGATTGCTACACTGGAGGTCTTACTTTTTAGCCTAGCACCCAACTCCCTGAATTTTTCTCGTATGACCCCCCTGCTCTTCCTACCTACATCATTTCCCCCAATGTGTACAATCACATCCGTTTGACTACCCTCCTTTTTAAATATGCTTCCTACCCTCTCGGAGACATCCAGTACCCCGGCACCAGGGAGGCAGACTACCATCCTGGATTCTCGTTCAGTCCCACAGAAGCGCCTGTCCGTGCCTCTAACTATTGCGTCCCCCACAACTATCGCTCTCCTAAACCCCTTCTTTCCCTTCCGGACCCCTGAGCCTGTCCCCGTGGAGGCGATCTGGTCCTCGTGGCTTACCCCTGGAGGGTCATCCCCCTCCACAGAATCCAAAACAATATACCTATTGTGGAGGGGGACAACCACAGGGGATCCCTCCACAGACTGCTCACTCCCTTCCCTTCTGCCATCTGTTGCCCATCCCTTTCTCTTATGGGAGACTGCCACTGGGGTGCTTTCTGGCACATCACCCTTCTGACTATTACCCCTCCTAACCGTGACCCACGTGTCTTCCTTCCGAGACCCTGGTGTCACTACCTGACTATAACTTTTATCTATGACTCTCTCATTTTCCCTAACTAAACTGAGTTCATCGAGCCTCAGCTCCAGCTCCCTTACACGATCCTTCAGGAGATGCAGTTCCACACATCTGGCACAGATATGGACTTCCGGGAGGCAAGTTGTCTCCAGGAACTCCCACATCCCACACCGAATGCAGTATACTGGCCTCCCACTCATACCAGCCATGTCCTTTTTAGTTTTGGGGATAAAACAAAAAGGGGGTGTAACCGAAGAAAAACAAACAAACAACCTTCCTCGCCGAAGCCCTGTGAGTCAAAGCCCTTTTAGCTCTCACTCTGTCCCCTGCTCACTCCACTGCCCGCTAACGACGCTGCCCGCTCAAAGGTGCGGCCTACTTTTAAACCCTCCAAAATCTTCCCAGGCTGCTGCTGGGCCTATTTCCTGTTTAGAAAAAAAAACCTCCGATTTTTTTCACTAATTGAACTGAAAAATAATTAAATAAATTAATTACTCTACTGCAGCCCGAGCAGCACTCCCACAGTGAATATTGAATATGTTTCAAGTCCAGTAGCAGATGGGAAAGTTGGCATGGTTCCTGCTGGGTAGCGGGGTGGGTGAACGTGCAATCTTCTACTTTTAAGCTCATTAATTACGCATCTACGAGGAGCTCGGCGAATTTCATGACGAGGACAGGGAGGAAATCACTTGTCCTGTCATAACCTCATGAGCAAAGGTCCTGGCGCCATATTTAAAGATATTCAGGCAAACATTCAGTAATTACAGGCTAGATCTGCACTACTCCTGCAGAGACCTTGCAGCCACAGCTGGTATTTGAGAAGCTGGCAGATGTGAACAACCACATCCAAGGACATATGAGGGTGCCCACGGCATTAGCTTTTCGCTCATCAAGACTTGAGCACCGCAAATGATATACCCATGATCGGCCCAATGTTCACTGTTGAAGTGTCCCATGTTTGCCAGCTTCTTGAACTTAGAGGCCCTGCTACCTCTTGCTACACAGGCCCTACCTTCTCCTGGCCCTGTGCCAACTGGAGATGCCAACCCTGCTACATCTAGACAAGAGCAAGGTAGTGGTGCCTGCAGCTTGCATCATTGATGCTACAGTGGATGTGTGAATGAACTGAAGTGATACATTAATTGAGCATGTCCTTTACCACCATCTCAAAGCCAACAGGCAACTGCTCAGCCTTTCACTTGGTCTCTGTCTAGGTATGGCAATCCAACCGACCCTTTCCAGGTAAAGGACATCCTGGAGAACTAGAGATGGGTGTTCCTCCTGTTCGTACATGAGTGCATATGGAACCGTTACTCTTTGACCAAAGTCACGTGCAAGAAGCCTCACTTTTCTGCTCGTCTCCATTACTCTCAAAACTCTACAGAGACTATTCCTTGGCAGCATAGAAAAACAGCATGATAACCATGCCATTGTTAAGGAGAAAAATAAAGCTATGTGGCTATAGTGTATTTCACTCTCGGGAAAACCAGACAAACACTCTTAGGGCCCGATTTTACCAATGCGTTGCGTCCATTTTCGGGCGTGAAAACTTGGTAAAACTGGGGGAAAGACGATTAGCGCAATCCGTGCCTGCATTCACGCAAATGTCCACTTTACCAAAGCCCGAAAATAACCACGATCCGAACCGTGCCCGAAACGGGTGCAACGGCAATTTAAATGCATTTAAATTGAATTAATGGCCTGCCCACCCAACTTTACCAGCATTTCCCCCTTTACCATCACATTTGCCCGTCCAGATTCGGCGTGAAACAGACATGCTCGGCAAAGGTCTGTTTCGGGCGCTCCAGCTCCTTAAGAGGTAAGTTCAGAGCTTCCAATGGCTTTCTGACTCAGATCGGTGGTGGTGGGGTGGGAGGGAGACGGGCTAGATCATTCTCCGGTGGGGGGGGGGGAGAAGGGAGGCCAAATCACTGGTGGGTGGGGGGGGGGGGGGGGGGGGGGGGGGGGGGGGGGCGATAGGGAAGCCAGATCGTTCTCTGGTGGGGGGGAGAGGAGGGAGGCCCGATCATTCTCTGATGCAGGAGGACGAGGGAGGCGGGCCTGCTGGATCTCTGGTTGGGGGGGGGGGGGGGGGGGGGCAGGGGCAGCGGGGACTGCTGCCACTCTGCGGGCAATCGGTGGGAGGGAAGGGGGGCAGAGGGTTGCGATTGGTCTGGGTAGTGGGAGTGGGTGGATAAGGGGGACAGTTATGTTGTGGGGGTGGGGTGATGTCTGTGGGGACCATCGCTCCCGCTTTTCACTCCTGGACCGCTTTATCCGCTTTTTGAGGCCCGGGAGCAATGTGACAGCGGGTGTTTTTCATATTTGTTTTCATTGCGCATGTACAATTCAAAGCTCCGATCAGAGCTGCAGCATTTCAGGTGTGATAAGTCCTGCCTACAGCGCGATTAAGACTCACAATTTTTCTTTTGGGCTAAGTACGTATGGGGGCACCTGAGAGCAGTTTTCCCAGTCGGATCTGAATTGCGCCCAGGTTCAGCACTTAGAATCAAAATGATAAAATCGGGCCCAGAGTGAGCCCCCAATCTGGGATTTATGCAAACATTTATAATTAAGATTGAGTTACAAGATATACCAATCAAAGATGTACATTTGCACAGAAGTTATCTATATCTACTCACAACTATCAATTAGATTTACATCATGCATAACGTAAGGGTATCGTTGCAAATTACACATTATGCATGTCTACCTAATTATAATATCACCATGCCCGTATCGACACAATTATGAAGTTATCCTGCTAACCAGTGATATATCAGCTCCTCTGTCCCATTGTCCCTTGGAACAGACACTGACAAGCTACAGCTGTGCATAATTCAGTGGAGGTCTTGTGTGCATGGAGGACCGAGACCTCCCTTGTAACTAGGAGTTTTATGGTCCTTGACACTCATCTGGGTCTGCTTTAATCAAACCTGTGGTTTTCTCATAGTTTTCCTGTGTGACTGAGTTTAGCAGCTTGCAGCTTGTGATTTTTAAATTTGTGAGATTATTTACCCTTTCAACCATCAACCAAGGAGAATGGATGTTTGGAGTCACTGGTTAGCTGCCCTCCACCAGCATGTCCTTGGAGGCATTCCACCTCCTTCCCACCCTTTGTCCCTGCCTCTGACTTCAGCTGATGGCAAATGGCACAGAATCCACACCTTGTTGGGATCTTGATGTTGTGAGACCCACGAGGTGGGGAAAAAAACGATCGTAATGCGGGCCCAACTAGAGAGAGGAGAATATAAGTGAGCATCATTGACATCCAGTTACTTTATTATTAGGCTGTCTCTTTAGTTGGCCATATATGCTGACCTTAAGCTTCACCTACCAAAAGATCCCCCCACCCATCTCAAGGGATCTCACTGATTGACTAACTGCATGTTCAAGGTCAGATTGGAAGAATGATGCATGTCACCTTGCAAACCTGTTTCACCACCTTTTATCCTCCTCCATCACCATAGGCCCACCCTTTGTCACCCTTGAATTTCGCCCGTTGACCTGGACCCTATCACAATCCATGCCCACGTGCTAGCTAATGACACTCAATATGAGTGAAATTATGTGAGTTTCCTGAGAAGGAAAAAGCACCATCTACAGACCTCAAAGTCCTGGGAGAGGTAAGGCTTGCCAGATGCATGCCACTTGTATATGATCATAAAACAATGTTCTAAATTCTCACTGGCAGGGTACATAATTTGGACCGGAGTTTAATTCCAGTGCTGTGGCCTTTTAATGAACATGCATGAGATGCAAATAGAGTTCCCGACATTGTTAACCCAGTTTGAAAATCAACAGAATAAAACCTGAACTTTTTCCCACCCTTGGTGAAACAGATTTTTTGCCTCTTGCTAAGTTACATGCCCCTGCCAGCCAAGATTCCTGCTGTTGGTGGGAGCAGAAAATTCCACCCAATATCTTTTGACCGAGATTAAATTTCACAGTTTCTGCACAAGTTAGTTATCATTTAGTTGCAATATACAAAATAATATACAATAAATTGTCTATTTTTGAAAAGAGACAATCTGATTTCAAACCTCAGGCTGTGGTTTTTCTGCTCCAAACTGTCTGATTTCCCTTCCAAGATGAGTCTAGAGTTTGGGCCTATTTTTTTTATTCATTTGTGGGACATGGGCGTCGCTAGCTGGCCAGTATTTATTGCCCATCCCGAGTTGCCCTTGAGAAGGCGGTGGTGAACTGCCTTCTTGAATCGCTGCAGTTCACATGCTGCGGGTTGACCCACAATACCATTAGGGAGGGATGGACGGCATGGTGGCACAGTGGTTAGCACTACTGCCTCACAGTGCCAGGGATCCAGGTTCAATTCCCGGCTTGGGTCACTGTCTGTGTGGAGTTTGCACATTCTCCCTGTGTCTGCATGGGTTTCCTCCGGGTGCTCTGGTTTCCTCCCACAGTCCAAAAGACGTGCTGGTTCGATGCTAAATTCTCCCTCAGTGTACTCGAACAGGCACCAGAGTGTGGCGACTAGGGGATTTTCACAGTAACTTCATTGCAGTGTTAATGTAAGCCTACTTGTGACTAATAAATAAACTTTACTTTAAATTCCAGGATTTTGACCGAACGATGACGAAGGAACAGCGATATATTTCCAATTTAGGATGGTGAGTGGCTTGGAGGGGAACATGCAGGTGGTGTTGTTCCCATGTATCTGCAGCCCTTGTCCTTCTGTCTCACGAAGTGGTCGTGGGTTTGGAAGGTGCTGTCTAAGGAGCTTTGGTGAATTTCTGCAGTGCATCTTGCAGATAGTATACACTGCTACAACTGAGCATCGGAGGTGGAGGGAGTGGATGTGGTGCCAATCAAGCAGGCTGCTTTGTCCTGGATGGTGTCCAGCTTCTTGAGTGTTGTTGGAACAGCCCCCATCCAGGCACATGGGGAGTATTCCATCACACTCCTGACTTGTGGAGTCAGGAGGGGTGTTACTCATCGCAGTATTCCTAGCCTCTGACCTACTCTTGTAACCACTGTTTATATGGTGAATCCAGTTGAGTTTTTGGTCAGTTGTAACGCCAAGTATGTTGACAGTGGAGATTCAGTGATGGTAACACCATTGAATGTCAAGGTGTGATGGTTAGAATGTCTCTTATTGCTGATAGTCATTGTCTGGCATTTATGTGGTGCGAATGTTACTTGCCGCTTGTCAGCCCAAGCCTGGATATTCTCCAGATCTTGTTGCATTTGAACATGGACCGTTTCAGTATCTGAGTCGTCGTGAATGGTTCTGAACATTGTGCAATCATCAGTGAATGTCCCCACTTCTGACCTTATGATGGAGGGAAGTCATTGAAGCAGCTGAAGATGGTTGGGGCCTAGGACACTACCAAGAGGGACTCCAGAGATGTCCTGGAGCTGAGATGCCTGACCCTCCACAACCACCTTCCTATGTACCAGGTATGACTCCAACCAGTGGAGAGTTTGCCCCGACACCCATTTTTTCCAGTTTTGCTAGAGCTCCCTGATGCCACACAGTCAAATGTGGCTTTGATGTCAAGGGCTGTCATTCTCACCTCATTTCTGGAATTCAGCTCTTTTGGTCCATGTTTGAACCAAGGCTGTAATGAAGTCAGGAGCTGAGTGACCCTGGTGAAACCCAAACTGGGCGTCACTGTTGAGCAGGTGCTGCTTGATAGCACTGTTGGTGACCCCTTCCATCACTTTACTGATGATTGAGAGTATACTGATTGGGCGGTAATTGGCCGGCTTGGATTTGTCCTGCTTTTTGTGTACAGGATATACTTGGACAATTTTCCACACTGTTGGGTAGATACCAGTATTGTAACTGTACTTTTAAGGAACTATTGATAAGGCTGCAGGATAGGCATGTGACTGTAAAAAGGAAAGATAGGAAAGGTGGGATTCAAGAGCCATGGATAACCAGGGAAATTGAGGATCTGATTAAAATGAAAAGGGAGGCGTACATTAAGTCCAGGCAACAGAAAACAGATGGAGCTCTGGAGGAATGATGTGGAGATGGCGGCGTTGGACTGGGGTAAACACAGTAAGAAGTTTAACAACACCAGGTTAAAGTCCAACAGGTTTATTTGGTAGCAAAAGCCACCCACTCACCTGAAGAAGGGGCTTGCAGCTCCGAAAGCTTGTGTGGCTTTTGCTACCAAATAAGCCTGTTGGACTTTAACCTGGTGTTGTTAAACTTCTTGCTCTGGAGGAATACAGAGAGAGTAGGAAAGAACTCAAACGGAGTGTTAGAAGGGCAAAAAGAGGTCACGAGATGTTCTTGGCAGGCAGGATTAAGGAGAATCCTAAGGCATTCTATTCATACGTTAGGAACAAAAGAGTTGTCAGGGAGAAAATCGGACCTCTCAGGGACAAAGGAGGGGAATTATGCTTAGAACCCAAGGGAATAGGGGAGATCCTAAATGAATACTTCGCATGAGGGACGTGTTAACCGGGAGTGTCTCGGAGGGAGGTGTTGACCCGTTAGAGAAAATCTCCATTACAAGAGAGGAAGTGTTAGGTTTTTTAGGGAACATTAAAACTGACAAAGCCCCAGGGCCTGATGGCATCTATCCTCGACTGCTCAGGAAGACGAGAGATGAATTGCTGGGCCTCTGATGGAAATCTTTGTCGCTTCTTTGGACACGGGTGAGGTCCCTGAAGATTGGAGGATAGCGAATGTGGTCCCGTTATTTAAGAAGGGTAGCAGGGATAACCCAGGAAATTATAGGCCGGTGAGCTTGACGTCCGTGGTAGGGAAGTTGTTGGAGAGGATTCTTAGAGACAGGATGTATGTGCATTTAGAACGGAACAATCTCATTAGTGACAGACAGCGTGGTTTTGTAAGAGGGAGGTCGTGCCTTACAAATTTGGTGGGGTTTTTTGAGGAAGTGACAAAAACGGTTGATGAAGGAAGGGCCGTGGATGTCGTCTATATGGATTTCAGTAAGGCATTTGACAAAGTCCCACATGGCAGGTTGGTTAAGAAGGTTAAGGCTCATGGGATACAAGGAGAAGTGGCTAGATGGGTGGAGAACTGGCTTGGCCATAGGAGACAGAGGGTAGTGGTCGAAGGGTCTTTTTCCGGCTGGAGGTCTGTGACCAGTGGTGTTCCGCAGGGCTCTGTACTGGGACCTCTGCTATTTGTGATATATATAAATGATTTGGAAGAAGGTGTAACTGGTGTAATCAGCAAGTTTGCGGATGACACGAAGATGGCTGGACTTGCGGATAGCGAAGAGCATTGTCGGGCAATACAGCAGGATATAGATAGGCTGGAAAATTGGGCAGATGGAGTTTAATCCGGATAAATGCGAAGTGATGCATTTTGGAAGAAATAATGTAGGGAGGAGTTATACAATAAATGGCAGAGTCATCAGGAGTATAGAAACACAGAGGGACCTAGGTGTGCAAGTCCACAAATCCTTGAAGGTGGCAACACAGGTGGAGAAGGTGGTGAAGAAGGCATATGGTATGCTTGCCTTTATAGGACGGGGTATAGAGTATAAAAGCTGGAGTCTGATGATGCAGCTGTATAGAACGCTGGTTAGGCCACATTTGGAGTACTGCGTCCAGTTCTGGTCGCCGCACTACCAGAAGGACGTGGAGGCGTTAGAGAGAGTGCAGAGCAGGTTTACCAGGATGTTGCCTGGTATGGAGGGTCTTAGCTATGAGGAGAGATTGGGTAAACTGGGGTTGTTCTCCCTGGAAAGACGGAGAATGAGGGGAGACCTAATAGAGGTGTACAAGATTATGAAGGGGATAGATAGGGTGAACGGTGGGAAGCTTTTTCCCAGATCAGAAGTGACGTTCACGAGGGGTCACGGGCTCAAGGTGAGAGGGGCGAAGTATAACTCAGATATTAGAGGGATGTTTTTTACACAGAGGGTGGTGGGGGCCTGGAATGCGCTGCCAAGTAGGGTGGTGGAGGCAGGCACGCTGACATCGTTTAAGACTTACCTGGATAATCACATGAGCAGCCTGGGAATGGAGGGATACAAACGATTGGTCTAGTTGGACCAAGGAGCGGCACAGGCTTGGAGGGCCGAAGGGCCCGTTTCCTGTGCTGTACTGTTCTTTGTTCTTTGTAATGGAAAAGCTTGGCTAGGGAGCGGCAAGTTCTGGAGCCCAATGCTAGAATGTTGTCAGCGCCCATTGCTATTGGCTGTGCGGACGACACAAAGGTTGGTGGAATTGCGGAGAGCGATGAGGACCGGAGGCTACAGCACGATATAGATCGGCTGGAGACTTGGGCAGAGAGATGGCAGATTAACTTTACTCCGGACAAATGTGAGGTAATGCATTTTGGAAGGTCTAATATAGATGGGAAATATACCGTAAATAGCAGAACCCTTAAGAGCATTGATAGGCAGAGGGATCCAGGTTTACAGGTACACAGGTCACTGAAAGTGGCAACGCAGGTGGAGAAGGTAGTCAAGAAGGCATATGGTATGCTTGCCTTCATTGGCTGGGCCTTGAGTTTAAAAACTGACAAACTTTATAGAACCTTGGAATATAGTGTTCAATTCTGGACGCCACACTACCAGAACGATGTAGAAGCTTTGGAGAGGGTACAGAAAAGATTTTCCAGGATATTGCCTGGTATGGAAGGCATTAGCTTTGAGGAGAGGTTGGAGAAACTTGGTTTGTTCTCACTGGAACGATGGAGGTTGAGGGGTGACCTGGTAGAAGTCTATAAGACTATGAGGGGCATGGACAGAGTGGATAGTCAGAAGCTTTTTCTCAGGGTGCAAGAGTCAATTACTTGGGGGCATAAGTTTAAGGTGCGAGGGGCAAGGTTTAAAGGCAATGAACGAGTCAAGAGTTTTTACACAGAGGGTGGTGGGGTGCCTGGAACTCGCTGCCAGGGGGTGTAGTGGAAGCAGATACGATAGTGACTTTTAAGAGGCGTCTTGACAAATGCATAAGATGGGAATAATGGGATATGGTCCCCGGAAGGGTAAGGGTTTTTAGTTCAGACGGGCAGCATGGTCGGTGCAGGCTTGGAGGGCTGACGGGCCTGTTCTTGTGCTGTAATTTTCTTTATTCTTTATTATCCAATGTCTCCAACCGTTTCTGGATATCACGAGGGGTGAATCAAATTGGCTGGAGACTGGCACCTTAGATGCTGGGGACCACTGGAGGAGGCCAAGATGGATCATCCACTCAGCATTTCTGGCTGAAGGTTGCTGCAAATACTTCAGCATTATTCTTTGCATTGATGTGCTGGACTCCTTCATCATTGAGGATGGGGATATTTGTGGAGCCAGTTGTTTAATTGTCCACCACTATTCACAACTGGATGTGGCAGGACCACAGAGCTTAGATCTGATCCATTGGTTGTGGGATCGCTTAATTCTGTCTATCACTTGCTGTTTATGCTGTTTGGCATGCAAGTAGTCCTGTGTTGTAGTTTCACCAGATTGATGCTTCATTTTCAGGTATGCCTGGTGCTGCTCCTGGCATGGCCTCCTGCACTCGCCATTGAACCAGGATTGATCTCCTGGCTTGATGGTAATGGTTGAGTGGGGGGATATGCTGGGCCATGATGTTGCAGATTGTGGTGTACAGTTCCACTGCTGTTGATGTCCCACAGCGCCTCATAGATGGCCAGTCTTGAGTTGCTAGATCTGTTCAAAGTCTGTCCCATTTAGCACGGTGATAGTGCCACACAACATGATGGAGGTTATTCTCAATGTGATGGCGGGACTTCGTCTCCACAAGGACTGTGCAGATGTCACTCTTACCGATACTATCATGGACTGATGCATTTGCAGTCAGCAGATTGGTAAGGATGAGGTCAAGTATGTTTTTCCCTCTTATTGGTTCCTGCACCGCCTGCTGCAGCCCCAGTCTAGCAGTTATATTCTTTAGGACTCAACCAGCTCGATCAGTAGCGCTGCTGCTGAGCCACTCATGGTGGTGGACATTGAAATTCCCCAGCCAGAATACATTTTGCACGCTTGCCACCCTCCGTGCTTCCTCCCACTGGTTTGCAGCAACCAGGTCAATGTTTTGAATTCTTTACAAATACTCTCCATATACATAGAAACATAGAAAACCTACAGTGTAGAAGGGGGCCATTCAGCCCATCAAGCCTGCACCAACAACAATCCCACCCAGGCCCTCTCCCCGTAACCTCATGTATTTACCCTGCTAGTCCCCCTGACACTAAGGGGCAATTTAGCATAGCCAATCAACCTAACCCACACATCTTTGGACTGTGGGAGGAAACCAGAGCACCTGGAGGAAACCCACCTCACCAATGCCTCTACTTTCTCAGGAGGCTAAGGAAATTTGGCATGTCTGCTATGCCTCTCTCCAACTTTTACAGTTGCACCATAGAAATCATTCTTTCTGGTTGTATCACAACTTGGCATGGCTCCTGCTCTGCCCAAGACTGCAAGAAACTACAAAGGGTGGTTAACAAAGCCCAGTCCATCATGCAAACCAGGCTCCCATCCATTGACTGTCTAAACTTCCCGCTGCCTCAGAAAAACAGCCAGCAAAATAGAGGACCCCACACACCCCGGACATTCTCTCTTCCACCTTCTTCCATCGGGAAAAAGATACAAAAGTCTGAGGTCACATACCAGCTGACTCAAGAACAGCTTCTTCCCTGCTGTCATCAGACTTTCGAATGGACCTACCTCGTACTAAAGTTGATCTTTCTCTACACCCGAGTTATGACTGTGACACTACATTCTGCACTCTCTCCTTTCCTTCTCTATGTACGGTATGCTTTGTCTGTATAGCACGCAGGAAGCAATACTTTTCATGGTATACTAATACATGTGACAATAATAAATCAAATCCATGCAGACACGGGGAGAATGTGCAAACTCCACACAGTGGCCCAAGGCCAGAATTGAACCTGGGTCCCTGGCGCTGGGAGGCAGCAATGCGAACCACTGTGCCAATGTGCCACTGTAGTATTAACTCATTTCCTTAATAAATTAAACTGTTCAAATATCAATAATCTTAAACATGGTTTTAGATTATTTTAACAAATTGCCTTTCATGTGGTGCAGGTAATCTATCAAATCTAAGGATCAATTACAGGAAAAGTCAAACCATGTAATCTCTAACTCACCATATGCACCGCCTCAAGGGATCTGCTTATAACAAACATAATATCTTGTCTACCATTCACTTTCTGTTTGCTACAGGTTCTATCACTATAAAAGTATGACAAATATTGTTGATTGGCTCAAAGTAGCACGACCCAAAACTGAAGAAGCAGAGAACATGTGACTAGACACAGTAATTCATTAGATCATGGCCAATGAGAAACTAAGGAATTATGAAAACTACCAATCCCAAATTTTGAAAGAGCCCATCAAAATATGAAATTAATTAAATTACTCTTGTGGTAGTGTGGGCCCTTTAAGGCAGCATTCCCAAAGAGCCACGTGGTCAAGCCAGACCCTATGGAATGTCGAGGTGGGAAGCAGAGTCAATCGAGTGGGATGTATCCCAGGCCAGGAAAGGATCCGAGTTGGAGCCAGGAAGGAATAGTGTAAAGTTGCATGGTTATTCTGTCTGACCCTGTTGTAGATATAGTTATTTGTTCATTGGCCATGAAGCCTTTTGATCTTTAGTCTCATCGAGTCGCCCTCAATTTATTACACTGATGATGAGGAAAAATTTTCAAGTCCTTGGAGATCACTGCACAACCAGAGGGGGAAGAAACTGGAGTGTCAAAAATAAGAAGAAACAAGGTAAAGGCACACGTTAAAATTCCTTCGATCAGGAAATTAGAACAATTCAACTGTTGCGAAGTTGGATAGAGTAATTGTAGATTGGGAGGTAGGAAGTTAGAATTTGGTGTTTGTAAAATTGTAAAATGCTAGGGGGAAAGCTTTGCATATCCCTTGAAAAGGTGGTGCTTTTTCTGTGCTTAGAGATTTTTTTTAAAAATGCAAGTACATAAGAAGCCCCAACTGAAACATTTGTATCAAAAGGCCAGCAACAGTTTTTACCAAGACAACAGGCTTTTGAATTTAGTCAATCAATTTGAATCAGGCACATAGATACCAAAAGCCAATTAAATTTAGGTCTGTTGGTTTGATAACCTAGGACCAATCCTATTGTGGGAAATATTGAAATGTCATCACGAGTATAAAAGAAGGGAGCAGTGAGACAAAGAAGTAAAGCAACTGCCACCTGCCAGAGCTAACAGCTCTCAACTCTCTCTCTCTCTCTCGAGAGAGAGAGAGAGAGAGAGAGAGAGCGCGTGAGAGAATCGCTAACTCATAGCTTCATCTATGTCTTAGAGAAAGCACCATCTCGATAGCAAAGGTACCAAAGAAGAAAGAAGTTCCAGACAGAAGAATCAGCAGAGAAGGCTCAGAATATTCCATCGTTGGTTACCACTGGGGGTTGTTCTTATGTTACTGTTGGGTTAGGGTGTTGTCACTGTGGGGGTTGTATAATGTTGTTGGGTTAGGGTGTTTACCTGTGGTAAATGTTATTATGGCACATCCCGGTGGGGCCCCGCCTCCGGAGGAGAGGTATAAGACCCTCTGCTCCGGCAGGACCCCTCCAGTCTGAACTGGTGTACTCGTGTTAGTTAGTTCCATTGTTTGCTAATAAAAGCCTTCAATAGCTGAAGCCTTGTTCCGCGTGCTTGATTGTCGCGCATCAATTTTATTAGCAAACATAAAACTCTCAACAGTAAAAAGGGAGTATGGAACAGATATTAAAACCAGAACGTCTGGCGTTGGACCCACGTGCGGTCGGTGCCGCTAACACCTTCGACCACTGGTGGAAGTGTTTCGAAGACTACCTGGCAGCCTCTGTAGCTGTTACTACAGACAGCAACAAACTCCAGGTCCTCCACGCAAGGGTAAGCGACACGATTTATCTTGCGATTCGTGCGGCCACCACTTACCCGAGGGCCATCGAGCTCCTGAAGAAACGATACACGAGACCACCCAACGAGATACACGCTCGTTACCTCCTCGCTACACGACGTCGGCAGTCGGGCGAAACCATGGAGGACTACGCCAATGAGCTCCTGCAGCTTGCCAGGGGTTGCGATTGTAAAGACGTATCAGCCGAACAATATATGTACGACCTCGCCCGAGACGCGTTCGTAGCAGGGGTAGGGTCCTCGTACATCCGGCTTAAGTTACTGGAGAAAGGGAACCTCAACTTGACCCAAGCGATGGAGATGGCTGAGATGCTGGAAGCGGCGTCGAAAAGCTTGGCTCTGTACCCCGAGGACCACGTGGAGACAACGTGGCAAGAGCAAGCTCAAATCCCTCCTCGCCCCGCGGGCTCGCGCTCCCATATCGATCCGACGACGGCGGCAGCTCCAGGCGGCCAGCGATGCTATTTTTGCGGTGGGGCCAAGCATCCACGGCAACAGTGTCCTGCAAAAACGGCAATCTGCAGCCAGTGCGGTAAAAAGGGCCACTATGCTAAAGTTTGCAGGTCGAAGTCCAAAAACGGCAGTGCAGCTTGTAACCCTCCAGAGCGGAGACAATCTCCTTCGGCGTCACAGTACCCACGAGGTCCGACCACGTGCGAATCCAGGACGGCGCCATCGTGGCTGACGGAGGAGGAAGACCACCAGGAGTCGCTACGTTTGGCGCCCTCACCCACGTGCGATTCATGGGGGCGGCCATCATGGTCCACGACGACCAGGAGCGACCAGCAGGGGTCCTCAGCATCAACATCGGCTGCGTGCAGTGACGCCCAGGGGCCAACGGTGGCGTCGATCTCCCTGGACCAGACAAAGCACCACAGGCTTGAGAATTCCATGATGAACATCAAGGTAAATGGTCGTACTGTGTATTGTCTGTTTGACAGTGGGAGCACCGAGAGTTTCATACACCCTGACACTGCAAAAAGGTGTGGACTCCGGGTTCTACCTGCCAAGCAGACAATTTCCATGGCATCACGGTCTCGGTCTGTACCGATCCAAGGACGGTGTATGGTAACTCTAGAGGTACAGGGCACAATTTACGAGCAATACAGGCTCCTTGTGTTACCTCATCTTTGTGCGCCAATTCTCCTCGGACTAAATTTTATGGTCCACATGAAGAGTGTGATCCTACAGTACGGTGGGCCACTCCCTTCACTGGCAGTAGGGAATCAGCCGCAGCCTCCAAATTGCCCAAAGCGCCCCGCATGCAATCTTTCCACTCTGAAAATCACCACACCTTCTTTATTTAAGAATCTGGTACCAGGCTGCAAGCCCATCGCTACTAAGACCGGATCTTTATTAGATCTGAGGTTCAGCGGCTCCTCAAGGAAGGGATCATACAGGCCAGTGCTAGTCCGTGGAGAGCGCAGGTCGTGGTAGTCAAAAGCGGGAACAAACCTCGGATGGTCATCGACTACAGTCAGACCATTAACCGTTATACGCAGCTGGATGCGTATCCTCTCCCGCGCATTTCTGATATGGTCAATCAGATTGCGCAGTACCGAGTGTTCTCTACCATAGACCTTAAGTCCGCCTACCATCAACTCCCCATCCGCCCAGAGGACCGACAATACACGGCTTTTGAGGCGGATGGTCGTCTATACCATTTTCTCAGGGTTCCATTTGGTGTCACCAATGGGGTCTCGGTCTTCCAGCGTGCTATGGACCGAATGGTGGACCAGAACGGGTTGCGGGCTACCTTCCCGTACCTGGATAACGTCACCATCTGCGGCCATGACCAGCAGGACCATGACACGAATCTCCAACACTTTCTGCGCACTGCATCTCGCCTGAATCTGACCTATAACAGGGAGAAGTGCGTATTCCGTACGCGCAGGTTAGCCATCCTTGGATACGTGGTGGAAAACGGGGTCATTGGCCCTGATCCAGACCGTATGCGCCCCCTTACTGAACTTCCCTTGCCCGCTAGCACGAAAGCACTGAGGAGATGCCTCGGGTTCTTTTCGTATTATGCGCAGTGGGTCCCCAACTACGCGGACAAAGCCCGTCCGCTCATCAAGTCCACGACCTTCCCACTCACGCCGGAGGCCCAATTGGCCTTCAAGGCTTTGAAAAGCGACATTTCGAAAGCCACGATGCACGCGGTGGGTGAATCCATCCCTTTCCAGGAGGAGAGTGATGCATCTGATTTCGCCCTAGCCGCCACACTAAACCAGGCAGGCAGGCCCGTCGCGTTCTTTTCCCGCACCCTTCAAGGCCCCGAAATTCAGCACTCAGCGGAGGAGAAGGAGGCTCAGGCCATTGTGGAGGCTGTCAGACACTGGCGCCATTACCTGGCGGGGAAGCGATTCACTCTGATCACGGATCAACGATCCGTGGCGTTTATGTTCAGTAACACGCAGAGGGGCAAGATCAAAAACGATAAGATCTTGCGGTGGAGAATTGAGCTCTCCACCTATAATTACGATATTATGTATCGTCCAAGGAAGCTCAATGAGCCCTCGGATGCCCTCTCGCGCGGAACATGCGCCATCATGCAGGAGGACCGCTTGAAGGCCCTCCACAATGACCTGTGTCATCCTGGAGTCACCCGACTCTACCACTTCGTAAAAGCCTGCAACCTGCCCTACTCGGTGGAGGATGTCAGGTCAGTGACGAGAAGCTGTCGGATTTGCGCGGAATGCAAACCGCACTTTTATCGACCGGACCGGGCACAATTGGTCAAGGCCACTCGCCCTTTCGAGAGGCTGAGTGTGGATTTTAAGGGCCCCCTTCCCTCAACGGACCGGAACGTCTATTTCCTCAATATAATAGATGAGTACTCCCGGTTCCCGTTTGTTGTCCCCTGTGCGGACACGTCGACTGCCACCGTGATTAAGGCATTCAGTGAGCTTTTTACCCTGTTCGGGTACCCCTGCTACATACACAGTGACAGGGGCTCGTCGTTCATGAGCAACGACTTGAGGCAATTCCTGCTCTCATACGGGATTGCCTCTAGTAGAACCACGAGCTACAACCCTAGGGGTAACGGACAGGTGGAAAGGGAGAATGCTACAGTCTGGAAGGCTGTCCTACTGGCGCTGAAATCCAGGGGCCTTCCAGTCTCCCGTTGGCAGGAGGTCCTTCCAAATGCGCTCCATTCTATCCGCTCCCTCCTGTGTACGGCAACCAATGCTACTCACCACGAGAGGATGTTCTCATTCCCTCGGAAGTCGTCCTCGGGGATCTCATTACCAGCCTGGTTGACGTACCCAGGACCCGTCCTTCTGCGGCGACATGTGAGGGCCCGCAGGTCCGACCCCTTGGTCGAACCGGTCCAACTCCTCCACGCCAACCCTCAGTATGCCTATGTGGCATATCCTGATGGGCGAGAGGACACAGTCTCCATTCGAGACCTGGCGCCCGCAGGGGACGTAGCAACTCCTGTCGCTCCCATACCCCCTGTCACGAATCCCCTATTACTTACTTCTTCCCCAGACGTGGCGCGGTCAGCACCGGGACCAATGCATAACAGTTATACTCCCATGTACAGCTTGCCTGAGACTCGGAGATCGGCGCCACCACAGAAGGTTCCAGGATCCCCTGCACCATCGCCTCACCAGGGTCAACCGGCCCGGGAGTCCTTGAGGGGACAGCCGGACGCTGTTTTGGAGAGAACGCCACCGCAAGCACCTGCTCCGGTTTCGCAACCGGTGTTGAGGAGATCACAGCGACGGTGCGGTCCTCCAGACCGTCTGGACTTGTGAATTTTGTACATATATGACCTGTTTTTTGCACCCCGCCGGCCTTTGTTTTTAAAGGAGGGGTGAATGTGGTGAACCATCGTTGGTTACCACTGGGGGTTGTTCTTATGTTACTGTTGGGTTAGGGTGTTGTCACTGTGGGGGTTGTATAATGTTGTTGGGTTAGGGTGTTTACCTGTGGTAAATGTTATTATGGCACATCCCGGTGGGGCCCTGCCTCCGGAGGAGAGGTATAAGACCCTCTGCTCCGGCAGGACCCCTCCAGTCTGAACTGGTGTACTCGTGTTAGTTAGTTCCATTGTTTGCTAATAAAAGCCTTCAATAGCTGAAGCCTTGTTCCACGTGCTTGATTGTCGCGCATCAATAACCTAGGACCAATCCTATTGTGGGAAATATTGAAATGTCATCACGAGTATAAAAGAAGGGAGCAGTGAGACAAAGAAGTAAAGCAACTGCCACCTGCCAGAGCTAACAGCTCTCAACTCTCTCTCTCTCTCTCGAGAGAGAGAGAGAGAGAGAGAGAGAGAGAGAGAGAGAGAGCGCGTGAGAGAATCGCTAACTCATAGCTTCATCTATGTCTTAGAGAAAGCACCATCTCGATAGCAAAGGTACCAAAGAAGAAAGAAGTTCCAGACAGAAGAATCAACAGAGAAGGCTCAGAATATTCCGGAAGACACGAAACCTGGTTGTAATTTAGAGAGTGACTAAATTCTCATTTTGTTAATGTGTGGGAATTGTATTTGTTTGAACAGCATACCGTTAAAATCTTGTTTTCAGAAATAGTTAATAGTTAGAAGGGATTTATTAAGTTTGTTAATAGTTTAGTTAATTTGTTCACTGTTAGATAAATAAGTTGTTGTGTGTTGATTTTAGAGTAAGTGTCAGGGATTTATTTTGTATTTAACCACTAGAAGTTGCTGAAGAGCAGGTCACACCACTTCACACACACTTTTTAGTTTATAAAGTGAGGTACTCCTCAGCGGGGGGGTATCAACCTCCGCTTTATATCACATCCCTTAAGTATATTGAAAGGCTATGTTACCTTTTTGTAACAAATGAGATAACTAAAGAAAAGCAGAAGGTTATTTTGCTCAGTTTGTGGCCCACAAACTTACAGCTTAATCAGAAGTTTAACATCACCTGATACTCAAGTCTTTTGGCCAGATGGTTGAGCTGATTAAAAATCATTTCAAATCTTACCCTCAATTATGTTGAGGTGCAAATTTCATTCAGCAGTCCAAGAGCTCGGGGAGACAGTCTCAGGCTTCATGGTCAGGTTGAGAGGATCAGTGCATTGCAAATTCAGTCCAACTTTAGAACAAATGTTAAAAGACCTTTTGGTCTGTGGCGTAAATTGTCTAATTATACCAAAGAAGTTATTGGCTGAGACCAAAATCAGAAAAAGCTGTGAAGCTTGCCAAGTGACTGAATGTGCAGAACATGGGGGTAGATCTCTTAAAATGGAAGTTGACACAGGGGTACGGCTACAGTTATAGGGGAGCTGGCATTTTGTTACCTTTAAAAAGGTCTCAGATCATTCAGATTGAACGAGTCAGGAGCCATATTGTTTACATATACTTGGAGAGGCAGTGAAGAATTAGGGACAGCAACAACACAGCATCCAACAAGAATCAAGTGGTGCAGTTACCTGTCTTAGTAATTAAGGGATATTGACCTTGTTTAATGGAATGTTATTGGCTCAAACAGATTAAACTGAATTGGTTAGAGATATTGGTCGGAATTTTACTGCCCCGCCTGCCACAGGAATTGGAGCGGGCAAGAGGCAGACAATGGAAAGGTCTGTTGGCCTCAGATGAGATTTTACGGTTTCGGGATGAGCAAAGCTGTAAAATCCCACCCAGTAAATCTGCGGGCTGGAGGTTTTCAGGAACTGCTATGTAAATATTCTGAGGTCTTTCAAAATAAACTGGGCTATATAAGTGGAGCTAAAGCTAAAATGTATCTGAATTCAGAGACAACACCTAATTTTTTCCCGGCTCGCCCTATATCCTATGCACTTCATCATAAAGCTGAAATTGAGCTCAAAAGACTGGAAGATTTAGGTATCATAAACCCTGTTCAATTCTCAGAATGGGCAGCATCCATTGTCTCTATACTAAAACCAGGTCGGACTGCAAGAATTTGTGGGGACCATAAATTGGTAGTTAATAAAGGAGCTCAAATAAGCAGATGGAAAGTACATTAGTGGGTTATCTCGATGATGTTTTAATTACAGGAGCAACTCCTGGAGAACACAGGGAAAATTTGGAGGAAATTTTGAAACATTTTAAAGAAGCAGTTGTACTTTGCAAGCAGACAAATTTACCTATTTAGGTTTTAGGTAGATGCAAAAGGGTTGCACCTCTTGGAAGACAAAATAAAAGCCATAAAAAGGCTTTGCAGCCAACAAATGTCTCTGAATTAAAATCATTTCTTGGAACGGTGAAGTTTATGGTAGGTTTTTATAAAATATATCTACCATCTTAGCCCCACTCCACCAATTGTTAAAGAAACATCAACTTTGGGGGTGGGGGGGACACACCAGAAAGAAAGAAGCATTCATAAAAATCAAACAGGTTCTGAAGTCATCAACATTATTGGTGCACGACAATCCAACTGAGCCCTTGGTGGTAATTTGCAATGCATCACCATCTGGCATGAGAACAGTTTTGTCTCACAGAATGCCTGATGAAGCAGAAAGGCCAATTGCCTTTGGAAAATAAATATTCCCAAATAGATAAGGAAAGCTTGGCAGTCATATTGCAGTCAAAAAAATTAATCAGTAGATTTATGGTCAACATTTTACAATAGTTTTGGACCACAAGCCATTGCTGGGTTTATTCAAAGAAGATAAGCCAGTGCCACCAATAGCTTCGGCAAGGATGCAGAGATGGGCTCTCTTATTGGATGTGTACAATTATGTTGCTCAGTATTGCCCAGGAACACAGATATCAAATGAGGATATGCTCAGCAGGTTCCCCCTGCCACACACAGTGGCATCACTGCCAATTCTGCATTGCGTATGATAGAGACTTTGCCGGTCTCAGCAAGGCACATAAGATTGTGGACAGAAAAAGGCCCAGAAGGTAAAGAAAATGATCATGCAAGGGTGGTGGTCAGAGCTGATGAAGGGTCATCTAGACTCCAAACGTTGCCTCTATTCTCTCCCCAGAGATGCTGTCAGACCTGCTGAGATTTTCCAGCATTTTCTGTTTTTGTTGCTAATGTTAATGTTGCTTTCTTTTTGTTTCCTCCTTGGGTGACTTCAGGAGTTGGAAGTAAGGTAGGTTGGGTGGCAGGTGAGTGAGATGAGGAGGGGGGGTTAGCGTGGTCAGGAGGGGTAATGGGGTCAGGTCAATGGGGGTGGTTGGGGAGGGTCAGTGTGAGTGGTTAAACGGTCAGTTCTATTTATTACCCATGCTTTAGCTTTTAAATCGAAAATGTTCTGCCCAGGTAAGTACCGCGGAACTGTTGTCTCCAACTCTAACTTGGAGAAATTGCCCATCAGAAGTTGAAACTTCCAAGAATTCCCAAAGGAGTCAACATATCAGGACTTCCATCACACATCTTGAGTCATCCATCCGGTCGCCACTGATCCAGAGAACGGAAGATTTGTGCCTGTTTTCTAGGTAACTAAAAATTTCATATTTCACAATAACGGCTAAATTCATCTTTGGAATTGTTCTTTGTGTTCAGTAATATCTTTATTAAAGTCCTTATTTCTGTCTTTAAGACCGTACTTGACATTTTGTGATTTATTGCAATCTAAATGGGCACTAAACGCACAATTTGCCATAATGTATCAGTAGCATTCAGCTCGCCCAATTGATGCAATCCTCCAAGTTTCCAACTGTAGCCTTAGTTGTTTTTGAATTTTTTTTGACAAAACTAGGATAAATTTCAACAGAACAGATTAAGTTCAGAAACTGAGAAAAGTGTAAGAGGAAATATCTATTCTAAGTAGTACTGTACTGGTTTTTAATGTTCAAATTATAAACACTTTGGGTTGGAGACAGTGACTGGGATTCTCCGTCCGTTCACGCCCTGTCACCGCTGCCAGAGAGGACGGAGAATTTGGCGCTCAGCCAAATCTCCATTCACTACAGTGGGACCTGAGAATTCTGCTGGCGTGAACGGCCAGAGAATCCTGCTCTTCCTCCCATTTTTCCAAATAATAAAAATAATTGTGTTTCCAGCAACCAGGAAAGTTCAGTTTAGAATGTATTTTGGCTATTAAAAAATTATGAAACGATTTAATGACAATTTTGAGAGCTATAGGAACAAATTACAAAACAATGAATTTAAGTTTGCAACGATCATTTAAAGCTTATAAACCAGTGCTTCCAACCTCATTTCCTCATTGCTTCAGTCTTGTGCCCTTCTTTCTCATTGCTGACAAACCAATAATTCATCAGTGAGCCAATCCCCATATTCTAGCCCCTGAATCTATTTCAGATACTGTGCGATACCAGATTAAAGAAGCTATCCAAGCTGCCAAATTCCAAGAACCTACCCTGATTCTTGAACCTGATGCTAAGTGTAAAAACAGAAGTAAGACCTTATATGTTTCTGGGTACACTTTCTCATGCAGTTTAAAACTACAATTTTAGTGTCGAACTGAATTTCAATTTTAGATATGCTTAAGTTTTGATTCTTCAGAAAATTCATACTCCCAGCAAATTGTTAGGGATGTACAACAGTGGAGCAGTAAATAGAAGCAGCAGCTAATATTGAACCCTGCTAAATTTGGAGTTGCCAAAAAACGGTTATGGAAACAAATATAATAATTTGATTCATTAAGATTTTTTTCAGCTGAGAATATAAATGTCTAATTTAAAGACAACTTGTTTCCTCAACATAATCCTTAAATCCTATCTCTAATCAGAAAATCATTTACATCTCAGCTATATGAAACCCTTGTGTTGAAAACTTAAATATATTGGGGACTTCTTTGATGTTTCAACATTGTGACCAAACGTATATGCAACGGTTGATTTCTAATTGCCTCTGGAATGTCTCTTGGTCATCCGGCCAATGATTCATGCCCCTTCAAATACTTTTCAGGCCACTGTTAACACAATCTATCACTCTGTTAGACCAGGAGAGGGCACCAGCAAGATATTCCCTGTTTCAAATATACTGTGCACACGTAAGACGTTTCTAAAACCCTTCAAAATCAGAGACATAATTGCCGCAAAAAGAGTAGTAGCTGAATGTGTTTTTGGATCTGTGAAACTGCAATAGATTGTTGAGCACAGAACAATGTAAATAGGGACTTCTTTCTTTTTCTTTCAGCTTCTTCCATTTTACTTTGGGGTTGCCATGATGCTGGTTGATCACCCTTCATCTCCTCCTGTCAACCACCCATTCTTCTTCCAATTCCACTGCATTTCACTTTCTCGCCATCCTATCCTTTCATCTGGTCTTCGATCTTCTTCTTCTCATTCTTCCTGGCAGTCCCATCTCCATCACTTGCCTCACCAAATGTACTCTCTCTCTCTCTACAACAGATGACCATATCATTTCAATCTCTTGCCAGCTACTTGTTTCGATGTTCCCACAATCTTCACTGGCTCTCTAATGTACTCGTTTCTGATCTTGTCCCTTCTTGTCACATTCATCTCAGCATTCACAACTCATTTGTATCTTTGCTGTTCCTCTCTTCCAGATGTTACCCAAACTGTCTTCTTTTCAGTTTCAGTGATAATTTTCTATCACATAACACTCCACACATTTCTTCCAATTAGTCCAACGAGAGTTAATCCTTTGTTTAATTTCCACTTAAATACTTTTATCTTCTGCCACCACTGATCTTAGATACTTGAAGCTATTCATTTTCGCTACATCTTCACCACAATCTTTACACCTGCTCTCTGATACTCTTCCCGAAGCTCAAACTGACTGTCCACATATTTGGTTTACTGATCTTCATACCTCTGCCATACTCCAGTACTTCTCTCCAATTCTCATCATCTTCACCACATGGTTCAATGTTAACTGCAAACACTATTGACCATGTACTTCCTGTCTCACTTTATTCAGAAAATCCATGACGATCCAGGAATCAAATTCAGGTCCCTGGTGCTGTGAGGCAGCAGTGCTAACCAACTTGTCTGGCACTCCTCGTACAAGTTCTGTACTAATCATACATACTTTTCAGGGACACCACAGATCCAGCACATAGCCATACTTCCTCCAAGGGCACTTGATCATAATAAGCCTTCTCTAGATCAATGACTACAGTCTTCATGTTGCATTGGCCTTCCCAATATTTCTCCATCACTTGTCTCAAAACAAAATGGCATCATGAATCCCAACTGACCATCATGGGCTTTCATTATCTGAATCTCTGGTCCACAACTCCCAATTCCTGAAGGTATGTTGTAGGAGATTAATTCCTCTGTAGCTTTTGTAGTCTTGAATGTCTTTTACTTTGAATATTGGTACCAGAATGCTTTGTCTCTTTGCCTTTGGGGGATTTCCTATAACACAATTGAATGACTTGTTCAGACTCCATATTCACCTAGACAGCTTCATACTTTCACTAGGATCTCTTCAGGTTCCAGGGGGGTAAAAAATGTAATCAGGTAATATTTCTGCAACTCATCTTGGTTTATTATCCTGTGGCTCCCATGTTAGCTGATATTATTAATGGTATCGTCTTTCTTCTCACTAAGTCTGTTGCCATTACCACTCAACTGAAAAAAAGGAAGACTGGTGTGGTCATTGGAGGTCAATTATCTCAGCCCTAGGACATCACTGCAGGATTTTCTCAGGGTAGTGTCCTAGGCCAAACCATATTTAGCTGCTTCATAAATAACCTTCCCTCAATCATAAGGTCAAAAGTTGGGATGTTTTCTGTTCACTGCACAGTGTTCAATACCATTCATGATTCCTCAGATACAAAAGCAGTTCGCACGCAGTAAGACCTGGACAACATTCAAGCTTGTGCTGATGCCAGGCAATGACCATCTCCAAAAAGACAGAATCTAGCCATTACCCCTGAAATCCTGAAACTCCTTTCCAAACAGCACTGTGGGTGTACTTAAATCAGATGGTTTACGTGATTCATAAAATGCAGCTCACCACCGCCTTCTCTAGGGTAAATAGAGACGTGGAACAAATGCTGGTCTCGCCAACCATACTCATCCCATAAAAGAGAACAAAATTATTAATTGCCAACAAAATACATTTTGAGCATAGTCAGTGATATAATGTAGGAAGCACAGCAATGTTCCATACTCGTGGCGGAGTTTGTGGGTGTTGTGAGTTGGACAGAGAACTGGAGATGAAGATGGTTCTTCCTGCTTTCAGATGCCAGCACAATTAAGAAGTTCAGTTTGAATTAGGACTTAAGATCTCCTACAGATCTTAGTCTCCTCCCACACTATACCATTTTGAATCTCAAGTACTACAAGATAATGATCGCGATGTTGGGTCTTCCAAATCAAGTTCCTATTTAACTTCATACTTTGAAATAGATTAATACATTAATAAGATAATCTGGTTGCATCTATTACATGCTCATGACAATCTTTACATTTCCATACCTTCTCGCTAAAGAATCAAACTTTAAATATTAGATTCTGGTGATAAGAGTAAGCCTTACAACCTCCATTCTACCATTCAATTAGATCATGGCTCATCTGTTACTCAACTTCCAATTACCTGCCATTGCCTTGTATCTCAATACTTTTCCTGAATACAACAATAACTTATTTAGATAGCACCTTTAATATAATGAAACATTACATTATGAAAGGCACTTAGGAACTTCACAAGGAACATTATAAAACAACGTATGACACAAAACCACATAAAAAGATATTGGGAAAGATGATCAAAAAGCTTACCCAAAGAGGTAGCTTTTAAGCAAAAACAGAAAATGCTGGAAAATCTCAGCAGGTCTGACAGCATCTGTGGAGAGAGAATAGAGCCAACATTTTGAGTCTGGACCCAGACTCGAAACGTTGGTTCTATTCTCTCTCTCCACTGATGCTGTCAGACCTGCTGAGATTTTCCAGCATTTTCTGTTTTTTGTTTCAGATTCCAGCATTCGCAGTATTTTGCTTTTATTTGAGGTATCTAGTTAGGACTGTATTAAAGAAGGAAGGTGCGGTGGAGGGGCAGAGGTGTAGGGAGTATATCCCAGAGGTTGGGGCCATGGAAACTAATGGCTCGGCCACCAATGATGCACCAATTAAAATTGGGGATGTACAAGAGGCCCCATGGATCTGTTCTGGGACCCTTGCTCTTTGTGATTTTTATAAATGACCTGGATGAGGAAGTGGAAGGATGGGTTGGCAAATTTGCTGATGATACAAAGGTTGGTGGTGTTGTGGATAGTGTAGAGGGATGTCAGCAGTTGCAACGAGACATAAATAAGATGCAAGACTGGGCGGAGAAGTGGCAGATGGACTTCAACCCAGATAAGTGTGTGGTGATTCATTTTGGCAGGTCGAATAGGATGAAAGAATATAATATTAAGGGTAAGATGCTTGGCAGTGTGGAAGATCAGAAGGATCTTGGGGTCCGGGTTCATAGGACGCTCAAAGCAGTGTCGCAGGTAGAGACTGTGGTTAAGAAGGCGGCGTATGGAATACTGGCCTTCATCAATAGAGGAATTGAGTTTAGAAATCGGGAGATAATGCTGCAGCTGTATAGGACCCTGGTCAGACCCCACCTGGAGTACTGTGCCCAGTTCTGGTCGCCTCATTACAGAAAGGATGTGGAAGCCATAGAAAGGGTGCAGAGGAGATTTACAAGGATGTTGCCTGGATTAGGTGGCATGCCTTATGAGGATAGGTTGAGAGAGCTAGGTCTTTTCTCCTTGGAGAGGAGAAGGATGAGAGGTGACCTGATAGACGTGTATAAGATGTTGAGAGGTATTGATAGAGTGGATTCTCAGAGGCTTTTACCCAGGGCTGAAATGATTGCCACAAGAGGTCACAGGTTTAGGGTGCTGGGGAGTAGGTACAGAGGAGATGTTAGGGGTAAGTTTTTCACTCGGAGGGTGGTGGGTGCGTGGAATCAGCTGCCGGTAGTGGTGGTGGAGGCGGATTCGATAGGCTCTTATAAGAGACTTTTGGATAAGTTCATGGAAGTTAGTAAGATAGAGGGTTATAGGTAAGCCTGGTAGGTAGGGACATGTTCGGCGCAACTTGTGGGCCAAAGGGCCTGTTTGTGCTGTAGCTTTTCTATGTTCTATGTTCTAGAATTAGAGGATAGTGCTGAGGGTTGAAGATCTTGTAGACTGATTGGTATTTATACACACCAGCAAAGTGAAGCCACCAGCAAAGCCTGATGGTTAAAAGGGCTAAGGACTGTGGGAGCAGCAAACAACAGGATGTGTAACAATGGAACAAGGAGTTGATTGGACAGTGGCTTCTGCAATGCTTTGAACAGATAGTGATTGAACACAAACCCTGGTGCGTCATGTTCCTGAGAGAATTACAATCCCTGACAGAGGCTCAGCTCTTCAGCATTCGTGACCAAAAAGACAGTGATTGATTAGTACCTGTTCTGTGAGTATATGACTGGAAGCACGATCAGTATCAGTAAGATCTGTAAAAGAAGAAACAGTGAGATACTGGCAGTAGTAATCCAGGATCAAACACAGCAGAAGAAGCAGCAAGACCCAAGTCTGGGACTCGGAGGCATCTGAACAAAGCCTATCAGGAGGAAATCTGATCAGTTTGCCTCACCATAGGTAGTAGCTTTAAGTCCAAGTTGTGAGTTTGGATATTTTGTTATGGTTTGGTACTTTTTAAATGCTTTGTGTATAACAAAGTAAGTCAGAGGTTACTTTATGTATAATGAAGTAAACACAGTAAGAAGTTTAACAACACCAGGTTGAAGTCCAACAGGTTTATTTGGTAGCAAAAGCCACACAAGCTGATACCAAATAAACCTGTTGGACTTTAACCTGGTGTTGTTAAACTTCTTATTGTGTTTACCCCAGTCCAACGCCGGCATCTCCACATAATGAAGTAAAGACAGAGGTTGAATACTTTGTATATGACAAAGTTTTCACAGTAACTTCATTGCAGTGTTAATGTAAGCCTACTTGTGACAATACTAAATAAACTTAGTTTAATGTCTGGTGTACTAAAGTTTTGCATTAGAGTTTGATACTTTTGTGATAACTTAGTAGAACACAATAAACGAGTTTGTTGTATAATAATTTGAGAGTTTGAGTGTCTTTGTCCATGGCATCAGTTGACCTGAGTTTGAGGGCAACAGTCTGGTGGGATAACAGCAATAGAGAGGGGCGAGACCAAAGAGGGAATTGAAAATGTAGATGAGAATTTTAAAGTCAAAAAATATTATATAATTACAAATATACAATTAAAAGTACAAATGCACTGATCTTAGTCTTGAAAATTTAAACTGATCCAAAAACCACACTTTCTGGGCAGTGTTCCACATTTTCACTACTTCTTTGGAAGAAGAAATGCTTTCTTATTTCACTTCTGAGCAGCCTGGCTCTCGTTAAGATTGTGCCCTCTTTTTCTCAAATCTCTCATCAGAGGAATCATTTCTCTATATCCACCCTTCTGAGTCACTATAATTTTACAAAACTCAGCCTTCTAAACCCTAGCAAATATAATCCAATTTTCTGCACTTTCACTGCATAAGGTATTATTCTGATAAATGTATGCTCTACTCTTTTTAAGAGCAATATATCTATCATTTCTCCAGTGCTGTACTCCAGAACCATTGTAGTTCTCCAAGTGGACTTGGATCAACTGAAGTATCACTTCCAGCACTTTGTATTCCAACTTCCTTGAGATAAAGGCCAACACCTGTGGGATGACAGTTGGTTAATTAAGTATTTTATTGTAACATTTAGGTACTGAATGTACCAAGTATAACAAGTGTAATCTATCTAATACAAAGTACCTAAGGTTAGTGTGAAGTCCTTTGTTTCACGTGCCTCGGCATACATAGTGTCCCTTTGCAGCTGCATTATCTCTTCTTCACAATTTACTTTCCTGTCTAGTTGTCAGCAAATTTAGAAACCATACCTTCAGTCATTTCATCTAAGTCATTCATATGAATTGTAAGAAGTTGAGGCCCCTGCTGCTCCCAACATAACTTCCTTCCTATTTCCTCCTGCTGTGTGGTACCCCACGTGACTTCTTGCCTTTATAATTGCTAATCCCTATCCAAACCATTTCGACACCCTGGTTTCCTGAACTTAGGTCATCCCTCTCTCTTGTGCTAATACCATAATTTAACAGAGCCATCTTTCCACCTTTTCCTAGCTTTCTGTCCATCTAAATGTCATATACCCTTCAATATTCACGTCACAATCTGTCATCCTGCAGTCATGTCTCTGTGATAGCTATCAGATCATGCTTATTTTTCTTTGCGCTCTCAGTTCATCTGTTTTGTTTCGAATGCTACATGCATTCAGATACAGAGCTTTTAGTCTTGTCCTTTTATTATTTTTGTAATGGGCAGCATGGTGGCACAGTGGTTAGCACTGCTGCCTCACAGCTCCAAGAAACTGGGTTCAATTCCCCGCTTGGGTCACTGTCTGTGTGGAGTTTGCACATTCTCGCCATGTCTGTTTCCTCCCCCAGTCCAAAGATGTGCGGGTTAGGTTGATTGGCTATGCAAAATTGCCCCTTAGTGCCCTGGGATGTGCAGGTTACAGGGATTAGTGGGCTAAATGTGTGGGGCATTGGGGGTAAGGCCGAGGTGGGATTTTTGTCGGTGTAAACTCGATGGGCCGATTGGCTTTCTTCTGCACTGTAGTGTTTCTATGATGATTCTCTAGCCTTATTTGCCGACTTACTCTTAGATTTGTGATCTCTATCCTTTCCTGTCAAGGTCTGTTTATCATTTCCCATATTAGTACCTTTCTCTCTTGCTTAGCTCTATACTTTGCTTTACCACATCTTCCCAAATTTGATCCCTTGCCCCCAACTATTTAATTTAAAATCCTCTCTACTTCCCTAGTTGTTTGGCTTGCAAGAAAACTGGTCCCAGCATGGTTCAGGTGTAGACTGTCCCACAATACATCCCCCATTTTCCCTAGTACTTATGCCAGTGCCCCACGAACAAGAATCCACTTCTACCACACCAGTCTTTGAGCCACGCATCCTTTTCTCTAATCTTATTTGTCCTTTGCCAATTTTCAACGGTCAGGTAATAAACCAGGAGATTATTACTGTTGAGATTGTGTTTTCATTTGGCACCTAGCACCTCATACTGACTACGCAGATTCGTTTTCCTTGTCTTGCCGATGTCATTGTTGCCGATGTCATGGACTACAACGACAGGATCCTTCTCCTCCCACACAAGATTCTCTCCAGCTGACCAGATGGCCTGGATCTTTCACTGCACAGGCAACACAGTTGTCTGGACTCTTGAATTTGCTGGAGAAATGTCAATCCCTCTCACTATTACATCCCCTTGAATAGCTTCTCGTGCCACAGTCCCATGGTCAGTTTGCTCATCCACTCTTCAGTTCCACTGTCATCCAAACAACTGTGGAGAACCTCAAAAATTGGACAATGCAAAGGCTGAGGCTCCTGCACTCCTGCCCTCTCCTTACCTGTGTCACTCACTGTCACATCCTCCTGCCCTGACGAAATCAGAAGACCCTAAGGAGTGTGACTGCCTTCTGGTATAAAGTATCCAGTAACTTCTCCCCTCTCTAATATGACAGAGTGTCTGCAGCATAGACTCCAGCTCCATCATTCTGAGCTGATGTTCATTGAGCTGTAAGAACTTACTGCAGACGTTTGCCCTGGATCACAATTGCATCCAGGAGCTCCCACAGAGCCTTGACACATCACCTGACCTGCCACTCTTAATGTGTTTTAATTACTTAATTATATTATTCACTATTAGTCACATGAGCAGCCTGGGAATGGAGGGATACAAACGATTGGTCTAGTTGGACCAAGGAGCGGCACAGGCTTGGAGGGCCGAAGGGCCTGTTTCCTGTGCTGTACTGTTCTTTGTTTTTCCTTTTTTATATATTTTTTCAACTTCAACATCAGTTTGTGTACAATTTTAAATCTTAAGACCAGAATAGACCTTAACCACTCACCAGATACTCACCAAACTCTTTTCTCTGTCAGAGAGAAAAAGCAAACGAAAGGAGCACCTACTTCTGCTCTTCATCTAACTGCCACACAAAAAACTCCCAAGTATACACTTGGTTCCAAAGCTGCACTCGGAAGAGCTCAAGAGATCAGGTCAGTCAGTGACAGTCCTGGAGACAATGGCTTGCCGTTGAATGGTAGGAGGAATCACAGTCCAGGGAAGGTATTGGGGAATGTCAAAATAGTTGGCACTCAGCCTCTGCAGGGTAAGGGTTCACTGTATAGTTAGCAGGTGAATGTTGTATTCCTGGAGATTTCATCAGGTTATCCAGAGTGCACTCACCTCAACCCAGTCAGGCAGTTTCTTTTTTCTCCCATCTCAAGTATTTTTGTAATGAACAGAAGTTTTGCTGAAAATAAAAACTTATAATTTTGATGACCTCATGATTTTTCTCTTAGATTTCCCACAGCAGTGTCCATGTTTAACTCCTTAAGAAACTAAGGCATAAGAACATAAGGGAGGACTGGCCCATTCGGCCCCTCAAGCTTGTTCTGCCATCCAGAAAATCACAATGGATGTCTCGGCATTCTACACCAGCATCCCCCACGACGATAGCATTGCTGCAACTGCCTCAGGACTTAACGCCGACAACTGCCAATCTCCAGATGCAATTCTACAACTCATCCACTTCATCCTGGACCACAATGTCTTCACCAACAACCAGTTCTTCATCCAGACACACGGAACAGCCATGGGGACCAAATTTGCACCGCAATATGCCAACATCTTCATGCACAGGTTCGAACAAGACCTCTTCACTGCACAGGACCTTCAACTGACACTATACACTAGATACATCAATGACATTTTCTTCCGCACCAATCTCCTCAGAAGACAAACACGGGACACAGGGTACCCTTCGTCGTCCAGTATTTCCCCGGAGCGGAGAAGCTACGACATCTTCTCCGGAGCCTTCAACATGTCATTGATGAAGACGAACATCTTGCCAAGGCCATCCCCACACCCCCACTTCTTGCCTTCAAACAACCACACAACCTCAAACAGACCATTGTCCGCAGCAAACTATCCATCCTTCAGGAGAACATTGACCACGACACCACACAACCCTGCCACAGCAACCTCTACAAGATATGCCGGATCGTCGACACGGATGCCATCATCTCACGTGAGATCATCCACCAGGTACACGGTACATACTCTTGCGACTCGGCCAACGTTGTCTACCTGATACGCTGCAGGAAAGGATGTCCTGAGGCATAGTACATTGGCAAGACCATGCAGATGCTACGACAACAGATGAATGAACACCGCTCGACAATCACTGGGCAGGAATGTTCTCTTCCTGTTGGGGAACACTTCAGCAGTCACGGGTAGTCAGCCTCTGATCTTCGGGTAAGTGTTCTCCAAGGTGGCCTTCACGACACACAATGCAGAATCGCTGAGCAGAAACAGATAGCCAAGTTCCGCAGACATGAGGACGGCCTCAACTGGAATCTTGGGTTCATGTCACACTATCTGTAACCCCCACGACTTGCCTGGGCTTGCAAAATCTCACTAACTGTCCTGGCTGGAGATAATTCACATCTCTTTAACCTGCGCATAACCCTCTCTCCATTCACATTGTCTGTACCTTTAAGACTTGATTACCTGTAAAGATTCGCATTCCAACCATTATCTTGTAAATGAGCCTGTGTCTATATATGCCCCGTTTGTGAACACAACTCCTCACTCACCTGAAGAAGGAGCGAGACTCTAAAAGCTTGTGCTACCAAATAAACCCGTTGGACTTTAACCTGGTGTTGTGAGACTTCTTACTATCCAAAAAAAAAGGTCATGGTTCATCTGACCGTAGCCTTAGCTCCCCCTTTGTCTGCTCTCCACAACCGTCAATTCGTTTCTAGATTTTTAAAAATCCTCTCAAGGACTGGGAACCCGAGATAGAAGCTACTCGCGGACGACGTGGGGCGGGTGTGTGGGAGGTGGAGGGCATGAATCAAACTTATATTGAGATCTATTTAAACAAATACAATGGAGACAGGCAGAAAACGGAGAATGGGAATCGTAGTGATGTTTGTCCCTATTGTACCCCACGAGTAATCAAATATCAAAATTATCCATGACTGATGGGGGAGGATAGTGGTGTTCCTCCGAGCCCAGCAGGCTGGGTTAAATATGATGGTAATGCTGTCCGTCCCGTCCTTCCAGATGCGCCTTTGAATCGGGACCGGAAGCTACGCTGTGCCGGAATGTTTCTGGAAGTTTCTCTGCCTGCCGCCCCCCCCTTCTCCCCGCGCACGCGCGTTCCGCTCTAATTCCAGCCCATGAGTCACCCCCTCCCCGCCTCAGCCAAACCTGCTGGCCGCCGGTTTTTTTTCAAATGTCGGATGAGTGACACCGCCGTCGACCAATCGGCTGGGAGGAAGCGCGGGCGCGCCGCGGTTCTCGGGGCGGACAGGCAGGGGGCGAGCGATGAGACAAACAAACCAATCAGCGCCTTCGAGAGGCGGGCGTTCACCGGCATCGAAGCAGCTAGCAAGTTAGGCAGCGGCGGAGAGCGCTCTTGGTTGACGTGTTGGTTTAAAGTAGAAATATTATTTAACGGTAATAAATTCTGCCATCTGGGCTCGAAATGTTCTAAATTCAAAATAAAGTTTTCTATTGCATTTTTAAAAATTTTTAACCACGCACGGTCACTGGCTGGAGCTTGTCACTTTTTTAAAAAAAAGAGCACAATAATTTAAATGTTCCTATACTAATAAAAATGTTTTTTCTTCCTCTTCCTCCCCCCCCCAACCCTTCCCGAAAGATCGCTGCTGGCTGGTCAACGTTTCTGGCAAAAAAAAAACAAAATCATGGGTAAAAATTACTATAACATCCTCGGTATCAGCTCGGAAGCCAATGAAGATGAAATTAAAAAAGCTTACAGGAAAATGGCCTTGAAGTTCCACCCGGATAAAAACAAAGAGCCCAACGCCGAGGAGAAATTTAAAGAGGTGGCCGAGGCTTACGAAGTGCTCAGCGACCCCAAGAAGAGATCCATTTACGATCAATATGGGGAGGAAGGTGAGTGGGTGCCCTTGTGGAGCTGGCTGGCTGCTTCCACCGCCCTGGGATTCCCTCGCTATCTGTCAGACCGATAAATGTTGCAGTCCATTACAATTTAGTGTAAAAGTCATGAAATCCCCGATGCAGAAAGATTCTCGTTTTCTGACAAGTGCAGTTTCTTCTTTTGAAAACTTGTGGCCATTTTACAACGCCGGCATTCAATTCGATATAACTGGAAGTGTTATATTTTGCTTGGTTTTTTTTTGAAGGAGAGTTTGTGTCATGGATATGTGACAAGGACTCAAAATAACGAAGCTGAAGGGCACTGCTGCCAATTAGCACTGAAAAGCAATGTAAGCAGTTTGGCACAGCCTCTGTTGGAGGGAGAAGTCATTCTCCTGTCCAATGTTAGGTTTGGAAGTAGCTGGGTGTTGCTGCGACTATCCTATTAATAAGCGGGTTTTTATTCCGTTACGATTTGTCTAACCTACGATGTTAAACTAAATACGCAAGGGTTAATGTGTGCTGGTCAACGGAACGATCGGTTAATATGAGCAATCGGTTATGACTGCATATTTAACGAATTACTTTCTATTCCTCCTTTAGAATCACCTTTTGCAATGTTTTAAAAAGATGTGCAACTCTGAATAATGTTCATGCTTCAGCAGTTGATTGAACACAAATAAAAGACAAACTTGCGTTTTCACAACTTCAGAGCAGCCCAAAGACTTTTGCAGCTGCTGAAGTGTACTCACCGGTGTAATATAGGAAACGTGGCATCAAATCTGGGCACTGCAAGCTACCACAAACAGCAATGTGCTAATGACCAAATTTTCTTTTAGTTATTAGTTCATGGATGTGGGTATTGCTGACTAGACCAGCATTATTGCCCATCCTTAAATCGTCGTTGTTTGGAGGGCATTTTAAGAGTCAACCACATTGCTGTGGGTCTGAAGTCACATTTAGGCCAGTTAAAGGTGACAGATTTCCATCCCTAAAGGACATTAGTGAACAAGATTTTTCATGAAAAATGGTTCCATGGTCATCATCAGACCTATAATTTCAGATTTCCATTGAATTCAAATTGCGCTATCTGCCATGGTGGCATTGGAACTCAGGTCGCTAGAGCATTCCCCTAGGTCTCTGGAATATTAGTCCAGCAACAATATCACTTTGCCACCACGTGGTTGAGAGATAAATATTGTAAGAAGTCTCACAACACCAGGTGAAAGTCCAACAGGTTTATTTGGCAGCACTAGCTTTCGAAGTCTCGAGCTCCTTCATCAGGTGAGTGAGGACTTGTGTTCACAAACAGGGCATATAAAGAGACAAACTCAATTTACAAGACAATGGTTGGAATGTGAGTCTTTACAGGTAATCAAGTCTTAAAGGTACAGACAATGTGAGTGGAGAGAGGGCCAAGCACAGGTTAAAGAGATGTGTATTGTCTCCAGCCAGGACAGTTAGTGAGATTTTGCAAGCCCAGGCAAGTCGTGGAGTTACAGATAGTGTGACATGAACCCAAGATCCCGGTTGAGGCCATCCTCATGTGTGCAGAACTTGGCTATCCGTCTCTGCACAGCAATTCTGCATTGTCGTGTGTCGTGAAGGCCACCTTACCCGAAGATCAGAGGCTGAATGCCCATGACTGCTGAAGTGTTCCCTGACTGGAAGGGAACACTCCTGCCTGGTGATTGTCGAGCGGTGTTCATTCATTTGTTGTCGTAGCGTCTACATAGTCTCCCCAATGTACCATGCCTCGGGACATCCTTTCCTGCAGCGTATCAGGTAGACAACGTTGGCCGAGTCGCAAGAGTATGTACCGTGTATCTGGTGGATGGTGTTCTCACGTGAGATGATGGCATCCGTGTCGATCCGGCACGTCTTGCAGAGGTTGTTGTGGTAGGGTTGTGTGGTGTCGTGGTCACTGTTCTCCTGAAGGCTGGGTAGTTTGCTGCGGACAATGGTCTGTTTGAGGTTGTGCGGTTGTTTGAAGGCAAGAAGTGTGGGGATGGCCTTGACGAGATGTTCGTCTTCATCGATGACATGTTGAAGGCTCTGGAGAAGATGTCGTAGCTTCTCCGCTGTGGGGAAGTACTGGACGACAAAGGGTACTCTGTCTGCCATGTCCCGTGTTTGTCTTCTGAGGAGGTCGGTGCGGTTTTTCGTTGTGGCACGTTGGAACTGTCGATCGATGAGTCGAGCGCCATATCCTGTTCTTATGAGGGCGTCTTTCAGCGTCTGTAGGTGTCTGTTGCGATCCTCCTCATCTGAGCCGATTCTGTGTATACGGAGGGCTTGTCCGTAGGGGATGGCTTCTTTAACTTGTTTAGGGTGGAAGCTGGAGAAGTGGAGCATCGTGAGGTTATTCGTGGGCTTGCAGTACAGTGAAGTGCTGAGGTGACCGTCCTTGATGGAGATGCGTGTGTCCAAGAATGCAACCGATTCCGGAGAGTAGACCACGGTGAGTCTGATGGTGGGATGGAACTTGTTGATGTCATCATATAGTTGTTTCAATGATTGTTCGCCATGAGTCCAAACAAAGAAAATGTCATCAATATATCTAGTGTATAGCATCGGTTGAAGGTCCTGTGTGGTGAAGAGGTCTTGTTCGAACCTGTGCATGAAGATGTTGGCATATTGAGGTGCAAATTTGGTCCCCATGGCTGTTCCGTGTGTCTGGATGAAGAACTGGTTGTTGAAGGTGAAGATGTTGTGGTCCAGGTTCGAACAAGACCTCTTCACCACACAGGACCTTCAACCGATGCGATACACTAGATACATCGATGACATTTCTTTGTTTGGACTCATGGCGAACAATCATTGATACAATTATATGATGACATCAACAAGTTCCATCCCACCATCAGACTCACCATGGACTACTCTCCAGAATCGGTTGCATTCTTGGACACATGCATCTCCATCAAGGGTGGTCACTTCAGCACTTCACTATACCGCAAGCCCACGGATAACCCCACGATGCGCCACTTCTCCAGCTTCCACCCTAAACACATTAAAGAAGCCATCCCCTACGGACAAGCCCTCCGTATACACAGGATCTGCTCAGATCATAACAGACGCCGAAAGACGCCATCACAAGAAGAGGATATGGCGCTCGACTCATCGATCGACAGTTCCAATGTGCCACAACGAAAAACCACACGGACTTCCTCAGAAGACAAACACAGGACACGGCGGACAGAGTACCCTTCGTCGTCCAGTACTTCCCCAGAGTGGAGAAGCTACGACATCTTCTCCAGAGCCTTCAACATGTCATCGATGAAGACAAACATCTCGCCAAGGCCATCCCCACACCCCCACTTCTTGCCTTCAAACAACCGCAAACAGACCATTGTCCGCAGTGAACTACCCAGCCTTCAGGAGAACGGTGACCACGACACCACACAACCCTGCCACAGCAACCTCTGCAAGATGTGCCGGATCATCGACATGGATGCCATCATCTCACGTGAGAACACCATCCACCAGGTACATGGTACATACTCCTGCGACTCGGCCAATGTTGTCTACCTGATACGATGCAGGAAAGGATGTCCCGAGGCATGATACATTGGGGAGACCATGCAGACGCTACGACAACGGATGAATGAACACTGCTCGACAATCACCAGGCAGAAGTGTTCCCTTCCAGTCGGGGAACACTTCAGCAGTCACGGGCATTCAGCCTCTGATCATTGGGTAAGTGTTCTCCAAGGTGGCCTTCACGACACACGACAACGCAGAATTGCTGAGCAGAGACTGATAGCCAAGTTCCGCACACATGAGGACGGCCTCAACCGGGATCTTGGGTTCATGTCACACCATCTGTAACCCCCACGACTTGCCTGAGCTTGCAAAATCTCTCTAACTGTCCTGGCTGGAGATAATTCACATCTCTTTAACCTGTGCTTGGCCCTCTCTCCACTCACATTGTCTGTACCTTTAAGACTTGATTACCTGTAAAGACTCACATTCCAACCATTATCTTGTAAATTGAGCTTGTGTCTTTATATGCCCTGTTTGTGAACAGAACTCCCACTCACCTGATGAAGGAGCCTGAGACTCCGAAAGCTAGTGCTGCCAAATAAACCTGTTGGACTTTAACCTGGTGTTGTGAGACTTCTTACTGTGCTTACCCCAGTCCAACACCGGCATCTCCACATCACGGATAAATATTGACCAGGACACCAGGGATAACTCTTCTGTTCTGAATAGTTCCATTCCACCCAAGAGGGTAGACTGTTTAATCTCTTATCTGAAAAATGGCATCTGTGATAATGCACTACTCCCTCCATACCACACTGTTCCAGTCTTTGTAGTGAGACCTTTAGAATTGGAAACCTGTGAATGTACTAAAAGAACAAGGCCACAAGGTTCATGGTCCACAAAAGTCAAAGAACGTGAAATCTAATTATATTTTGTCTTAAACGGTCAGTTACGTTAAAGATAAAAATACAATAAACACAATTACTTGTACTCTAAATTGCATGTCTTAACTCCATTTCACTTCTACATCCATTAGATTTGCACCCCAAAACCCTCAAGTCAGATACTTAGCAAAACATGGAAGATTAACTGTTAGGTCTGGGTATTCTGTATTTCCAGCAAGGTTATCTCTTCAGATTTCCTTCAACCATCCTAAGATTGCAAACTCCCCTTTCAACCGAATGCTCCTGGTTCTGTTATTCTGTGATTTTGGATTTTTATATCTTAATTTTTTTTCTTTCCTCAGCTTGGCTTTACTAGAAATTTACCTCGCTGTTAATAGAGCCCTTCTGTTAATGAAAGCTTTATTGTTTTATCCAACACTCAGAAGTGCAATGGAATTCTGCTGAAAGAGTTGTTTTCTTCATTTTGCAATTAAAGTGCATGAACAGAGAACAATCCCTTGGAACCTACTAACCCATGAAAGTAACATTGACTTTTTATTCTATTGTCCATTTCCCAGCCACCTGGCCACGTGAACCCAGCTGTTTTTTAAACAGAAATCAGATCCTAAGAAGGAGATGTTGGGTGGGCGATTAAAAAGTTTGCTTAGAGCGAGATGTTTAAAGACACAATTCAAGTTTATAGCCTGTACAGTTGAAGGCAATGGCTGATGCACAAGAGAGTCAGAGTTGGAGGAATGTAAAGCTCTTAGAGCATAGTAGAGATAGGAGAAATTAGATAGGATGGGCAAGGGCATCGAGAGATTTGAACACAAATGAGTATTTTAGAATCAAGTCATTGGTGTACCAGGAGCCACTGTAGGTTGGTGAGCACAGGGGTGGTAGGTTCAGACATAAACAGCAGCGTTTTGGATGGGTTGAAGTTTATGGAGAATAGGAGATGGGTCTTGACCAGAAAGGCCTTCAGAAAATTGGAGGAAATAAAATCATGGATTTCAGCAGTGGGTAAGATGAGACAGGATGTGGAGTGTGGGTCAGTTAGGATGAAAAGTTTGCAAGCTGTAAATTAGCGTGGGATTGTGGCCAGGGAGGGGGATGAAATCGGTGTGAGGATGGCGTTTGTGGCACAGCTGAAGACAATGGGTGGGATTTTGCAGCCACCTAGAGTGAGTTTTCCGATGGCAGAAGCACTCACCATTTTCTGCTGGTGCGATCTTTTAGGTCCCGCCAAAGTCTATGGCATTATATATGGCTCACCTGCCATGCCGCTGGGTACCTGCCATGGGGGTCTGCTTTGCTGGGACCATAAGTTCCTGCCAGCGGGAATAGTTGGAAAATCCCATTCGATCACTTTGGTTTTCCCAGTGTTTAATTAGATGAAACTGCAGCTCATTCAATGTCAATTTGACAACACAGAAACAATGAAGCTTGAGAGAGAGTTCCGTCAGCATACATGTGGAACCTGGTGCCATGTGTTTGGATGATACCACCCAAGGAGCAACCTTTGGATGAGAAAAAGAGATGAAGCTAGACACAGAGACAGAAGGAGAATTCAGTGCCAAAGTTCTGTAGATACCACTGGATTGGTTAGGGTGGAATTAGACAAAGGCAGTTCCACTTAGCTGGACAGCAGATGTGATAAGCATGTCAGAGGTCTTGATCGATGAAGATAATTGGCACCACGGACACAACAGGAAGTCAATATTCCACTGTAGGGACATTTGAGAGGTACAAATTGCTGTTGTAGGATAAATGGACGGAACTGGGAGTTTGCAAACCGTTCAAGTACTGGAAAGGAAAGGGAGGATGGAAATGGGGCTGTAACATTGCAGGCCAAGAGGTCGAGAGAGTTTCTTGGGTGGAGCCCAAATGAAAGTGTTCGCCAGCAACCTCTTGCTACTCATAAGGTTCCCCCATGCCAAAATGTCCAATTATTTATTCACTGAGAGTTGGTCACCCTGTGGGAATAGTGGGAGAATACCTGAGGAGAAGAACAGTTTACAATGTCAGCTAATGTTGGGGCCAGGAAGGAAAGTTGGGTGATGGGGCAGCTTAGTGAGGATAGGATCAACAGTGTAAAGGTAGGCGGGGGAGAAATTAAAGAAACGTGAGTTCAGGGTTAGGGTGGGAGAACGTAAACTCGGTGGGGAAGGTCGAAATGTGGCAGAGGCAGGTAAATGGATGGACTCTTTATTGCTGACAAGCCAACGATATCCTTTGCTGGAGAGGGGTTTAAGGAAGCAGATGGCAGTGGAGAAAAGAAGCAAGGGTTGTCTTTGCATTTCAGAATTATCTTGGTGTAGTTAGTAGTTTTGGCCAAGGAAAATAAAGTTAGATGCTGCCTGATATGACCTAGCCAGATCTGGCAACTAATGGCTAAACCAGTGCACCATATATGTTTATCTTTATATTTTAAATTTAAGGGATCTAAGATGGAGACTAGTCTGAGGGAACAACATGGGTGAAAGAGAGATAAGTGTTATACTGGGAGCAAAGGTTTCAAAGGTGATGTAAAGGTGTGATTGAGCAAATTGATAGCTGCAGAAAAATTGTGCTGAACAGAGGGTCAAAGGCTATATTGCTGGGAGTTTGAAATTGTCATTGTAAGTGATTTGGGCTGAATCTTTTTTTCTGGGGCAGACAGAAGGAAATGGGGTTGAAATGGTTATATCAGTGAGGAATCAATCCAAAGAAATAATGAGAGATAACTTTATCTGTGATTCAGGCAATGCATTAAAGATTTAAATTGCATTTATATTGTGATTTTTCACCTCAGGATGTCCCAAAGTCCTTCAGCCAATTAAGCGCATGTATATTAATGGGAATATAAGAGGCCATGTGAGATAGCAAGATTGATGGGTGATCATCAATGTGGGTAGAAGAGAGGGATCAAAAGGAAGTTAACTCAAAACATAGGAATAGACAGTTCAACACTTCAAACTTGTTCTGTTGTTAAGATTATGACTGATCTGTATCTTAATCTGCCTTAATGTATACACCCTTGTCTAACAAAAATTAATCAAAATCCGATTCAAGCTTATTAATTAATCTACTCAATTTTGTAGAAGAGAGTTTAATTTACACTCCGGCTGTTTGTGAAAATGTGTTTCCTAATGTTTGTCCTGAAAGGCTTGGCTCTGCTATTCTGTTTCATCAGCAGAAATGATTCACTATCTACCCTATCAATTCCTTTTGCAATCTTGACCTCAAATAAACCATCCCTTAACCCACTACATTCCAGAGAATACAAACTTAGTCTATGTAATCTGTCTTCGTAATTTAACTCTTGGAGCCCTGGTAACAGTCTGGTGAATGTGCACTGCATTCCTTCCAAGACCAGTATATCTTTTGAGGTGCACTGCCTAGCACCGTATACGGCAAAAATGTGGGATTGAAGTTGCCATCAGATCAACCATGGTACTGAATGAGCAGTCTTGAGGGGCCAAGTGGTCTATTCCTGCTCCTTGTTCGTATGTGTGTACCCCAGATATAATCTAACCAGGGCTGCAGCAAAGCATCTTCTCCTTTTAGAACTTGAGGGCTAGATTTTAAAGCTAACATTCCTTTATTTTTTTGGTGCCTGGAAAGAGGACAAAGTGAGTTGACATGAAGATTGATTCACTAGGGATGAGAGGAGTTGCTTATTGCAGGCACTGAGGGTGGAAAGAATCTGTATATGTCTGAGATTTGTTGTGGGACTTGAGTGGATGATAGAGAATAAAGATTTTATAGGAGAGCTAAGGAAAAATGTGCTAAAGGATAGGAGAACAATGTGGTAATAAGGGCTATGCCATTGTCCAGGTCCAGAATCTCTTTTTCTTTATGTAGAACAAAACACTTTCCTGGTACATCCATACCAATTTGAAGTGGAAAAACTTGTATACCACTTTTTTGTCAAAATTCAAATGGTTAAAGTAGAAAAACTTCATATTCCTTTCATATTTTCACAGTCCTGTCACTATCGTTCAGTGTTACTCTGGCGGCACGGTAGCACAGTGGTTAGCACTGCTGCTTCACAGCTCCAGGGACCTGGGTTCGATTCCCGGCTTGGGTCACTGTCTGTGTGGAGTTTGCACATTCTCCTCGTGTCTGCGTGGGTTTCCTCCGTGTGCTCCGGTTTCCTCCCACAGTCCAAAGATGTGCGGGTTAGGTTGATTGGCCGTGCTAAAATTGCCCCTTAATGTCCTGGGATGTGTAGATTAGAGGGATTAGCGGGTAAAATATGTAGGGATATGGGGGTAGGGCCTGGGTGGGATTGTGGTCGGTGCAGACTCGATGGGCCGAATGGCCTCTTTCTGTACTGTACGGTTTCTATGATTTCTATGATGATTTCTGTGACTTAATTTCCAAAACGCTCTTGATTTTATTGCAGCCTTATACCTATGCTCTTTGTTCTGAATATAACCAAATGGAAAATAATTCTATTAGAATGTTATAATTATAATTGAATTTTTTTAGGAGAAGGTAAAAAATACTATTTTAAATCTTACAGCAAAACTTGAAGTATAACAGTCTTTGAAAGTGGAAGGGTTAGAGAGAACACAAGACTTAAGTAAGCAGGATAACTGCTGACCAGCAGTACAAACAATATTCAGTATTTCTAACTGGATTCTTTGCCAAGTGATGAAATGCTGTACAACAATCGGCATTGCATAGTGGGTATTTGGCTGGAGCAAATTATTTGTTACGTAGGTTTTTAAAATGGAGTCAGTCCAGCAATGAGACAGTATTGTGGTCTCTATAGCAGCATTAAATTTCAGTTACAGTATGCAGATGCCAGCTTTCAGAGTCCTGTCTTGTCTAGTGAAGCAACCCTCCTGCCTGAAAGTTAATTGGATAACAGTACTCAGGTCAAATGGGATGAAGGAGTACAATATAAAGGGAAAGACTCTTAGTACTGTAGAGGATCAGAAGGACCGGTAGCACGGTGGCACAGTGGTTAGCACTGCTGCTTCACAGCTCCAGGGACCTGGGTTCGATTCCCGGCTTGGGTCACTGTCTGTGTGGAGTTTGCACATTCTCCTCATGTCTGCATGGGTTTCCTCCGGGCATTCCGGTTTCCTCCCACAGTCCAAAGATGTGCGGGTTAGGTTGATTGGCCATGCTAAAAATTGCCCCTTGGTGTCCTGAGATGTGTAGGTTAGAGGGATTAGCGGGTAAATATGTAGGGATATGGGGGTAGGGCCTGGGTGGGATTGTGGTCGGTGCAGACTCGATGGGCCGAATGGCCTCCTTCCGCACTGTAGGGTTTCTATGATTCTATGACCTTGGGGTCCGGGTCCATAGGACTCTAAAATCGGCCCCGCAGGTGGAGGAGGTGGTTAAGGCGGCGTATGGTGTGCTGGCCTTTATCAATCGAGGGATTGAGTTTAGGAGTCCGGGGATAATGATGCAGCTATATAAGACCCTCGTCAGACCCCACTTGGAGTACTGTGCTCAGTTCTGGTCGTCACATTACAGGAAGGATGTGGAAAAGATTGAAAGGGTGCAGAGGAGATTTACAAGGATGTTGCCTGGATTGAGTGGCATGCCTTATGAGGATAGGCTGAGGGAGCTCGGTCTTTTCTCCTTGGAGAGACGTAGGATGAGAGGAGACCTAATAGAGGTATATAAGATGTTGAGAGGCATAGATCGGGTGGACTCTCAGAGGCTTTTTCCCAGGGTGGAAATGGCTGCTACGAGAGGACACAGGTTTAAGATGCTGGGGGGTAGGTACAGAGGAAATGTTGGGGGGAAGGCTTTCACACACAGGGTGGTGGGCGAGTGGAATCGGCTGCCGTCAGTGGTGGTGGAGGCAAACTCAATAGGGTCTTTTAAGAGACTCCTGGATGAGTACATGGGACTTAATAGGATGGAGGGTTATAGGTAGGCCTAAAAGGTAGGGATATGTTCGGCACAACTTGTGGGGCCGAAGGGCCTGTTTTGTGCTGTAGTTCTCTATGTTCAATGTTTCTAAATGTATTTAGATAGTAAAGTGGACACCAAAAGGAAAAATAAATGAGGAAAGGTGGAGAAGATTAAATGGTATTTTTGTGGTTCAAAATCTACATTTCCTGTTTGAAGTTTTAACTTCACGGTACGGTAGCACAGTGGTTAGCACTGCTGCTTCACATCTCCAGGGACCTGGGTTCGATTCCCGGCTTGGGTCACTGTCTGTGTGGAGTTTTGCACATTCTCCTCGTGTCTGCGTGGGTTTCCTCCGGGTGCTCCGGTTTCCTCCCACAGTCCAAAGAAGTGCGGGTTAGGTTGATTGGCCATGCTAAAATTGCCCCTTAGTGTCCTGAGATGTGTAGGTTAGAGGGATTAGTGGGTAAATATGTAGAGATATTGGGGTAGAGCCTGGGTGGGATTGTGGTCGGTGCAGGCTCGATGGGCCCAATGGCCTCTTTCTGCACTGTAGGGTTTCTATGATTCTATGAACTGTGGAAACCTGGCGCTGATGCATAGAAAATAATGGACACTAGACATTACTTTGGACAGCCTTTTCATTGGTGAGCTCTGTTATTTGTGCGATTATTTGAAGCTCTCCAAAGATGCCTGAAAATATCTTCATTCATCACAGGACAGTTGTTTTTTCCTTCTGCCATATCAGGCACTGAGTACAATTTTCCATTTTTGTTTAAATCATTCCTGGACTGTATTCAACAATATGTCAGAATGTGATTTTGTGTTTTCTGGTTACCAGCATGCAATAGTTGAGATGGTTGGGGTTGCTGATGGTGGTGGTATGTATGTATATGTGATTCAGTTGAATGGATGATGTTTTTGAGTGTCAGATGTCAATTGTATTAGTCAAAGAATCAATTTTTCAGTTAAGTACATGTAATGTATTGCCAGCAGAAACCCGGAGGTCAAATTAATACCTTTATTGCAACAGTACCAGATTTCTTATTATTCTTTAGCCAAAGGTTTTTAACAGATCATTACTTCTCACTCAAGCTACATAAAGCTGTGTGTGTAAAAACAGGCCAAAGAATATAAACACAAATTTTGTGAAGAATCTAGCCTTATGACTCCAGTTGAAAGGACAAGTTTACAACTGATCGGCTCAGTATTATTCAACGAAGAAATATTTTACTTCCTTAAAATCTGCCTATTACAATTTCAGCATCTGTCAAAGAAGAAAACAGCTTCCAAACTAGCACTCTTGTTCCACAACAAAGTCATTGTTTAAGATTCAAATTTCGTAGCAACATTTTAACTACTCATTCCTTAAGTCTTAAGTTTTTGCAATGACTTGCCCATTGGAATGAATAGAGTGAAACTCTGGAGGATACAGACTGTTATATTTTTTTCATCTGTAGAATCAATGTTGAGGAATTCTTTCAATTCACCTGCAAGCTTTCCTAAAAATCTTTTAATTCAAATCTAGTGAATCTTCATTTTTAGCCCAAAGATTAGCTTTCGAACAATAAGTTGTATCGAATAACTATTCTTCCCACACCCCCAAAACCACACCTTGCCACACTGATCCAATTGCATTATTTCATCCGCTCCTCCAATGTAGTTGCCATCCCATCCTTCAATGTATTATATATGGGAAGAGAGATGTTGGGATAACTTTCCCCTTTTTCTCCTCGCCCCTCGCTTGTCTGCAACAACATCTGTGTTTAGAGGAAGTGCTTTACCGTTTTAGGGTTGTGACTTTTAATAATGAACATAAATCAGAAGAAAATATAACATTTATTCACAACTCCCTTCTGTACAAACAAAAATAAAGATGGATTCTAGAAAATGAAACATATAACTAGAATATTAATAAAATACAACCGAACACATTCAGATCAAGTCATTTAAGGCGGGCCACATTGGACTCGTGGCTTTTTTGGAGATGAATGGAAATTGGAAGTCTCTGGATTTCCAGACAAGGTTACAACTGGGTTTCTGTCAAGGCAAATCTTTGCAGGTGAAAATCAGTTAGCTCCACTCACGCTGCTCGAGTTGACTGTTAGGCAATGTTCTGTTCTTCTCGGTGTTAGAATGGTCCCTCTTGTCCTGATGGTTTCCAGACTGATCTGATTTCTACCAGGTGCTTGGACTAACTTACCCCACCGGGAGGATACGCTCTGCAGCTGGCTGCTTGATGGAGTCGCCAAGCTTGGCAGGCAGTAATAGAGGGGAGGGGAGGAAAAGGGAGCAGTGGAACTTGAATTTCTGCAGGGTTCAGCCCACACTGAAGAGTTCAGCCCCTCTTTCCAACATCCCTCCCAACACCCAAGACCTCACTCACACGCCAGCCTTCAAGCAACCCTGAGCTGGACTCTCCATGGGATTCTGGGAGGAACAGCTAAGGTTCCATTTGTGGGGAATAGACAGAGGTGCAAATAGCAGGACAGGTTGTATCGAATTGGCACTAACTTTCAGTCACAGTGGCCTATGAAAGAACCTGTGGAGCCCCAGTACAGCTCAGGGTTGCTCTAAGGCTGGCGTGCGAGTGAGGTCTTGGGGGTTAGGAGAGATGTTGGAAAGAGGGGCTGAGCTCTTGTTCCCTGCGTGGGGAATGTGCAACATCATACCTATGAATAGGTGTCTATTCTGCATCTGAAATCCCACTCTCGTAGTTAATATCAATTCTCTCATAGTGTGTGGATCATGGTGGTCAGTCTTCATCCAGGTTATTATTTGGTTGTTGAAGACCCAATTCGGCACTTTGACTTTCCATCTGTAAGCGACTGACCTGCACTTCTTACACGAAGCTAGCATACTTGGAGCCAATGGGTAACTTCTGAAAGGTCCTCTTGTCTGCCTATGAGAGCATTAATGGTGTCCTGAAAAGGCTGTATTGCCCCAATCCCATGTTGCAATGACTTTGTGTCTTTCCTCCCTAGTTTGGCTGACTCCATATCATCCTTGTGCTTGTTGTATGTTAATCAAGCTGTCTGTTCTCATATGTGTCACCTCTTCCTGCATTCCAGCTATGTCTAGTGAGTTAACGTTGGACATTCCTGTCCCATATGCTCCTGCAGCCAAATCCACTATATCCCTTTTCTTGCACCTCTGACCCTCCAATCCAGTTCCCTGCGCTATACATGAGCTTATGCTTAGGAACAGTGACTGCCCTTAACAAAAGCCTGGGAGACTCGGGCTGCCTAAATTGACTCGGACCTTCACATGTCTATACCCTGGAACTAGGGGTAACCACACACTCTCGGTGGGGCCCATTGCCAATCTGAGCCCAGTGGTTAAATTTGCAATACCCCCTCCAGTTCTGCATATTGCTAATGTTAATGACATCGTTATGACCATGTCCCACAGTTTACCCCAACGGGCCCCATATGTCCCTTAGTCGTTGACCAGTATCAAGTTAGTAAAATTATTCACAGATTTGCATAGCAACCACGTTACATTCAGTTACATGCCAGTTATCCAATGTTATCCAGATGATCCGTCTGAGGAAATCCTTTTCGGCGAAGTGGCAGTACCTGTAGGTATAAACAGAATGTCTTTCTGCTCTCAATTAGTGTTATGTTAATCTCACCATTTCTATCTCTTGATTTCTTTGTTCCGTGACCTGGCTACTCCACTGGCCCATTTATACTTTCATTAGAATATACATCAGTGCCAAGTCACAATATTCCAATTAATTGAATTGCATTCAATAACCCATTTGCTGTTTAGATTCCGATCTCTGTCTTAATTACTTAATTCTCTTCAGTTTGCTTCATAACATCTTTGATACAGAAATCAAACCTTTCTATTTGATTTCAGGCAGTAACTTATTTTGATTTTATTTATTTTGTCTTAAATAGCATTATTTTTAAGATCGCTTGCTTACAACACATTTTCTTATGTCAGAATTATCCCAAATTCAGAAAACGATGTTGTGGGCTTTCAAATGTCCATTAGTATCTATCTTTTCTCTCCATAGCTACCATCTAAACTGCGTTTTTATTATTTTTTTCTCTCTTAGAATCCCTTTAAATGTCTCTCTTTCATCACCATTGTTGTTCTCATTATCCATTAAATGAATCCCACCTTTAATTCTGTTCCACTCTATTCAACTATCAGCTCTCCTATAACGTCTCTTCCAGTACCCTATTCATTTCCCCATATCCCATCTCACATCTCATCTGTACATCATATACCAGTTCCTTTCCTTCAATGTTCATCTATCCCCCTGGGTTATTTCCCTCGTACCTAACTATAATAATTTGCCAGTTTTTGTGGTGGGAGCAGGCATTCCCATTGAGCCCACCTTGCATCTGATAGTTTTCAACCTTCCCACATTCAAAATTTGCAATAGGTGTGTTCTGTGTTTAGAACTACTTCTCCCAGTCTTGTGATTGGTTCACTAACTCTGAACATCCACACCACACTGTCTAACTAGAATGCTGTTCAGTCACTACGGTAGTGTAATAATTCCCATCATTGTCAGACAGCCCTACAGCCAGTGCAGTTGCTAAAAGTTGTTCAATAGTGATGAATGCAACTTAGCACTTCCCCACTCATTCTATCTTTTGCAACTCCTCACTAGATGCCCTCCCCCCTTTTACTATATTTTGATTCCGGTTGATTATTTCTGCTATATTGAAATCCACAAATAAACTCTCGAATGTCTTGAAGCTGCTGCAAATCTTGCTTTATTTACAGTTACCTGAAAAACAAAACACGAAGATCCATCCTGCTTGGGACAGAATGGGTTAATTCTCTGCTAGTTTCAAAAGGGGTGGAGTAACGTTATCAAATGGACATCATTACGTCATCACTTTTTTGAAAATTTAGCAAACCTTCGGAACCGGGCCTAATTCCTTTCTTAGACTCTAATTCTAGAATTATCTTTTCATTGCCAATTATATTAGGAATACATCTTTGAACCTGACAAGAAGTTTTGATCCAAAATCAATCCAAAACAAGATTTGCCATAATCATTTCAAATATCCCAAATCTTAATTAACCCTACCAAATTAAGACTGCCACATTTTCACACTTATTCCGCATCCCTTCAGCATACGCTTAAAATTTGCTCATTTAATTGTTTCCATAAATTTGTCATTTTAAATTAACAGATGTGAGTTTGAGTATTTAAAATCAAATCAAACTGCTTGCTGAAATAGTTAACTTTCCTACAGATCCCAAACGGAACTTAGCATGCAATATAGAGGTAGCCACCTCTCATAAATTTTAAACAAGTCAGCTTCTTCAAGTGACGGCTCAAAATCTCTGTCAAATTAAAAAATAAAAATAAAATTTGTAATCTCCAATATATATAAATTCTTAATTACCGAATTAGGAACAGAAGATGGTGAAATCTCAATACAAGAGCTGCCGTCAAAATTTCTTCAGACTAAGACAAAGGATCTTAAGAGCACCTGGTTTCCTTCAAGCTTTAAATCCTTTCTTGCCACACTTTGAACCCAGGATTATTCAGAGTTCAAATTGGTTATATGAAACTCCAATTTATATACTTTGAATTTAAAATTCCAATTTACTTTCCAACAAAGTAACTTCCCATACATATATATGTTTGTATAGGCTATATCTCTTGAGAACAACCGTGGCCATTGATTATACTCAAGATTAAGAAATTTCAAATACTTTTATTTCAATTTACACTTTAATCCAATCCAATTCCCATTTGGTTTTAAACTCTGCATCAAACCACTATTGCAAAATCACAAGTTAGGGAAAAAGCATTAAAGCAAACAACATAACAAAAACATCCACACGTGCTATTAAACACACAAACGCAAATGGAAGCTTCCATACTTCACTCCACAGCATTTTTTCTTTCATTCAATCTCAACATTCTAAACTGGAATAAAAATAAAACATACAAAGAAAATAAAGAAAATTGTTTAGGACAGTAGCCTTCATTCTTCTTTCTTCCAAACTATAATCAAACCCAAAAACAAAAGTAAATTCGAGAACTTGTAAACTTAAATTTTAACAGGTTTAATCACTTCCCGGCCTTTTGGCTAAGATCAAGTGTACAAAGAACAATACAGCACAGGAACAGGCCCTTCAGCCCTCCAAGCCCACGCCGCTCCCTGGTCCAAACTAGACCATTCTTTTGTATCCCTCCATTCCCACTCCGTTCATGTGGCTATCGAGATAAGTCTTAAACGTTCCCAGTGTGTCCGCCTCCACCACCTTGCCCGGCAGTGCATTCCAGGCCTCCACCACCCTCTGTGTAAAATACGTCCTTCTGATATCCGTGTTAAACCCACCCCCCCCCCCACCTTGAACCTATGACCCCTCGTGAACGTCACCACCCTATCTATGCCTTTCATAATTTTATACACCTTTATTAGGTCACCCCTCATCCTCCGTCTTTCCAGTGAGAACAACCCCAGTTTACCCAATCTCTCCTCATAACTAAGCCCTTCCATACCAGGCAACATCCTGGTAAACCTCCTCTGCGCTCTCTCTAAAGCCTCCACATCCTTCTGGTAGTGTGGCGACCAGAACTGGGCGCAGTATTCCAAATGCAGCCGAACCAACGTTCTATACAACTGCAACATCAGACCCCAACTTTTATACTCTATGCCCCGTCCTATAAAGGCAAGCATGCCATATGCCTTATTCACTACCTTCTCCATCTGTGACGTCACCTTCAAGGATCTGTAGACTTGCACACCCAGGTCCCTCTGCGTATCTACACTCTTTATGGTTCTGCCATTTATCGTATAGCTCCCCCCTACGTTAGTTCTACCAAAATGCATCACTTCGCATTTATCTGGATTGAACTCCATCTGCCATTTCTTTGCCCAAATTTCCAGCCTATCTATATCCTTCTGTAACCTCTGACAATGTTCCTCACTATCTGCAAGTCCAGCCATTTTTGTGTCGTCCGCAAACTTACTGATCACCCCAGTTACACCTTCCAGATCGTTTATATAAATCACAAACAGCAGAGGTCCCAATACAGAGCCCTGCGGAATACCACTAGTCACAGGCATCCAGCCGGAAAAAGACCCTTCCACTACCACCCTCTGTCTTCTGTGACCAAGCCAGTTCTCCACCCATCTAGCCACCTCCCCCTTTATCCCATGAGATCCAACCTTTTGCACCAACCTACCATGAGGGACTTTGTCAAACGCTTTACTAAAGTCCATATAGACGACATCCACGGCCCTTCCCTCGTCAACCATTCTAGTCACTTCTTCAAAAAACTCCACCAGGTTAGTGAGGCATGACCTCCCTCTCACAAAACCATGCTGACTATCGTTAATGAGTTTATTCCTTTCTAAATGCGCATACATCCTATCTCTAAGAATCCTCTCCAACAGCTTCCCTACCACAGACGTCAAGCTCACCGGCCTATAATTACCCGGGTTATCCTTCCTACCCTTCTTAAATAACGGGACCGCATTAGCTATCCTCCAATCCTCTGGGACCTCGTCCGTGTCCAGTGACGTGACAAAGATTTGCATCAGAGGCCCAGCGATTTCATCTCTCGTCTCCCTGAGCAGCCTTGGATAGATTCCATCAGGCCCTGGGGATTTGTCAGTCTTTATATTCCCTAAAAAACCTAACACTTCCTCCCTTGTAATGGAGATTTTCTCTAACGGGTCAACACTCCCCTCCAAGACACTCCCAGTTAACACATCCCTCTCCTTTGTGAATACCGACGCAAAGTATTCATTTAGGATCTCCCCAACTTCTTTGGGCTCTAAGCATAATTCCCCACTTTTGTCCCTGAGAGGTCCAATTTTTTTGGGATTCTCCTTAATCCTGTCTGCCAAGGACATTTCGTGACCCCTTTTTGCCCTTCTAATTCCTCGTTTGAGTTCTTTCCTACTTTCTTTGTATTCCTCCAGAGCTCCCTCCGTTTTTAGCTGCCTGGACCTAACGTACGCGCCTCTTTTCTTTTTGACCAATCCCTCAATTTCCCTGGTCATCCACGGTTCTCGAACCCTACCCTTCCTATCCTTTTTTACAGGCACATGCCTATCCTGCAGCCCTAACAACTGTTCCTTAAAAGACTCCCACATGCCAGATGTGGATTTACCCTCAAACAGCCTCTCCCAATCAAGAGCTGTCAATTTCTGCCTAATCCCACTAAAGTTAGCCTTCCCCCCCAATCCAACACCTTACCCTTGGGACACCACTCATCCTTTTCCACCACTATCCTAAAGCTAACAGAATTGTAATATCGACATGCTGTGCTTGGTTGAAGTCATTAGGTTACATTTTAGCTTCATTTGAAGCAATTTTTAAAAGCGGCATCTCGGCCTTTTGGCTAAGATGCAAATGAGATCAAGCCTTGGAGGAGGAGCTATGTCTACTCCAATCAGCTTGGATCATGTAGATCAATGCCACGACAGGAGGTGAGAGCCCTGTCTTGTCAGCTTGGACCGGGAATGCCTCAACTTGTTGAGACTCTGAATTGGACTTGATTTGATTGAATTGGAATAAAAATACAAAAAAAACCTCTTCCTCAGCCTGCCCCTTTGAAGTTAAACCAAAGTGTAAAGCATGGCATTTATTGCCCGCAATAAATACTCTACAAAAACAAATAGTGACTTTAACAACTCCTGTTCTCTATCTAATGCAACAGCAACCATCTATATTCAAAAAGTAACCAGACTGCACAAACACACAAATATAAAAAGTACTCAAATTATCAGCTCAACTTTAGGTTTTCTCGAATCAATTTTTTTGCATCTTGCCAATTAATTCACAGTCTTTCTCTAGTAAGGTGAGAGAACATAGTTCCTTTTCCTCTCAATTCTGTAACACCACTCTGCACACTACCTTCCTGATATTAAAAGCAACGGTCCCCTTTGAGGTTCTTTGTAAGGTTAGTGAGGGTTTGAGCGCCTGCTCCTTATTCCACAGTCTGTTTTTAATCTGTCTCAGCCACCAATCCTTTTGCTCAGCTTCGGGAACTTCTGAGTCATATCCTTTTTCCATCATTTTCTTAATTTCCTATGCTCAATTTGTATTACTTGTATTAGGAGGGCAATGTAATACAAGTCCCTCCCAGAGATTCCCTGCCTCGGGACTGTCCGTCATCATTCTGTCGCATGGCTCATATCCCCCAACGTCGTGTTGCACAGCATTTTTTTTTTCGCTCTGCTACTCGCGATACAAAGTCCCACATTCTCGTTCCCCCACATTAGCGCAACTCCTAATCCCTAACATCTTTCCCTGTTGCACGGTCTTTTTTTTGGTTCTGCTACTCAGTGATGCGAAGTCCATTTTTGCTCCCTTGCATTAAGCGTGACATATTTACTCAGTCATCCTGAGTCAGGAGTCCCCTAATCTTCTTCAGGTCACTCAGCTTATGGCTCCGGTAACCTGATGTGTGATTCCTCAAAATACTGGGTGGTGACCTAAACGATACTCATCCACAAAGGGAAACTTATCCTGCTGCTGGAATTCTGGTGAACAGTGCCAATCTGGAACTTTTTTTCAGAGATTAAGCGTTACGCTGGCTTTCTCAGCTAACACAGACTCATGGAGACCGTATTCTGGTTAAAGACATTTCTTTACTTACCAAGCTTGGTCCATGCACATGGGAGAGAGATTTGGGGCAGTCCAAATCGACTCTGAAGTTACATTAATCTCAGTACTACAAAGAACAAAGAAAAGTACAGCACAGGAACAGGCCCTTTGGCCCTTGCAAGCCTGTGCCGATCATGATGCCCTAACTTTTTTTAAAAAAACCTTCTGCCATTACTCGGTCCGTATCCCTCAATTTCCTCCATATTCATGTTCCCATCCAGTTGCCTCTTAAATGTTGCTAATGTGCCTGCTCCCACCAGATCTCCAGGCACCCACCACACTGCGTGAAAAACTTCCCCCACACATCTCCCTTAAACTTTCCTCCTCTCACGATGAACCTGTGCCCCCTTGTAATTGACACTTCCACCCGTGGAAAATGCCTCTGACTATCCATCCTATCTATGCCCCTCATAATTATTTTAGACCTCTATCTCTATTAGGTCTCCCCTCAGCCTCCATCTTTCCAGTGAAAACAATCCTAGTTTATTCAACCTCTCCTCATAGCCAACACACTCAGACAAGGCAACATCGTGGTGAACCTTCCTTGCATCTCACAAAAGCTTCCACATCCTTCTGATAGTATGGTGAAGTGCACGCAATACTCCAAATGCAGCCTAACCAAAATTTTATATAGCTGCAACATAATTTCCCAACTCCTGTACTCAATGCCCCGGCTGATGAAGGCAAGCGTGCCATATGCCTTCTTAATCAACTTGGCCACCTCTGTTGTCACTTATAGGGAACTGTGGACCTGCATGCCCAGATCGTTCTGTATGTTATATGTTGCTAATCCATTTACAGGATAATTCATACCTAAATTTGATCCTCCCAAATGCATCACCTTGCATTTGAACAAAGAAAATTACAGCACAGGAACAGGCCCTTCGGCCCTCTAAGCCTGTACCAACCATGCTGGCCGACTTAACTAAAACCCTCTACCCTTCCAGGGACCATATACCTCTATTCCCATCCTATTCATGTATTTGTCAAGACGCCCCTTAAAAGTCACTACCGTATCCGCTTCCACTTTCTCCCCCAGCAACGGGTTCCAGGCACCCATCACCCTCTGTATAAAAAAAAATCTGCCTCGTACATCTCCTTTAAACCTTGCCCCTCGCACCTTAAACTTATGCCCCCTAGTAATTGACTCTTCCGCCCTGGAAAAAAGCATCTGATTATCCACTCTGTCCATGCCTCTCATAATCTTGTCGACTAATCAGGCTGCCCCTCAACCTCCTTCGTTCCAGTGAGAACAAACCAAGTTTCTCCAACCTCTCCTCATAGCTAATGCCCTCCATACCAGGCAACATCCTGGGAAATCTTTTCTGTATCCTCTCCAAAGCTTCTGGTAGTGTGGCGACCAGAATTGAACATTATATTCCAAGTGCGGTCTAACTAAGGTTCTATAAAGCTGCAACATGACTTGCCAATTTTTAAACTCGATGCCCCGGCCAATGAAGGCAAGCATGCCATATGCCTTCTTGACTACCTTCTCCACCTGCATTGCCACTTTCAGTAACCTGTGTACACCCAGATCCCTTTGCCTATCAATACTCTTCAGGGTTCTGCCATTTACTGTATATTTCCTTATCTGTATTAGACCTTCCAAAATGCATTACCTCACATTTGTCCGGATTAAACTCCATCTGCCATCTCTCCGCCCAAGTCTCCAACCGATCTATATCCTGCTGTATCCTCTGATGGTCCTCATTGCTATCCACCAATCTTTGTGTCGTCTGCAAATTTACTAATCAAACCAGTTACATTTTCCTCCAAATCATTTATATATATATTTACAAACAGCAAAGGTCCCTGCACTGATCCCTGAGGAACGCCACTTGTCACAACCCTCCATTCAGAAATGCCCCTTCCACGGCTACCCTCTGTCTTCTGTGACCGAGCCAGTTTTATATCCACCTTGCCAGCTCACCTCTGATCCCATGTGCACCATTCTGCCATGAGGGACCCCGTCAAAGGCCTTAACAAAGAACAAGAACAAAGAACAATACAGCACAGGAACAGGCCCTTCGGCCCTCCAAGCCCACGCCGCTCCCCGGTCCAGGATTGAATCCTGAATCCAGGATCCCCTCCCAATTTTCCAGCCTATCTACATACTAATATCCTATCCACCGAGCTGTCCCTCACAGCTACGATGCTTTGTTCATCACAACCTATTAGCTCACCCCCACCCCCCCATTCCAGACCATGTGATCTCCAGGGAGAGGCGAAAACCCAGAGTGAAAACCCCAGGGCCAATATGGGGAAAAAAAATCTGGGAAATTCCTCTCCGACCCCCTGAGGCGATCGAAACAAGTCCAGGAGATCACACTGGCCCTGATCGGCAAATGCTTCCCAACCCTATTCATTTCCACTTGCACGAACACCATATGAATTCCCTGCCCCCGAGACAGGTTCCCAACTATCCGCAGTCTCGCTCTGTACTGGCACCAGCAAGTTGATCATAGAATGAAGCCTTGAAACGAGAAACAAAGAACAATTAGCCCGCGCCGCTCCCTGGTCCAAACTAAACCACTCTTTTGTATCCCTCCATTCTCACTCCGTTCATATAGCTGTCTAGATAAGTCTTAAACGTTCCCAGTGTGTCCGCCTCCACCACCTTGCCCGGCAACACATTCCAGGCCCCCGCGACCCTCTGTGTAAAATATGTCCTCCTGATATCTGTGTTAAACCTCCCCCCCTTCACCTTGAACCTATGACCCCTCGTGAACGTCACCACCGACCCGGGGAAAAGCTTCCCACCGTTCACCCTATCTATGCCTTTCATAATTTTATACACCTCTATTAAGTCTCCCCTCATCCTCCGTCTTTCCAAGGAGAACAACCCCAGTTTCCCCAATCTCTCCTCATAACCAAGCCCCTCCATACCAGGCAACATCCTGGTAAACCTCCTCTGTACTCTCTCCAAAGCCTCCACGTCCTTCTGGTAGTGTGGCGACCAGAACTGGACGCAGTATTCCAAATGCGGCCGAACCAACGTTCTATACATCTGCAACATCAGACCCCAACTTTTATACTCTATGCCCCGTCCTATAAAGGCAAGCATGCCATATGCCTTCTTCACCACCTTCTCCACCTGTGACGTCACCTTCAAAGATCTGTGGACTTGCACACCCAGGTCCCTCTGCGTCTCTACACCCTTTATGGTTCTTCCATTTATCGTGTAGCTCCTCCCTACATTATTCCCACCAAAATGCATCACTTCGCATTTATCAGGATTGAACTCCATCTGCCATTTCCTTGCCCAAATTTCCAGCCTATCTATATCCTTCTGTAGCCTCTGACAATGTTCCTCACTATCTGCAAGTCCTGCCAGTTTTGTGTCGTCCGCAAACTTACTGATCACCCCAGTTACTCCTTCTTCCAGATCATTTATATAAATCACAAGCAGCAGAGGTCCCAATACAGAGCCCTGCGGTACACCACTCGTCACAGGCCTCCAGCCGGAAAAAGACCCTTCCACTACCACCCTCTGTCTTCTATGACCAAGCCAGTTCTCCACCCATCTAGCCTTACTGAAGTTCATGTAGACAACATCCACTGCGCTACCCTCATCAATCATCTTCGTCACTTCCTCGAAAAACTCAATCAAGTTAATGAGACACAACCTCCCCTTCATAAAACTATGTTGCCTCTCTCTAATACGTCCACTTATTTTCAAGTGGGAATAAATCCTGTCTCGAAGAATCCTCCCCAATAATTTCTCTACCACTGATGTAAGGCTCAGCAGCCTGTAATTACCTGGATTATTCTTGCTACCCTTTATAAACAAAAGAACAACATTGGCTTTTCTCCAATCGTTTGGGACCTCCTCTGTAGCCAGTGAGGATACAAAGATTTCTCTCAAGGCCCCAGCAATTTCCTCCCTTGCCTCTCAGTATTCTGGGGTATATCCCATCAGGCCCTGGGGACGTGTCTACCTTATTGTTTCTCAAGAATCCCAATACCTCCCCATTTTTAATCTCAACATGATTCAAACTATCTACACACCCTTTCCCAGACTCATCATCCACCAAGTCCTTCTCTTTGGTGAATACTGACGCAAAGTACTCATTTAATACCTCGCCCATTTCCTCTGGCTCCACGCATAGATTCCCTCCCTTGTTCTTGAGTGGGCCAACCCTCTCCCTGGCTACCCTCTTGCTCTTTATATATGTATAAAAAGCCTTGGGATTTTCCTTAATCTTGCTGGCCAATGCTTTTTCGTGACCCCTTTTAGCCCTCACTACTTGCTTAAGTTTCTTTCTACATTCCTTGTATTCTACACTTGTTTCATGTGCTCCCAGCCTCCTAGCTTTGACAAATGCTTCCGTTTTCTCTTTGACTAGGCCCACAATACCTCTCATTATCCAAGGTTCCCAAAACTTGCCATACTTCATCATTACAGAAATGTGTCGGTCCTGAATCCCTATCAACTTACACTTGAAAGCCTCCCACATGCCAGGTGTTGATTTGCCCACAAACATCTGCCCCCAATCTACATTCTTCAGTTCCTGCCTAATATTTTGTAATTAGCCTTCCCCCAATTTAGCACCTTTCACTTGAGGACACACTTATCTCTATCCATCAGTACCTTAAAGCCTACTGAATTGTGGTCACTGTTCCCGAACTGCTCCCCTACTGAAACATCGACCACCTGGCCAGGCTCATTCCCCAACACCAGGTCCAGTATGGCCCCTTCCCTAGTTGGACTATCTACATACTGTTTCAAGAAGCCCTCCTGGATGCTCCTTCCAAACTCTGCCCCATCCACACCCCTAAGTGAGTCCCAGTCGATATAGGGGAAGTTAAAATCTCCCACCACATTAAGCTGCCAATCCTGTCCTTCCCTTAACCAAGTCTCTGCAACAAATTCATAGTTCCTAGTACTAATCCAAGCTCTAAGTTAATCTGCCTTACCTGTTACATTTCTCACATTGAAACAAATGCACTTCAGTCCACCAGACCCTCTTTGATTAGCAACCATACCCTGCCTGCTCTTTCTCTGAGTCTTACTGGCCCTATTAGCTGGTTCCCCTTCAGCTAATTCACCTTTGTTTTGGTTCCCACCTCCCTGCCAAACTAGTTTAAATCCTCCCGTGTGACACTAGCAAACCTCCCGGCCAGATTATTTATGCCCTTTCAGTTTAAATGCAACCCACCTGCCCCGGAAGAGACCCCAATGGTCCAGATATCTGAAACCCTCCCTCCTACACCAGCTGTTTAGCCACGTGTTGAGCTGCACTATCTTCCTATTCCTAGCCTCACTAGCACGTGGCACAGGGAATAATCCTGAGATTACAACGCTAGAGGTCCTGCTTTTTAACTTTCTACCTAACTCCCTAAACTGCTGCTGCAGGACCTCATCACTCTTCCTACCTAGGTCGTTAGTACCAATATGTACCATGACCTCTGGCTGTTCACCCTCTCCCTTCAGAATGCTTTCTGCCCCTTCAGTGATATCCTGGACCCTGGCACCGGGGAGGCAACATACCATCCTGGAGTCTCTTATGTCCACAGAAGCGTCTGTCTGCACCCCTAACTATGGAGTCCCCTATAACAATTGCTCTAGTCCTCTTTGTCCCTCCCTGCTTAACAACAGAGCCAGCCGTGGTGCCACTGCTTTGGCTGCTGATGCTGCTGTTATCCCATGATAGGCCAGCTCCCCCTACAGTATCCAAAACAGTATACTTGTTGGAGAGGGAGATGACCACAGGGGATTCCTGCACTGACTGCCTGCCCCTTCTAGCGGTCACCCATCTGTCTGCCTGCACCTTGGATGTGACCACGTCTATAAAGCTCCTATCTATGATGCTTTCCGCCACCTTCATGCTCCTAAGTGCATCCAACTGCTGCTCCAACCTATCCATGCGGTCTGTAAGGAGCTGCAATTGGGTGCACTTCCTGCAGACGTAGTTTTCCGAGACGCTGGAAGCGTCACGGATCTCACACGTGCAACACTTAACCCCACTGATCGACATTTTGAATATCAATTAAATTATGTAAGAAAATTTACCTTCACTTTTACCTTCTCACAGTGGCCTTTTGTTTGGTCAGAGGAGGAGGGAGGGAGGGAAACAATGCAGTGTTTCAGGCGTAGTGCTCCTTGACACCAGATCTTCTGCTTCCCACTTGGTAGATGTTGCTGGTCTGACTTCTCCCAGAATGCACCAGTGAAGTCCCTCAACCACCTCTACTGGATTAAACTCTATCTGCCATTTCTGTGTCCAAGTCTCCAATTTATCTATATCCTATTATATTCTCCCCAGCACTATCAGCAACTCCGCCTATCTCCATGTCATCCGCATCCGCTAATCAGACCACCCACATTTTCCTCCACATCATTTATATATACTACAAACAACAGAGGTCCCAGCACTGATCCTTGCGGAATACCACGAGTTACAGATCTCCATTCTGAAAAATACCCTTCCACTGCTACTCTCTTTTATAACCAAGCCAGTTCTGTTTCCATCCAACTAATCCACCCCGAATCCCATGTGATTTTAATTTTTGTACCAGTCTTGTCATGTGGGACCTTGTCAAACGCCTTACTAAAGTCCACATAAACTACATCCACAGTCTTTCCCTCATCAATTTCTTTTGTCACCTTTTCAAAAAACTCAATCAAGAGACATGACCTTCCCCGTACAAAACCATGCTGCCTGTCACTAACTAGTCCATTTTCCTCCAAATGTGCATATATCCCGTCCCTCAGTATCTTCTCCAAAAGCTTCCCCACCACTGATGCCAGGCTCGCCTGCCTATAATTTTCTGGATTATCCCTGCTTCTTTTCTTAAACAAGGGAACAACATTGGCTATTCTCCAGTCCTCTGGAACTTTGCCTGTGGTCAAAGAGGATGTGAGGATATCTGTTAAGGCCCCAGCTATTTCTTCCCTTGCCTCCCGCAGTAACCTGGAAGTGGTAGACCAGCCCCTGCTCTCTTTCCTCCTATCAGTTGAGTGCAGCAGGTGTTTTAAAAATAATTTGATGCGTTTAATTATTGTGACTGTATCACAGAGATAGGTTTCCTTGTAAATCTTTTTTTAAATGGTAATTATTGTATGTAACACCTGATCTTTAAAAAAAATAATAAAATGCTCCAACTCTACCTCACAAATGCATTCAAGAGGTTCATACACACACACACGTATGCACACACAAACGAGTTACAAAGAAGGAGAGTAGGTTAAGTCCGAAAATAAAGTTACTCCTATACGGATCCTGTAGCTTGATGACTTGGGTGGTTTTAGGCTGGGTTCGGTAATCTTTCTGGATTCTTTGGTTTTATGTTGAATGTGCTGTTTGTGGTATTGAACAGGCAAGGTACACCCTTGCAAATTGGCTAGGGAGAGTGAGAGATAGAAGAGGAGCACTAGTCTTTTTGCTGTTACCCCCTCTTGGTATTTCCACACACTGACCTTGGAAATCAGTATCTTTTTATATAAAGGGCTAGTTTGCTGTCATGTGACCTTATTTAACAAACCAGCCATATACCAGCCAGTTTCCAAAATGGCCATAACACGTTCATTCCAGGTACATTGTTTAAAGTGATTAGAACAAAATGGTCGGTGGGGCCTGCTACCCAGACAGGGTCCATTGTCTAAAATGGTGGAGTTCAATGGTTTGGTCCCCATCCAACTGAATAATATCTGAGCCTTTAAGTAATTCAGGAGATGGAAGTTCACAATTATAGTGCACCAAGGACATTAAACTATGTTCAGACTGCCCGACTCCCTTCTGATAACGTCACTTCATAATTTACAAAGCTGTGTAAATATTCAGCCATTTTGAGGCCTATTGTTTAGGTCACTTGCAACTTTTTGAAACTTATTGAGTGGGGTTCTCCCAAAAAAATTCTAAGTGTCGAACTTGCATAAAAACTGGAGTAAATCACATTGGTTTTTTTCAGCAGGATTTTCAAAATGAATCTCCAACACTCTGTGCACTGCAGAGTGCACTAGCGTGAATCTCATTAAAAATCCAGGGTTGGGGCCTATTTCCACTTGAGAGGCCGGCAGCATAGCGCAGAGCGGGCCACTGCACATGGGCCACTGCACATGGGCCGAGATCGGTGCATGCGCAATTGCTCCACACTGCCAGCTTCCAGATTGCTGGCCAGCTGTACGACCACTCGATCGCTCACCTCCCTGATGTGTCCGGGCCGGTCTCGATCACTGGCTTCCCTCCCTCTGTGGCTGCTGAGTGCAGGGTGGCAGCAGGACTCCCCTACCAATCTCTTCTCTCCCCCACTCCCTTGGTGATGCCTGGTGGGCAATGACACTTTGCCCCCTTGGGCAGTGCCAAGCTGGCAATGCCTGGGGGCACCCCCCCAATCCCTGACCTCCCAGGAGGCTTCCATGGCCTCCCAGGAGGCTTCCATGGCCCCCCACTCCAGCGTGGTCGGGCCACCAGTTCCCCGCAAGTGGGGAACTGTTGTAAACCCCGCTGGAGTGAAACCTCCCTGGTGGGGGGAGGGGGTGGGGGACTCTGGTGGGCCCAGAGACCTCAGTCCTGTGCCTGTTAATAGGATGTAAATCTTCATCTACATAATTTCTGGCGCGGAGCTGACAGCGCCGGAAATTCGGCGGCTGAAGACTCGCGGAGGCCGTGGTACCTAGCAGGAAGCCAGCTAAACGGTCTTTGCTTGAGTTTCAGTGGGCTGGGAGAACTGCCCCCATTCTGTGGGTTCAGCCCACTCAATAAGCAAAGTCATTTTTTACTGTTTAAGAAAAACCCTTTTTATAACACTTGTGTGTAATCTGTTTTATATTATAGGTCTGAAGGCTGGAGGGGTGTCTCCTGGTGGCCCTGGTAATACGTTCCACTACACTTTCCATGGTGATCCCCATGCTACGTTTGCTTCCTTTTTTGGTGGTTCTAGTCCTTTTGATATTTTCTTTGGTACTCAAGGACGCTCCAGAATGGCTAGTGACTTCAGCCATGAAGACATGGACATTGATGATGATGATGATGACCACGATCCCTTCAATGCATTTAACCGTTTTGGTTTCAATGGAATTAATGGATTTCATCGACGGCATCCAGACTCCTTCCATACTCGAAGAAAGATACAAGACCCCCCTGTAATTCATGAACTTAGAGTATCTCTTGAAGAAATCTATCATGGTTGTACTAAAAGAATGAAGATCACGCGTAGGCGGTTGAACCCAGATGGCCGAACCACAAGGACCGAAGACAAGATTCTGAATGTTGTTATTAAAAAAGGTTGGAAAGAGGGCACAAAAATCACATTTCCCAGGGAAGGTGATGAAACAGCAACCAACATCCCAGCTGATATTGTCTTTATTCTAAAAGACAAGCCTCATCTCCATTTCAAGAGAGATGGATCCAATGTTGTTTATGTTGCGAAGATCACCCTTAGAGAGGTAGGTACAAACAAATTTTGTTCTAACCTATCAAAAATTTAGAGGCAATCTTGAAATGTCAGTTATTTTCTGTTACCCAATGTTTATACACTAGAATAGAACATAGTTTGATTTGGTCCTAGGAAAACAAAAAGCTTGAATTATAACCTGCCAAGGTTGGACGGAGGGATATCAGTTGAGCCCCGGGAATAAAGATTTCCTGTATGCTGTAGAGTGCTTATGACATAATTGCCCAGGAACCAGCTGATCTACAGACTTGGCTTCCAGTCAAATGTGCATTCCAAGGGAGCTGCATGACAAGTTTTACACACTGGATTATTGGGGGTGTGGGTGTTATTTTTTTTCATCCTTTTCACAGGATGTGGTTGTGCCAGCATTTTTTGGTATCCATCCCTAATTGCTCCTGAGACGATGGTGATGAGCTGCCTTTTCAAACCGCTGCAGTCCATGTAGTGTAGGTACACCCACAGTGCTATTAGGGAGTTCCACGATTTTGACTGAGTGACAGTGAAGGAATGGCAATATAGTTCCAAGTCAGGGTGGTGTGTGGGTGTGGAGGGGAACTTGAAGGTGGTGATGTTCCTAGGTATCTGCTGCTCCTGTCTTAAGTAATAGAGGTTGCAGGTTCAAAGGTGCTGTCAAAGGAGCATTGATGAGTTGCTACAATGAATCTTTTAGATGGTACACACTGCTGCCACTGCATTGGTGGTGGAGGGAGTAGATATTGAAGGAAGGGATGGGATAACAACCAAGTGGATATTTTGTCCTGGATGGTGTTGAGCTTCCACGTGTTGTTGGAACTGTACTATATTTGACCAAGTGGAGAGTGTTCTATCACACTCCTGATTTCTGCTTTGTAGATGGCAGACAGGCTTTAGGGAGTCAGGATGTGAGTTACTATGCAAAATTCCCAGCTTCCTGTAGCTGCAGTATTTATATGGCTGGTCTAGATCAGTTTCTGGTCAATGGTAAGCCCCCGGGATGTTAAGACTGAATATGGTTGCCATGTTTATAAGTGTAAAGTGAAATTGTTTCTTTGCCCCATATTTTTAAATAAATGTATTTCTTCACCCAAGCCTTGTGCCAGTGGAAGACTTAGTGGGACGTAGCAGAGTCTTCCAATATCTTTTGCATATGTCACATTTTGCACTCATCTCTTTTGAGCCTTGTATACTCAATCACACCTACATCCTTTAGTAGGATTTTTAATCTGTGATGAGAAGGCTGATCAAATTGTGTAACTTTCAGACAATATTTTTTCTCTCATTCTTATTACCTAATGCCATGTCTTTAACATTCTCTCTACAAGTATCAGATTTTTCTAAGTGAGTGCTACAGTGCCCTGATTGGGAAAACGATTACTTTATCATGTTCCATGTCCTGTTTCATGTGTGCCTTTTTCATGGAAGGCTTGCTCAACATCAAGGGTATCTGAATAGAGAACACAGAACTAATAAAGTGGCTTAATCCAGCTGTTTTCCAGCCTTTTAATAGACCTCAATGTATTGTCATCCCCAAACTTGAAACAAGTAGAACTTACATACTCTGTAACATTACTCAAATCCTTACTAAGTGAATCTAAATAGCATTTTAACTAATCTGCTTGCATACTGTTGAAGTGCAATCACTATAGTATGGCACTATTAAATGAATGCATAACTAATACACTCATTACCAGACTAAAACTTTTTCTGACTAGTTCAATTCCCCAGACTGATCATTATCATCAACATATGAATTCTTTATGTTGTGTGTCACTTTGAAAACCATACTGTTCTGCTTTGGGCAGTTCATCACACAATGACATTGCATCACATCTGAAGCACCTGTTAATTGTTCCCTGGGCATTCCTGGGTTCATTTGTCTATTATGCTGGTCCAATCCTATCTGCAATATCTAGATTTGCTCAAAGTGCCCTCATCATCATTCTTTCTATCTGTAGTTCTTCTGTTGTACTGGCCTGTGGGCCACAAACTGTGAGCAGAATAACCTTCCACTTTTCTTCAGTTGTCATCTCATTCACAACAAAAAAGTAACGTCGTCTTTCAATATACTGGCCTGCGTTTTCTACTTCGTGGTAGAACTGTTCTAATTTCCCGATTTAAAGGCATTTTAACACTGCACCTGTACCTTGCTTTTTTACTTATCTTCGACGCTCCAGTCTCTTCCCTCTCTAAGAACAAAGAGAACAAAGAACAGTACAGCACAGGAAACAGGCCCTTCGGCCCTCCAAGCCTGCGCCGCTCCTTGGTCCAACTAGACCAATCGTTTGTATCCCTCCATTCCCAGGCTGCTCATGTGACTATCCAGGTAAGTCTTAAACGATGTCAGCGTGCCTGCCTCCACCACCCCACTTGGCAGCGCAATCCAGGCCCCCACCACCCTCTGTGTAAAAAACGTCCCTCTGATATCTGAGTTATACTTCGCCCCTCTCACCTTGAGCCCGTGACCCCTCGTGATCGTCACCTCCGACCTGGGAAAAAGCTTCCCACTGTTCACCCTATCTATACCCTTCATAATCTTGTACACCTCTATTAGATCTCCCCTCATTCTCCGTCTTTCCAGGGAGAACAACCCCAGTCTACCCAATCTCTCCTCATAGCTAAGACCCTCCATACCAGGCAACATCCTGGTAAACCTTCTCTGCACTCTCTCTAACGCCTCCACGTCCTTCTGGTAATGCGGCGACCAGAACTGGACGCAGTACTCCAAATGTGGCCTAACCAGCGTTCTATACAGCTGCATCATCAGACTCCAGCTTTTATACTCTATACCCCGTCCTATAAAGGCAAGCATACCATATGCCTTCTTCACCACCTTCTCCACCTGTGTTGCCACCTTCAAGGATTTGTGGACTTGCACACCTAGGTCCCTCTGTGTTTCTATACTCCTGATGACTGTCATTTATTGTATAACTCTTCCCTACATTATTTCTTCCAAAATGCATCACTTCGCATTTATCCGGATTAAACTCCATCTGCCACCTCTCTGCCCAATTTTCCAGCCTATCTATATCCTGCTGTATTGCCCGACAATGCTCTTCGCTATCCGCAAGTCCAGCCATCTTCGTGTCATCCGCAAACTTGCTGATTACACCAGTTACACCTTCTTCCAAATCATTTATATATATCACAAATAGCAGAGGTCCCAGTACAGAGCCCTGCGGAACACCACTGGTCACAGACCTCCAGCCGGAAAAAGACCCTTCGACCACTACCCTCTGTCTCCTATGGCCAAGACAGTACTCCACCCATCTAGCCACTTCTCCTTGTATCCCATGAGCCTTAACCTTCTTAACCAACCTGCCATGTGGGACTTTGTCAAATGCCTTACTGAAATCCATATAGACGACATCCACGGCCCTTCCTTCATCAACCGTTTTTGTCACTTCCTCAAAAAACTCCACCAAATTTGTAAGGCACGACTTCCCTCTTACAAAACCATGCTGTCTGTCACTAATGAGATTGTTCTGTTCTAAATGCACATACATCCTGTCTCTAAGAACCCTCTCCAACAACTTCCCTACCACGGACGTCAAGCTCACCGGCCCATAATTTCCTGGGTTATCCCTGCTACCCTTCTTAAACAACGGGACCACATTCGCTATCCTCCGATCCTCAGGGACCTCACCCGTGACCAAAGAAGCGACAAAGATTTCCGTCAGAGGCCCAGCAATTTCATCTCTCGTCTCCCTGAGCAGTCGAGGATAGATGCCATCAGGCCCTGGGGCTTTGTCAGTTTTAATGTTCCCTAAAAAACCTAACACTCCCTCTCTTGTAATGGAGATTTTCTCTAACGGGTCAACACCTCCCTCTGAGACACTCCCGGTTAACACGCCCCTCTCCTTCGTGAATACCAATGCAAAGTATTCATTTAGGATCTCCCCTATTCCCTTAGGTTCTAAGCATAATTCCCCTCCTTTGTCCCTGAGAGGTCCGATTTTCTCCCTGACAACTCTTTTGTTCCTAACGTATGAATAGGATGCCTTAGGATTCTCCTTAATCCTGCCTGCCAAGAACATCTCGTGACCTCTTTTTGCCCTTCTAACTCCCCGTTTGAGTTCTTTCCTACTCTCTCTGTATTCCTCCAGAGCTCCATCTGTTTTCTGTTGCCTGGACTTAACGTACGCCTCCCTTTTCATTTTAATCAGATCCTCAATTTCCCTGGTTATCCACGGCTCTCGAATCCTACCTTTCCTATCTTTCCTTTTTACAGGCGCATGCCTATCCTGCAGCCTTATCAATAGTTCCTTAAAAGACTCCCAAATGTCAGACGCGGACTTACCCTCGAACATCCTCTCCCAATCAACATCCACCAATTCCTGCCTAATCTGGCTATAGTTAGCCTTCCCCCAATTTAGCACCCTGCCCGTAGGACAGCACTCATCCTTGTCCATGACCGGGCTCATTTCCCAGAACTAGGTCCAGTATAGCCCTCTCTCTAGTCGGGCTATCTACATACTGTTCCAAAGAACCTTCCAGTACGCATTTTACAAATTCCTCCCCGTCCGAACCCCCAGCTCTAAGCACTTTCCAGTCTGTGCCAGGGAAATTAAAGTCCCCCACTACAACAACCCTATGTTTTCTGCACCTATCCAGAATCTCCTGACATATCCTTTCCTCCACTTCCCGTGGGCTGTTGGGTGGTCTGTAGTACACCCCCAGCATAGTGACTGCACCCTTCCTGATTCTGAGTTCCACCCACAGCGACTCAGTACATGACCCCTCTAAGTTGTCTACCCTCTGCACCGCGGTAATATGCTCCTTAACTAATATCGCTACTCCCCCACCTTTTTTAGCCCCTCCTCTGTCTCGCCTAAAACACTTATACCCCGGAATATTCAGCTGCCAGTCCTGTCCTTTTAACCAAGTTTCCGTCACCGCAACCACATTCAAATTCCGCATAAGCATTAAGGCCGTAGGTTTGTCTGTTTTACCCGTTACGCTCCTCGCATTGAAGCAGATGCACTCCAGACCTCCAGGCTCACTCAGGTCATCCTCCTCCAGAGTGCTCCTCTTCTTAGCTAGCCTTGCCCTGGCCCCCAGCTCAACCCCAGCCTCAGTATTTACTGACCTACTGTTTGGTTCCCCACCCCCCTGCCACACTAGTTTAAATCCTGCCGAAACACTCTAGCAAAACTCCCAGCCAGGATATTTGCTCCCTTCCAGTTAAGGTGTAACCCATCCTTTCTGTACAGTTGCCATCCTGACTTGAAGATTTCCCAGGCAAGAGCTTGTAATGGAGATTTTCTCTAACGGGTCAACACCTCCCTCCGAGATCTCCCATCCCAAGAGCTTGGAAAATTTTTCCTTGTTGCCAATGTAATAAATTGAGGGCATCTCAATGAAGTTTCAGAACACACAGGCTTTATTGCTAAAGCAACAAATAACGATAAATACAAATAGGGTCTGACAGAATTCTATGTGACTATATACTATGCCTCCCTGGCTCCAACTGCTGATCCTTCCTGACCCAGGATATGCTCCCTCACACTCCATTGGCGCCGCTTTCCACCACAATACTCCATAGGGTCCAGCCCAACCACATTACTGCCAGGGAATGCCCCCTTAAAGGGGTCACGCTACCACACTTAATTTGTTGAATAGCAAGTTAATTCAGTAAATAAAATAAGAGCCATTGCTGAAGAAAGAGACATATTGAAGCTTTTCATCTTGCACTCAACAGGATACTTTGCAAGAATACCGATAACTAGAACCTACTTGCCAACCAGTCAGGGAGGGAGGGAGAGGATTGAGGGAGGGAGAGGATTTTCTGAACAGTTTTATCCAGAATATAATCATGCCCCAGGGAAAACAATGGCTCCGGAAAAGGAGGGTTTTTTATTCATTCGTGGGACATGGGCATAGCTGACTGGCCAGCATTTATTGCCCATCCCTAGTTGCTCTTGAGAAAATGGTGGTGAGGCGCCACCTTGGATCGCTGCAGTCCACGTGCTGTGGGTTGACCCACAATGTCGTTAGGGACAGGATTCCAGGATTTTGACCCAGCGACTGTGAAGGAACGGCGATATATTTCCAAGTCAGGATGGTGCGTGGCTTGGAGGGGAACTTGCAGATAGTGGTGTTCCCATTTATCTGCTGCCCTTGTCCTTCTGGATGGAAGTAGTCGTGGGTTTGGAAGGTGTCTAAGGATCTTTGGTGAATTGCTGCAGTGCATCTTGTAGATAGTACATACTGCTGCTACTGAGTGTCGGTGATGGAGGGATTGAATGTTTGTAGATGTGGTGCCAATCAAGCCAATGGGCTGCTTTGTCCTGGATGATGTCAAGCTTCTTGAGTGTTGTTGGAGCTGCATCCATCCAGGCAAGTGGGGAGTATTCCATCACACTTCTGACTTCTGCTTTGTAGATGGTGGATAGGCTTTGGGGAGTCAGGAGGTGTGTTACTCGCCACAGTATTCCGAGCCTCTGACCTGCTCTTGTAGCCACTGTGTTTATGTGGTAAGTCCAGTTCAGTTTCTGGTCAATGGTAACCCCAAGGATGTCGACAGTGGGGGATTCCGTGATGGCTACACCATTAAATGTCAAGGGGTGGTGGTTAGAGTGTCTCTTATTGGTGATGGTCATTGCCTGGCATTTGTGTGGCGCGAATGTAACTTGCCACTTGTCAGCCCAAGCCTGGATATTATCCAGATCTTGTTGCATTTGGACATGGACTGCTTCAGTATCCGAGGAGTCATGAATGGTACTGAACATCCCCACTTCTGACCTTATGATGGAGGGAAGATCATTGATTGAAGCAGCTGAAGATTGTTGGGCCTAGGACACGACCCTGAGGGACTCCTGCAGAGATGTCCTGGAGCTGAGATGACTGACCCTCCACAACCATCTTCCTATATACCAAGTATGACTCCAGCCAGCGGAGAGTTTGCCCTCTGATGCCCATTGATTCCAGTTTTGCTAAGTTGAGTGATAGGGAGCTGGATAGCAGGGATTTCAGAGATATTAAGAGGAAGGAAACACAGCTCCCGGTACTGTCCAACAGGTACACTATACTTGCTAGCTGTGAGGGTAAAGAGAAGGACTGAAGGGAGGGCAGCCATAGTGTAGACCAAGGCACTTTGGCGTAGAAGGTTGTCTGGGAGAAGGGGATGGAGAGCAGAATACAAATGTAGCAACAACAGGGGATTGACAATTAGGCAGATGATAGTCTCTGCAGCCAAGAATAAGAATCCCGAAGGGTGCGTTGCCTACATGGTGCCAGGGTAAGTGGCTAGAGAGGAACTTGGAAAGGGTGTTCTTAAAAAAAAAGTGCATTAAACACTAACATGTTAAATGAAAATCACCTTTCTATAAGAATACATAATAAGAATGGGTTATGCTTCTGATGTATAATGTTACATTAAAAACCTTTTGCTGTTTTGAACCTAGCTAATGAGTCTACTTACTAACTTGAGGATGTCTACTATTTACCTCTCACTCAGTGCTTCTGCCACCTCCCTGACACTCGTGCTCACCGCTTCCCTCCTTCTTGCCACTTCTCCATTTGCCACTAACCTCCCCAACACACCCACTTGTCACTTGACCGACCTTATTGAATATTTTGAGATAACAGAGCGAAAGAGTAGACAAGTGCAACGCAGTACATTTAAATCATCTTTCGCATTGATCATGGCTGATCATCAAATTCAATATCCTGATCTCCCTTCCCCACCCCCATTTTCCCTTGATCCGTTTAGCCCAAAGAGCTATATCTAATTTCTTCTTGAAGTCAGAAAACATTTTGCCCTCAACTACTTTCTGTGGTTGTGAATTCCACACATTCATCACCCTCTGGGTGAAGAAATTTCTCATCGCCTTAGTTCCGAAAGGTTTACCCCTTATCCTCAAACTATGACCCCTAGTTCTGGACTCCCCCACCATTGGAAACATTCTGAATCTACCCGGTCTAATCCTGTTATAATTTTATAAGTTTCTCTGAGATCCCCTTGCACTCTTCTAAATTCAGTGAATATAATCCTAACTGACTTAGTCTCTCTTCATATGATAGACCTGCCATCCCAGGAATCAGCCTGGTAAACCTTCGCTGTACTCGCTAGGACATCCTTCCTCAGATAAGGACGCCAAAACTGCACAAAATACTCCCAAGTGTGGCCTCACTTACGCACTATACAATTGCAGTAAAACATCCCTATTCCTATACTCAAATCCTCTCGCTATGAAGGCCAACATACCATTTGCCTTCTTTATTGCCTGCTGTACCTGCACACTTAGTTTCAGCGACTGATGCACAAGGACACCAACGTCTTGCTGAGTATTGATCTCTCTCAATTTACACCCATTCAAGTAATAATCTGTCTTCCTATTAGTGCTACCAAAGTGGATAACCTCACATTTATCCACATTATAATGCAGCTGCCATGAATATGCCCACATACTCAGCCTATTCAAATCACACTGAAGCATCTCTGCATCCTCCTCACCGCTCACCTCCCACCCAACTTTGTATCATCTGTATAGTCTGTGCTCCATATCTGAACAATCTAGAGAGGCCGCAATCGTTGTGTCCTCCATCCATTCTGACGCAGCAGAATGTCCCATTTGTGCCATTAAAGCTGCTGGAAGTGACTCCTTCATCAGGATTATTTTTTAACAAGCAGCAGAGATTTGATCCAAAAACAGAAAATGCTGGAAAATCTCAGCAGGTCTGACTGCATCTGTGAGGAGAGAATAGAGCTAACATTTCAAGTCTAGAGGATCTTTAATTAGAGCTAGAGATTTGATCCAAATGGGCGTCTTTTTCTAGGAACTAAACTGCAGTTAAGACCAGGTGCCTGTCCATGATTGATACCATAGTACTACATAACAATTCAAATACGAGCACTGAATAATAAATCTCCAAATTGAATTTCTCCAATCTTGCACACAGTCTGTCAAAGTTCATTTATATATTCCTCATGGAGTGACTGTCAGTCTTTAAAAAATAATCAAAGTCAGACCATGCATGGATCGCATGTCATCGTTCATCTTTTTTGTAAATTTCATCAATGAAGCTTAATAGAAGACTCAAACTTTGAACAGTATTCAACTGATGGCTATCCAGCTTGCAAAATATTTTGCTTCAAATTTTACTTTTGTTTCCTCTTCGGTAATGATGTAAACAGTGCCCACATATCCACTTCATTTTTTCACTGGTCATAATGTTTGGATTCAGTGGGTAATCATACACTGACAATTTCATAGTATCATAAAAGGTTTATGGCACAGAAAGAGGTCACTTGGCCCAACATGTCTACTCCAGCGAAAAATTGAGCCACCCTTCCTAATTCCACTTTCCAGCATATGGTCTATAGCCCTGCATGTTACAGCACTTGAGCTGCATATATAAACATATTTTAAAGAGTTGAGGGTTTCTGCCTCTGCTGCCCTTTCAGTCAGTGAGTTCTAGGCCCCTTCCTGCAACCCTCTGGGTGAAAATGATTTTCTTCATCTCCCTACTAATCTGTGTCACCTAGTCACTGACCTCTCTACTAAAGTAAATAGGTCCTTCCCACTATTCTATCCAGGCCCCTCGCAATTTTATATATCTCAATCAAATCTCCCTTCAGACTCCTCTGTTCCAAGGAGAACAACCCCAGCTTAGTCAATCTTTCCTCAATTTTCCTGTCCTGGCAACATCCTCGTACATCTCCTTTGTATCCTGTCTAGTGAAAATACAATTGGCAGGATCTTGAACCATACTCTCCGGGTGCAAAATCCGACAAAAACTGGAAATCGCAAATCTCGCTGGTGAGATCGCGATTATCCCCAACCCTCGCCTATGGGACATGATTATATTTTAATATAATTATCCACTCCCATGCCAAGTTCGCTAATAAATAAAAGCATTCCATATGCTCTCTTAACTACCATAGCCACCTGTTCTGCTATCTTCAGGAATCTGGACCTTCACTCCAAGGTCCCTGTGTCTCCAAGGTCTCAGCATCCTCTCCTAAATTGTGTATCCCTTAAGTATATCACCTCACATTTCTCTGGGTTGAATTACATTTGCCACTTTTCTAACTATCCTCAGTCCATTGATATTTTCTGCAGTCTACAGCTATACCCCTCACTATCAACCACATAGCCAATTTTTGTGTAATCTGTTAACTTCTTGATCATTCTCCCCAAATTTGCACCCAAATCATTATTATATACCACAAAAAGCAGGGGACCTAGTCTTGAGCCCTGTGCACCAATCATGAAACAGTCCACCAGTTGGAAAAACATCCATTTACAATTATCTCTTGTTCCCTGTCACTAAGCCAATTTATATTCAGCCTGCTACATTCCCCTGGATCCCATGGTTTGATTTGATTTATTATTGTCCCATGTATTAGCATACAGTGAAAAGTATTGCTTCTTGCACGTTACACAGAGCATACTGTTCATAGAGAAGGAAAGGGGTCCTTGTGCATGAGACGCAAAAGCCCAGTCTGCAGGTACAACAGGTGATCAAGAAGGCAAATGGGATGTTGGCCTATATCGCGAGGGGGATAGAATATAAAAGCAGGGATGTCTTGATGCACCTGTACAGGGCATTGGTGAGGCCGCAGCTGGAATACTGTGTGCAGTATTGGTCCCCTTATATGAGGAAGGATATATTGGCATTGGAGGGAGTGCAGAGAAGGTTCACCAGGTTGATACCGGAGATGAGGGGTTTGGATTATGAGGAGAGGCTGAGGAGATTGGGTTTGTACTCGTTGGAGTTTAGAAGGATGAGGGGGGATCTTATGGAGACTTATAAGATAATGCGGGGGCTGGATAGGGTGGAGGCGGAGAGATTCTTTCCACTTAGTAAGGAAGTTAAAACTAGAGGACACAGCCTCAAAATAAAGGGGGGTCGGTTTAAGACAGAGTTGAGGAGGAACTTCTTCTCCCAGAGGGTGATGAATCTCTGGAATTCTCTGCCCACTGAGGTGGTGGAGGCTACCTCGCTGAATATGTTTAAAGCGCGGATGGATGGATTCCTGATCGGTAAGGGAATTAAGGGTTATGGGGATCAGGCGGGTAAGTGGTACTGATCCACGTCAGATCAGCCATGATCTTATTGAATGGCGGGGCAGGCTCGAGGGGCTAGATGGCCTACTCCTGCTCCTATTTCTTATGTTCTTATGTAAATGAGTGCGCAGAATGTAGTGTTACAGTTATAGCTAGGGTGTAGAGAAAGATCAACTTAATGCAAGGTTAGGTCCATTCAAAAGTCTGACAGCAGCAGCGAAGAGGCTGTTCTTGAGTCGGTTGGTACGTGACCTCAGACTTTTGTATTTTTTTTCCCGATGGACAAAGGTGAAAGAGAGAATGTCCGGGGTGCGTGGGATCCTTAATTATGCTGGCTGTTTTGCCGAGGTAGCGGGAAGTGTAGACAGAGTCAATGGATGTGAGGCTGGTTTGCGTGATGGATTGGGCTACATTCACGCCCTTTTGTAGTTCCTTGCGGACTTGGGCAGCGCAGGAGCTATACCAAGCTATACCACCAGAAAGAATGCTTTCTATGGTGCATCTGTAAAAGATGGTGAGAGTCGTAGCTGACAGGCCAAATTTCATTAGTCTTCTGAGAAAGTAGAGGCTTGGTGGGCTTTTATACCTATAGTGTTGGCATGGGGGGACCAGGACAGGTTGTTAGTGAACTGGACACCTAAAAACTTGAAGCTCTCAACCATTGATATAGACAGGGGCATGTTCTCCACAACGCTTCCTGAAGGCGATAACAATCTCCTTCGTTTTGTTGACATTGAGGGAGAGATTATTGTCGCCACACCAGTTTGCCAGTTTTTCTATCTCATTCCTGTACTCTATCTCATGAGCCTTTAACCTTGTTAAAATCCAATTGCCCTACCTTCATCAAGCCTCATGTTATTTCAAAAAGTTCAAAGTTTTCAGATACAAAATTCCTTTAACAAATCTATACTGACTGTCCTTGAGTATTAATCCATGCCTTTCTAAGTGACAGTCCTGTTCCTCTGAATTGATTCTTTTGCAGAAGAGACCCAACCTGTCAATCTTTTCCTGATGCATATAATCTGTGTTTCTGGTATCATCCTTGTAAATCTTTTATGCACTCTCTCCAGTGCTTTTAAATCCTTTTACATAATACGGTGACCAGCATGCAGCTCCCGAAACGTAGTCAACCCAATGTTCAATATAGATTTACCTTACCTTCCTGCTTCTTAATTCTATGCATGCCCGACGCTATATTCTCTGACCTGATTCAATGATCTATAACGGACACCTTTCGAAGGCTCTTTGAAAATCCAGATATCAGGCTTGAAGGGTCAAATGGCCTACTCCTGCTTCTGGTTTTTGTGTTTCTACTTTTCTGAGACTAGCTAGAATTTTAAAATAAGCCAGATTGGACCTTAGTCATGCCTACCAACAGTTGGAATTGGATGAGAACTCGAGACTGGTAACCATCAATACTCACAAGGGTTTATGCCAATATAAATGCTTGCCTTTCAGAGTCTCATCAGCAGGTGCTATTTTCCAACATACAATGGAAAGTCTTTTACAGGACATCCCAGATGTAGTGGTTTATCTCAACTTTTTTAATGACAGGAACGACACCTGGAGAACACAGGGTAAACTTGAAGGAGGTTGTAAAGCAATTTAAAGAAGCAGAGGTTAGGCATAAACGGGAGAAATGTACCTTCCAAGCAGACAAAGTTGCCTATTTAGGTTTTAGGGTGGACGAAAAAGGTTTGCATCCTTTGGAAGACAAAGTAAAAGACACTCCGCAGCCACTAAACATCTCTGAATTAAAATCATTTCTCAGAATGGTAAACTATTATGGTGGGTTTCTACAAAATATATTCACCACCTTAGCCCCACTCCACCAATTGTTAAAGAAACAATCCGTCATGGAGGTGGGGAGTAAACTAAAAGGAGGCATTCACAAAAATCAAATAGGCCCTGCGGTTGTCAGCATTATTGGTGCACTGTGATCTGATTAAGTTCTTCTTGGTGATGTATGATGCATCTCTCTATGGAGTTGGAATAGTGTTGTCCCCAAACTGCTTGATGGAGCGGAAAAGCCAATTGTCTTTGCCTCAAATACTTTGTCTGTGGCGGAAAATAAATTGATGAGGAGGTGGCAGTAATATACACAGTTCCATCAATACATTTATGGTTGGCATTTTACAATTATTTTGGACCACAAGCCTTTGCTGGGTTTGTTCAGAGGAGATGAGCCAGTGCCGCCAATAGCTTCAACAAGAGTGCAAAGGTGGACTCTCTTATTGGCCGCATTCAATTACACTTTCCAGCATCGCCCAGGAACACAGATATCTAATGCGGGTGCGCTGAGTATGTTGCAATTGCCACAGATTGTGGTATCACGGCCAATTCCACAAAAGATAGTGCTGGCACTGCATATGATAGAGTCCTTGCCAGTCTCAGTGAAACACATAAGAATGTGAACAGAAAGAGATCCAGTATTATCAAAGATTTTTTAAAAATGGTATTGCAAGGGTGGAGATCTGAGAAGTCTAAGCTGTTGAAGCTCTATCAGCAAAGAAGGAAGGAGGTAACTTGTGAAGACAGGATGTTGTGCAGAGTGAGGGTTATAATCCCGCCCCAAGGAAGATGGCTATTGTGCAACAGCTGCACAACTCTCATCCAGATCAAAGCAGGATGTAACCACTAGCCAGGAGTTGTGTGGTGGCCAGGCCTTGATGCAGAAATAGAGAGGATGGTTAGTCAATTCCCCAGTTGTCAAGCTCAGCAGGCCTGCCGCCGCTGGCTAATTTACACCCTTGGGAGTGAACAGGGAAACCCTAGGCAAGAATACATATCAACTTTGTGGGAGCCTTGTGCCAAATGTTTCTGATTGTAGTGGACTCTCAATGTAAAATTAAATGGCATGCGTCACGTTGGGTCAGCACCTTACCATCCAACAACAAACGTGTTAGTAGAATGTGCCACGCAAACATTTACAGCCTCAATGAAGAGACAAGTAATTAGGCTTCTCCCATTAAGAATGGCCAGCTTTCTGTTGTACAACACTACGCCAGTTGTGACCACGAGGGTCATGATAACAGAGTTGCTAGTGGGATGTCGTCTAACGACACGGTTGGATATGATATTCCCAAATTTGGTGGGGAGGGTGGAGGCTAGGCAAACTTCTCACAGAGTCAGGACCCAAGGAAGAGCATGAGAGTCTTCAGAGATGAAGATTTAGTTGTGATCAGAAATTTTGCAACTGGACCAGCATAGGTGGGTGGGAAGATCGTGGAAAGGATATGTTCAATCTCCTGTTTTGTGGAGGTGCAAGGATGTTGCATCAAGAACCATATGGATCGCCCGAGAAGGAGAGTGGTACCTGAGAAAAGGGACCAGCAGGTAACACACTCAGTCCAGGTAGATCTGCCTGGATTGGGAGTGGGGATCCCACTCCTGAATGTGGAACCTGATCAACCAGTAGCGGCAGTAACGGAGATTGCAGCAGCCACCAAGGATGAATTAGACCCTAGGTTGATGAGTTTGTCTTTCAATTCTGCCCGACCTGATTTGTCATTTCCAGACAAACCTAGATTGGAGTTGAGACGGTCTACGAAAGTTCATAAGTCACCGGATCGATTAAACTTGTGACAGGTTGTCATGGAGGTTCCCCTTTATGATTTTTCTTTATAAACTATTGTTTGTGGATTTTTTTTCTGTTTCTCCTTGAGTGACTTCAGGAGTTGGGGGGTGGGAGGGGGGGAAGGGATGTGGTAGCGTGACCCCTTTAAGGGGCCGTTCCATGAGGGCCACATGATCGGGCTGCACCCTATGGAGTGTCATGGTGGAAAACTGAACAAATGCAGTGCAAGGGTGCATATCCCGAGTCAGGAAGGATCAGCAGAGCCAGAGAGGAGGAGTTATACAGTCACATAGTATTCTGTCAGGTCTTATTTGTATATATCGTTATTTGTTGCATTAGCCTTTTGTGTTCTGAAGCCTCATCGAGTCACCTTCAATATTTTAGTTTAAGTAATAAATTTGATAGTTATTTTTCTGCTTCTATTTTATAAACTAATCACCTACCTGCTTACTTAATTAATGTGTCTTGTCTTCGGCTCTCAGATCTCACTTTTTGCTGCTTCCTCATTCAACATTTCTTGTTCTGGAAAAGATTAGAACAGCACATCATCCCTCACTGCACCAAATTCTGTCACTTGCCAAATTCCCCAAGTTAAGCAAGAGCTATGTCAAATCAGTACTCCATTGAGCTGAACTTTGTGCATATGCATACACTGACAGGGACTCTAACAAATTTAAATTTAGGTGCTAGAATTGCCACTTGGATGCCTGGCATTTTTCCATAATTGGAACAGAATGGATAAGACCGAGCAAAAATGAATTCTCTGCCTGAAATAGAACCCAAGAGGACTTGACTGAAGAATACTATAATGCTCTTACTAGAAACAACAGTATGTAGATGGACACTACCAATTTGATACAAGAAAATAACTTGGCAATCTCACTGTTTTGGGCTGTGAGGAGGATGCAGAGATGCTTCAGCGTGATTTGGACAAGTTGAGTGTGTGGACATGTGCATGGCAGATGCAATATAATGTGGATAAATGTGAGGTTATCCACTTCGGTAGCAATAATAGGAAGACAGATTAAATTGAGAGTGTAAATTGAGAGAGGCGGATACTTAATGAGACCTTGGAGTCCTCGCGCATCAGTCGCTGAAAATAAGCGCGCAGGTACATCAGGCAGTGAAGAAGGCAAATAGTATGCTGGCCTTCATAGCGAGAGGATTTGAGGATAGGGATGTTTTACTGCGATTGTATGGGGCATTGGTGAGGCCACACCTGGAGTATTGTGTGCAATTTTGGTGTCCTTATTTGAGGACGGATGTCCTTGCTATAGAGGGAGTACAGGCTGGGGTGGCAGGCCTGTCATATGAGGAAAGACTAAGTCAGTTAGGATTATATTCACTGGGGTTTAGAAGAGTGAAAGGAGATCTCATAGAAAGTTGTAAAATTCTAACAGGGTTAGACAGGGTAGATTCAGAAAGAATGTTCCCAATGGTGAGGGAGTCCAGAACTAGGACTCATAGTTTGAGGGTAAGGGTAAACCTTTTAGAACTGAGGTGAGGGGAAATTTCTTCACCCAGAGGGTTGTGAATGTATGGAATTCACTACCACAGAATGTAGTTGAGGGCAAAATGTTTTCTGACTTCAAGAATAAATAAGATATAGCTCTTGGGGCTAAAGGAATCAAGGGATTTGGGAGAAAGGGGGGATCAGGATATTGAATTCGATGATCAGCCATGGTCAAAATGAATGGTGGAGCAGGGCTGAATGGCTGACTCCTGCTTCTAGTTTCTATGTTTTACTTCCATCTCAAAATCAAAGTAAATTTGATTGCAGCTTTTAATTACAAATGACTGGATTTTTAGCTCATGGATGAGTGATGACCATGTATCAATTGAGGCAGTGTTTTTTGTAATGATTCATTTCCAAATCTATTTAGTAATTTATTTATGATTATATTTAGGAATTGTTGCATAATTTTGTTCTAGTTACTGCTAATTAAGACGGTTTTTTTGTATCAGTTCTGTTACTTGTCTCAATATGTAATAAACACTATTGCTTCCAAACATGGGAAATTTGATTTCAATTAAATCAGTTGACAAGCAGGGAATTTGTGTAAGCCAGTGATTATTTTCATGTGTGAAAATAGTCACTGGCATGGTAAAGCTACACAAGAACCCGACATTTTAAAGTTTCAGCTATTAGATCAGTTGATTTTTCTTGTTTCCATTAGGTTGGATTTTTGAATGTTTTTTTTTGAAGGAGCTTTGTCAAATCACCTAGGATAGTCCTTTCAAGGATAATCAAATTCAACTTGATAAGTGCAGACATGTTTAAAAGTTAGACCATCTTTAGGTATAAGACAATTGTGCAGCATCAGAGGCAATCCTGCATTGTAAACAACAGGCACAGCAGCATTTGTACTATATTCAGCATTTTGATGCTGGACATGGATAGACTGAGCACTGGACAAGCTGCAACATATGCTTTTGCCATTAGTGGATATTCAAAACCTGTCCTTAAAATATGTTTAGTGGCTGGAGCTCCAAAGTCACATCGGCAACTGTATACAAATAAAACTTGCATTTATATTCCACTTCTCATGTAACAATGTCTCAAGGAGAGATGTTGACATCAAAAAAGAATGGTGTGAGGGGTTGGAGTGAGGAGAATTAGGATGTCAAAGGCACAATCAGTGATCAATATCCCAGTAGTTAGAAAGCAGGGAGGCGTGTTAAATATGTTTCAAATAAATGAGTAAATATGGCAGGAAGGAACATGGTTGTGATGAGTTCTGTCATTTCTTCAAACTTCCTTTCCAAAGAGATGCAAGGCAGCCTTTATTGCTTTTCCTTGTATTTAAAATTTACATTACATGTAGGTAATGGTTTCTGGGTTTATTTGTATCCAGTGTGTTAACCCAGAAATTATTAGATATAATAAAATCACAATCTCTGAATTACTGTCCATTAAAATTTGGGCTGTGAAGGAGTGTAACTAATTGGATAACTCTTTCAAAGACCCAGCAGAGGCATATTTAGTTGGTTGATAAAGACATATTTGCATCACTACCTGGTGTGATTGTTTCTGTTGTTTGTAAATTTGTGTAATGTATTGTAATTATTCAGCCTATTATTCAATTTTTTTGATTTGCATTTTTTTTCATTTATGGGATATGGGGGTCGCTAGCTAACCAACATTTATTGCCCATCCCCAGTTCCCCTTGGAGGACAGTTGAGAGTCAACCACATTACTGTGGCTCTGGAGTCACATGTAGGCCAGACCGGTTAAGAACGGCAGATTTCCTTCCCTAAAGGGCATTAGTAAACCAGATGAGTTTTTCTGACAATTGATAGTAGTTTCCTAGTCTTCAGTAGATTCTTAATTCCAGATATTTTTTATTGAATTCAAATTCCACCATCTGCTGTGGTGGGATTCAAACCCAGGTCCCCAGAACATTAGCTGGGTTTCTGGGTTAATAGTCTAGCATTAATACTGCTAGTCATCGCCTCGCCAAGTGCATGGCTTTTGTTTTTGCAATATGAAAAAGCTTGTTGAGTAGTTAATAACATTAAATTTAATGTAAAATGTATTTCGGTCAGCAAATACAATTTGTTTTTGTACTTATTCCATATTTACACTAAAGAGCCAGAATTTTTCTTGCTATTGACTGTGCCCTTCTTGATAAAATCTCATCACTCATAAAGGTTAACTTTCCTCATAAGATGGTGAATGTGACATCAGGAATTTTTTATATATAGTCCAGCTGTCTGTACTGGTAGTACTGTGGTTTAATGAGCAGACATCAGTATATTGTCTTTTTCATAAAGCTTGAGAGTTATGAGTTGAAAAATTTATATAACAATCACCAATATTTGAAACTCTTCACCCACTGCCCATCAGGGGCTGTAGTGGAGGGTGTATATAGTTTGCACACTTTTTGGGCAGCTAACTAATATGGATTAAACATGCACTGTAGAAACATAGAAAACTACAGCACAAAACAGGCCCTTCGGCCCCACAAGTTGTGCTGAACACATCCCTACCTTTTTAGGCCAACTATAACCCTCCATCCTATTAAGTCCCATGTACTCATCCAGGAGTCTCTTAAAAGACCCTATTGAGTTTGCCTCCACCACCACTGACGGCAGCTGATTCCACTCGCCCACCACCCTGTGTGTGAAAACCTTCCCCCCAACATTTCCTCTGTACCTACCCCCCAGCACCTTAAACCTGTGTCCTCTCGTAGCAGCCATTTCCACCCTGGGAAAAAGCCTCTGAGAGTCCACCCGATCTATGCCTCTCAACATCTTATATACCTCTATTAGGTCTCCTCTCATCCTACGTCTCTCCAAGGAGAAAAGACCGATCTCCCTCAGCCTATCCTCATAAGGCATGCCACTCAATCCAGGCAACATCCTTGTAAATCTCCTCTGCACCCTTTCAATCTTTTCCACATCCTTCCTGTAATGAGGCGACCAGAACTGAGCACAGTACTCCAAGTGGGGTCTGACGAGGGTCTTGTATAGCTGCATCATTACCCCTGGACTCCTAAACTCAATCCCTCGATTGATAAAGGCCAGCACACCATACGCCGCCTTAACCACCTCCTCCACCTGCAGGGCCGATTTTAGAGTCCTATGGACCCGGACCCCAAGGTCCTTCTGATCCTCTACAGTACTAAGAGTCTTTCCCTTTATATTGTACTCCTTCATCCCATTCGACCTGCCAAAATGGACCACGACGCATTTATCTGGGTTGAAGTCCATCTGCTACTTCTCCGCCCAGTCTTGCATCCTATCTATGTCCCTCTGTAACTTCTGACATCCCTGTGTATGTTTAATTTTCATTTAACATGCCTTTTATACTCTTATAGACTTAAGGATATAAAGGATTCATCATACATATCATGGATTCCATTATCATTACAAACTTTGTTTTGTCCTTAATTACATGCATTCCATATTTTATGTCTTAAAAATCTGCCCCCTCATTTAACCTTATATTGGCTGATGAGAAATCACTACCGCACTTCAGTTTAAAAAAAATAAATTATTGGGTTGCAACCATTTCTTTGCATTCCTGATCAACTTTGAGCAGATGGTGATGAGCTGCCTTCTCGAACCACTGAAGTCCATGTGCTGCTAGGGAGAACATTTCAGGATTTTGGGCCAGTGATATAGTTCAGATCAGGATTGATGTGACTTAGAGGGAGAATTGCCGATGGCATTTCCGTGTGCCTACTGTCCTTGTTCTACTAGATGGTAGAGATTGTGGGTTTGGAAGGTGCTAGCAATGGAGGTGTGACGAGTTGTTGCATTGCATCTTGTAGATGATGCACACTGCTACCTCGGTGTGGTGGAGGGATCGAATGTTTAAGCTGATGGATGAAGTAGCAATGGAGTGGGTTGCCGATGTCGAGCTGTGCCAATCCAAATAAGTGGAGAGCATTCCATCACACTCCTGGCTTGAGCTAGTAGATGATGGGTGAGTTATTTGCCACAGAATTTCCAGCCTTTGGCCATTACAGCCACAGAGTTTATATGACTGTTCAGTGATAAGTGTCAGAATGTTGATGGCAGGGATTCAGCAATGACCGGGGAGATATTGGGAAAAATGTGGGAGATGGTTCTTGCCTGATACTGTGTGGTGTGAATGTTACTTGCCACTTATTAGCCCAAGTCTGAATGTTGTCTATGTCTTGCTACATCCACGCACAGATTGTCACAGTATCTGAGGAGTTGAGATTTGTACTGAGCACATCAGCAAACATCCTTACTTCTGATCTTGTGTTGGAGGGAAGGTTGATGAAGCAGCTGAAGGGGTTGGGTCTTTGACACTACATTCAGCAACTCCAGCACCACTACATTCAGCAACTCCAGCACCAATGTTCTGGGGATAGGCAATTGCCCTCCACAGGCCATCCTCTTTTGTGCTAGGTATGACTTCAAGTTTGCTCGGCCTTGGCCATGCTTGACCAGTTGCTGCCTTGATATCAGTCATTCTCCACTCACCTCTTGAATTCAGCTCTTTTATTCATATTTAGAGCTCTGGCAGAATCCAAATAGATCATTTGTGAGCAGTTATTGATGAGCAGGTAAGCAAGTACCATGTGAGTGCTGTCAAAAACATCATCCATCGCTTCTTGCTGATTGAGAGTAGACTGAAACTGTAATTGGCTAGATTAGATTTATACTGCTTTTGTGAGCAGGACAAACCTAGACAATCTTCTGGGTTGTCAGGTAAATTATAGTGTTGCAGCTGTACTGATTTAGCTTGACTAAGGGTGCTGCTGGCTCTGGAGTGCATATTTTCAGTTCTACAGTTGGGATGTTGTCAGGGTCCATAGCTACATATGGCGCCTTCAGCCATTTCTTGATATCAAATCGAATTGTCTGAGAACTGCCTTTGATAATGGGAACCTTTATCAAAGACTAAAATTGATCATCCACTCAGCACTTGCTGAAATTGATTGAATCCTTCAAGCCTGTCTTTTGTGCTTCTGTGTTGAGCTTCCCTGTCATTGAGGATGGGAACGTTTTGTGGTACATCTTCTCTAGTTAGCTGTTTAATTGTCCACCATTGACGAATGAATGTGGCAGGACAACAGAGCTTTGATCTGATCCGTTAGTTGTGGGATTCTGTGGCTATGCCTATTGCATACCTCTTCCACTGTTTAGGATACATTTAGCCCTGTGTTGCATCTTCACAGGTTGGCACCTCATTTTTAGATATAAGAACATCAGAAATAGGAGCAGGAGTAGGCCATCTGGCCCCTTGAGCCTGCCCTGCCATTCAACAAGATCATGGCTGATCTGAAGCGAATCAGTTCCACTTACCCGCCTGCTCCCCATATCCCCTAATTCCCTTATCGATCAGAAAACTATCTACCCGTGATTTAAACATATTCAACGAGGAAGCCTCCACCACTTCAATGGGCAGAGAATTCCAGAGATTCACTACCCTCTGAGAGAAGTTCCCCCTCAACTCTGTTCTGAACCGGCCCCCCCTTATTTTGAGGTTGTGCCCTCTAGTTCTGGTTTCCCTTCTAAGTGGAAAGAATCTCTCCACCTCTACCCTATCCAGCCCCTTCATTATCTTATATGTCTCTATAAGATCACCCCTCATCCTTCTAAACTCCAACGAGTACAGACCCAATCTGTTTAATCTCTCCTCATAAGCTACACCCCTCATCTCCGGTATAACCTGGTGAACCTTCTCTGCACTCCCTCCAAGGCCAATATATCCTTTCGCAAATAAGGGGACCAAAACTGCACACAGTACTCCAGTTGCGGCCTCACCAGTGCCTTGTACAGTTGCAGCAAGGCCTCCCTGCTTTTATATTCTATCCCCCTCGCGATAAAGGCCAACATTCCATTCGCCTTCTTGATCACCTGCTGCACCTGCAGACTGAGTTTTTGCGATTCGTGCACAAGGACCCCCAGGTCCCTCTGCACAGTCGCACGATGTAATTTTTCTCCATTTAAATAATATTCCAATTTACTATTATTTCTTCCAAAGTGGATAAGCTCCTGCCAACAGATATGTCTGTTGCTGCATCTGGCTTGCTCAGCTACGCTCCACATAGAACCAAGGTTGATCACCTGACTTGATAGTAATGTCAGAGTGAGGGATAAGCTAGGCAGTGAGGTTACAGATTTGTGTTTGAAGCAACTAGTTGATAACTCAGGGCCTCATGGATGCCGTGTTTTGGGCTGCTAGATCTGTTCTGAGTCCATCCAATTTAGCATACTAATAGTGCAAAACAACATGATGGAGGGTGTACTCAGTATGAAGGTGGAAGCTAGTCTCCATAAGGACCATGTGGTGGTCACCCTTGCCAATATTGTCTTGAACAGATGCATCTGCAACATGTAGTTTGGTGAGAGCAAAGACAAATACATTTTCCCACATGTTGGTTCACCTGTCACAGGCCTAGTCTGGCAGCTAGGTCCTTCCTATAGGGCCACTCTTGATGATATTGATAGTACTCTTGCTATCCTCAATACTTTTTCCAAGTGGTGTCCAATCTTGAGGAGACTGATTGCAGGAGGGACGGTACACGATAATCAGGTTTCCTTGCCCATATTTGCTCTGATGCTGAGAGACATTGTGGTTTCCAGAGTCAATATTGAGGACTTTCAGAACCACTCCCTCCTGACTGTATGCCACGTTTCTGGGACGGTCCTGCTAGTGGGACAGGACATCCTCAGGGATGAAGCTGGAGAAATCTAGGAAGTTGAATGTCGGGTACAATTCTGTGAGAATGACAGTATCAGGCTGTTGCTTCACTAATCCTGGGTGGTTGTACTACAGGATTGAGGCGGACTGAAAAGATTGAGTATGTGGACATTAAGAAAGATGTGTTGGAAATTTTGAATAGTATCAAGATAGATAAGTCGCTGGGACCAGATGGGATGCACCCCAGGTTACTGTGGGAGGCGAGGGAAGAGATTGCAGAGCCTCTGGCGATGATCTTTGCGTCGTCGATGGAGATGGGAGAGGTTCCGGAGGATTGCAGATGTGGTTCCTATATTCAAGAAAGGGAATAGGGATAGCCCAGGAAATTACCGACCGGTGAGTCTAACCTCAGTGTTGGTAAGTTGATGGAGAAGATCCTGAGGGACAGGATTTATGAACATTTAGAGAAGTTTAGTATGCTCAAAAGTAGTCAGCACGGCTTTCTCAAAGGCAAATCGTGCCTTACGAGCCTGGTGGAGTTCTTTGAAAATGTGACTAAACACATTGACGAAGGAAAAGCGGTAGATGTGGTTTACATGGACTTCAGCAAGGTGTTCGATGAGGTCCCCCATGCAAGACTTCTCGAGAAAGTGAGAAGACATGGGATCCAAGGGGCTGTTGCCTTGTGGATTCAGAACTGGCTTGCCTGCAGAAGGCAGAGAGTGGTTGTAGATGGGTCTTTTTCTGAATGGAGGTCGGTCACCAGTGGAGTGCCCCAGGGATCTGTTCTGGGACCCTTGCTGTTTGTCATTTTCATAAATGACCTGGATGAGCAAGTGGAGGGATGGGTTGGTAAGTTTGCCAACAACACGAAGGTTGGTGGTGTTGTGGATAGGTTGGAGGGATGTCAGAAGCTGCAGCGTGACATAGATAGGATGCAAGACTGGGCGGAGAAGTGGCAGATGGGCTTCAACCCAGATAAATGTGTAGTGGTCCATTTTGGCAGGTCAAATGGGATGAAGGAGTGTAATATCAAGGGTAAGACTCTAAGCAGTGTAGAGGATCAGAAGGACCTTGGGGTCCAGGTCCATAGGTCTTAAATCGGCCTCGCAGGTAGAGGAGATGGTTAAGAAGGCGTATGGTGTGCTGGCCTTCATCAATCGAGGGATTGAGTTTAGGAGTCGGGAGATAATGATGCAGCATTATAAGACCCTAGTCAGACCCCACTTGGAGTACTGTGCTCAGTTCTGGTCGCCTCATTACAGGAGGGATGTGGAAATGATTGAAAGGGTGCAGAGAAGATTTACAAGGATGTTGCCTGGATTGGTTGACATGCCTTATGAGGATAGGCTGAGGGAGCTCGGTCTTTTCTCCTTGGAGAGACGAAGGATGAGGTGTGACCTGATAGAGGTGTACAAGATATTGAGAGGTATAGATCGGGTGGATTCTCGGAGGCTTTTTCCCAGGGCTGAAATGGCTGCTACGAGAGGACACAGGTTTAAGGTGCTGGGGAGTAGGTACAGAGGAGATGTCAGGGGTAAGTTTTTCTCACACACGGTGGTGGGCGAGTGGAATCGGCTGCCGTCAGTGGTGGTGGAGGCAAACTCGATAGGGTCTTTTAAGAGACTTGTGGATGAGTACATGGGACTCAATAGGATTGAGGGTTATAGGTAAGCCTATATATAAGCCTAGGTAGGTAGGGACATGACCGGCGCAACTTGCGGGCCGAAGGGCCTGTTTTTGCTGTATTTTTTCTATGCTCTATGTTCTAATCTGTGGGACAGTTTTCCCAGTTTTGCCACAAACCCCAGATGTTAGTGAGGAGGACTTTATAGGGTCAACGGATCAGGGTGTCCCTTTGTTGTTTCCAGTACCTTGGTCAATGCCAGCTGGTGTGTCCAGTTTTATTCAGTTTTTGTCTAGCAGTTTGGTACAGCTGAGTGGCTTGATGGTTTCTGAGCTATTAATCCAGACACCTGGACTTCATGTTCCAATACATGAGACTGAATTTTCCCAACCGATTGGAGACAGACTGGGAGGTGGGAAGATTGGTAGTTTGATGTGTAAAGACATCAGGAAATAGATCCCATATGTCTCCCCATTACCCGGTCATATTGCCAGTGTCGAGAACCTTAGTGACTAGTTAAGGGCCATTTCCTGCCTTGTGGGCATTCTCTGAGGCAACAGCGAAGTAGTTCCTGATAGTTTCCTCTGGGGGTGAGCTCCTTAATGGGTGCTCCATGGCCATGGAAGGGTCCCCAGCAGCAAGGCATGGCCGCCATAACATTTCACCCTCCACCAGATCGCCGGGGCCTTCCCACCTGACTTTAATTTCGCCACGGGCACTTGCATGCTCTGGTGAGGCAACCTTAAAAGTGCCACCTGTAATGGTGGTGATACTGAGACAGCCAGCAGCTCTTGGGGGACAGCTGCTGTCCTGAATCGGCCATCGCCTGCAAAACGTCATTCCTGGATTCCACCAGCTGCTGTCGTGGGCTAATCTCCCATTTTTGTGCCCTGGGGCAGGGTATCACCTTTCCTTGAAAAATTCAGCCATGTGTGCCAACCCCAACACAGCTGGGCAATTTAAATTTAATTAATTAAATAAATATGGCATAAAGCTAGTATCAGCGATGGTGACCATGAAACTACTAGGTTGTTGTTAAAAAGCAATCTGGTGTCCTTTTATTGAAGGAAATCTACTTTCTTAATTCAGGCCTGCATGTGACTCCAAACCCTTAAAAAAAAACATAGCAGCAGGAGCCCTTTGAGTCTGCTCCACCCATTCATTATGTTCATGGCTGATCATCCGGCTCCCGCTTCCCCCACCAAAATTTGATTAATGGGATGCAGATGAGGTTTATACCATCCCTGGTGAGTTTTCCAACCCACCATGGCAGGCACCAGTGAAAGATCCCACTGAAAGTTCATGCCAGCATGAAACCAGTTTCTGGTCCTCCTGCCATATTCATCCACCATGCCCGCAAACGCGCTTGGGAGAATTCCACCCTTGGATTCAAAGATGAGCTTGTGACCTCAGATTTTAATTATGGTGTGCATTGCTGGCAAAGCCAGCATTTATTACCATTCCGAAAGCAGCTTGACAGGGTAAATGCTGAGAGTATGTTTGCCCTCATGGGAGAGTCTAGGACCAGATTTAAGACTGAGATGAGGATGAATTTCTTTTGAGGGTTGTGAGTCTTTGGAGTTCCTTGTCACAAAGCTGTGGGGGCAGAATCATTGTGTATATTTAAGACTGAGAATAGATAAATTTTTGATTGGTAAGGGAATCAAGAGTTACAGGGAAAGGGCAGGAAAATTGTCTGAATCAGAGATTAGTTCTGTCTCCTTTACTGACACATGGGCTCAGAACCTCCGATCTCCGGATGGTCATCCAGAGGCATCCCCAAGGATGTGCTAGGACGACCCCTCAAAAGTCCCCACGCACTGACAATGCAGGAATTGCCTGGGAAGCTTGGACTTCTAATGGACTGCAACTCGAACCTTCCAAAACTCTGAGTTAGGGGACTTTGGACGGTTCCAACTCACCAGGATAGTTACATAGGAGATGTTGGAAAGATTAAAAGCATTTTGAACTCTTGGATAACTACTACTGACCCTCTCAAAAATTGCTTTGGGACCTTTATGGAAAATGGCAGCTCGTGCTGTAAAAAGCGGGTATTGGTCTGGCTTGCCCGGTGTCCCTGCCATACAAAGGAAGGACTTCCAGAGCATATGTACACTCATTTCTGAAGAAGTGTGGGCGAGAAATGCAGTGTTCCGATGACTAATAAATAGGATCGGAGTGGCAATCTGTCAGTTATTCCCATTCCTCAAAAGGATTGGCCCATTGTTTCTGGGATATTTGCTGCTTCCCTCATCTCTGTCAGATCCTCTCTTAGTAATGTCCCATCTCACATTTAACATACTGTATTTTTAATTATATCAGTATCATTCATTCTGATGGTTTATGAAATGTTTTCCTTTGTCTACTTTGGACCTCCTCTTGCCACAGTATATGAATGATAAGATGACTCGACTTCAATTTTCATACTTAAGGAATACATTCTACCCAATTGGAAGCTCATTTATTATATTCAAGAGAGATTGATACATTTCTAGAATCTAATGATATCAAGGAATATGGAGATAGCCCAGGAAAACAGCATTGGGATGGACGATCAGCCATGATCTAGTTGAATGATGGAGCAGACTCCAGGGGCTGAATGCTCCTGTGCTTCTATATAGAATATGTTCAGCACATTCCTTGGACTGTTTGTCAATTTGTAAATTACAATGTATAAATTGATGGCAGCAAAATGATCATACATGAATGGGTGTAACTTGATTAGGCTCACACAGGAAATTCCACTCCAATGTATTCTACTGAAATTTCTTTTAGATGAGTAAAGAGCAACTTGGGTTAGTTACCTGTCACGCTACCTTTATTTGAGAGATGGTGAATAAAGGAACTCAAGGCATTGTGTTTCAGAATTGCGTGATACAGGAATTTGGATTATACATTGTATGATATCTGAATGCGAATGTACTGGTTTTAATACATTTTTTGCTCAACTGCACAGCATCAATATATCAGCAGGCTGTCTCTTGGATAGGAGGCAATAATACCACTAAAAAAGGTTCCCTCCTTCAGTTGCGCAAACTGAAGGCTATTCTCTGTGGTTAACATAATTACTGCTGCTGCTGATACAGAAATTTGAGAACTTGAGACTCATTTACATGGTCACCATGTTTTTAACTTGCCTTTCTGACAGTACCAGATTGCCTTTCGTGGATAGAAATTTGGTGATTCTTTTAAACAAGAGGTTTAATTTGATAAGATTCTTTTTATGGCATAACTACGCAATCAAGACTTGTTTTGAAGGCCAACCGAATTGACAGTGTGTTGTGATGCCTGTGCTCCATTCCACAGCGTTGGGACATATTCACTCCTCCTTTGTCAAGTTTCCAAGCTCTGTCTTGCTATCTGAGAAGATGCCTAACAGCAGGGTAAACAATAGATAAATGAAAGTAATTGCTAAGCCCAGGATAGTGGCAAAATTGATGAAGGCAAAATAATCTTTTATTCCATTAACAAAAATGCCCTTATTAATTAACTGGCTAAGCATTGTCCCAAAGGCTGTTATCTTGAATAACATAGGAAGTCTTGGGAATTTCTGAAAGCACTTCAGAATTCAGATTGGACTCTACCAACTTATTGGTGCAACAGTTATTATTTGATATCTTGGATGCAAGAGCTGGGCGTATGGATTAGTGTATAATTCAGTAGTGCCATGCATGATTAAAGATGCAGTGTTTTAAGAACCTAAATCAATGACTGAAAACATATCAATCTGGTCACAGGGCATCTCGATTTAACACCTATATAAACTCTACAGAACTTTATCAGGATGCCTTGGAGAACCTCTCAGTTCTTTCCGCTCCCTGAATATGCTTTGTCATTTGCTCAGTACTGTACCACAAAAATTCCCTTCAAAAAGATGAGTCTGATAAAATAAATGGATTTCTCCTGTTCCATTTTGTGCACACAATTTATTTGTTTTACAGTTTTTGTCAGATAAAAGTGGCTTTAAATACCTCAGTATAATTAAACATTTGTTTACTTTCATAGGCCTTATGTGGTTGTACAGTTAATATTCCTACAATTGATGGCAGAGTGATTCCCCTACCTTGCAATGATGTTATCAAGCCTGGGACTGTGAAGAGGCTGAGAGGCGAGGGTTTACCGTTTCCTAAGACACCTACTCAACGCGGTGACTATATAGCAGAGTTTCAGATAAAATTTCCTGACAAAATGCCTCAAACAACAAAAGAAATCCTGAAGCAACACCTTCCAATCTCTTAGAACTCAAATCAAAGCAATATTTAATACTGTGCCAGAAGTTTGAAGAAACGAACAAAGGATCATTTTCTAATATAATGTAACACATTTTAAAGAAAATTATTTTAAGGCAGAGCTTTTCAGTTCTTTATTATGCTGAGCCTTGTAAGCATAACAATGGTAAGTGTGCAAGAACTGTGGAATCTGTTTTAGTAGAAAAATGTAATGCATACTGAAATCACTTTCACCAGTATCAGGGTGGGTGGGAGGGGACAGGTCGGGAAACTTATTTTAAATATATCTGTATTTGAAAAGGAATGGTGTAGTGCTACATCACTAAAACTGGGTTTGTCCAGTACAAAGTCATTTTGTGGAAACTGAAGTACCTGAATAATAAACCAGAGATAGTACTTTGAAAGTTGAGCTTATAGGCATTATTCTTCAAGAGAAACACTAGAAAATTGTAAGCTAACATGACACTGGTCAGCAGTATTGAAGCACAAGTCATCAGGGTGCCATAAAAGAGGTGGTGTTTGGTTGAACCATGGGATAACTTGTACAAGTTTACAAAAGTCCACTGCAGCAAAAAAAGTTCCAACTTTTGTAACGCTATATAAACTTGCAACAATATTGGTTATATTTTTTTACAACCTGTTTCACAATTTGAGGGGCTAAATTACTGATCCGGATTACATTTGGACCTATATACTGATAGAGTAGAAGCAAAAACAACCTTTGTATGTAGAGCAGCCAGTATTTCGAGGAAGTTTGCTTTTGAGAAGCCAAATGTATTTCACACTGTTAATAGTGGAGAAAATGAAGTTTTAAGTATTAGGTCAATTGATTGTGGCAATATAAAACTAAATGCAGAAATTGAAATTTTATATACAAAAGCAAGCACTGTAAAGTCATCTGTGAGCAACAGAACAGGTAGCTTTTGAAGGCTTATGATTTCACAATTTTAAAACTGAACCAAGTTTGAGCATTAGGGAAATTTATTAAACTGATATTCTCTTGAATTTCCCTTTGATCATTTGAAAAATATTTTTGTTTAATATTTGTCACGTCAAATGTTCAACTCTGTATTTTCTTCTGTTTTGTATGAGTTCCTATGTATAATGTGATGTTTAAATTCTCTAGCTTTCTCCTAACAGTCACTGCAACTCTTATGATGAGCATTCTAATAGTTGTTTTTGATTTCTCTTGTTTTCTGATTTATGACTTGTACTGCTTTTTAAATTCATCCCGCTTTCCCTATGTCACCACAAATTTAATTACGATTTTATATTCACTGTTTCAGTTATTAACAGTCATCATTATTTTACCAGCTTTTTTGCAGTAGCTATTCCATTGTTCTTCTACACAACCTAGCCAAACTATTTTGCATTTTGCTTTCAATGAGCTGAAACACACTCCCAATGTTTTTTATAGACTTATATGCTTCACTCATTCATGCTAGTATGATGGTTAAAAGTTGGCACATACAAGATTTGGACAACAGTTTCATAATCTACAGGGAGATGATGTAAGCAAGGGAGAAACTCTGCGAGACTTTTCTTTGCTGGTCTATTTTTGACCCCTACAGTTAATATTCAAAAATTGTTTTGGAAAGAGATTTTGCTTGCACTATAACTCGAGGTTGCATGTTTTTGCCACTGAGTATACCTGCTGCTATAAAACATTTTATGCCATTTGTACAATTATCACTAAATAATCTGGTAAATGGATCTCTTTAGTAAAGATTGCACAAAAATTTCTTAGTTTCATGAAAATGCAAAATTATTCAGCAGTGTTTTTTCATCATTTCCCCAACCCCCATTTGGTTAAAACAAACTGCCAACTAAAGAAGGAAAAAGTGCAATCTGTATTGACTGGAAGTCTTGAAACCCTCCTTTTTCTATATCTTCATATGACAGCATACAAAATTATGAACAAGGATATATATGTGCAGTGTGGCAATCGTAAATATTCATTTCTTAAAATTGGTTGGTGCTCCAGCACTAGTAAAAAGAGCACCAGCACATTGCAAATGCTAGATGCATTTTTAATTTTGTCTGCCTTTTACACTATTTTGTGGAAATGACAGGAAGCAGAGCTGCCCCTACACACTGGTTACCAAAGACTGTATTGTGCTAATAGAAAAGGAATGATAGTAGCGCAGGTGCTGCTTGAAAAAAATGAAACTCTATTGCTGCATCTTAATTTTTTTAATTGAATTTGAGAGACTTTCAAAAGAAAATCCACAAGTCCTTTTTGAAACCTATAAATTGTTGACTGTTTCAATACTTCCATCTGTATTTTGATTTAATAAACTGCATTTTGACTGAACTTTTTTCTCTCGTAGAATGTATTTATCAACAGTAATTTAGTTCAGATACTTAATATAATATTTATTGTAATGGGAACTCAGTGTTTTTGTACAAAGCAACTTTATCTAATCAAAGTAGAAAACTCTTAAATTTACAAAGAGCCCTTGTAATTTGACTTGTTTTCAAATTTCAAGTGAGTTCAATCAAATTTCCGAAAACATTTTTTTTAATGCAGCAAGGGGTGGCATGAAGCAAGATATGGCTTAATAATAAAGATGGATATCTCAAACCATGACCAGGGAATTCAGATTCTTGTAATTTCTTAAGTGGCCCTCCTCTGGTATAGCTCAGAGCTATTTTCAGTTTCAGAACAGATATCAACTTAACTACTTATTATGTAGCACCTCTGAACATACATTTTGGGATGACTTTCTGAAGGGGAAAAAATTAATCCTGAACTAAAGTAGAGATTGGCATAATTGATGAATGGAGGTGGAGTGGCAGAAGTGTTTAGTTCGGGAATTCCAGACTGTGTGATTAAGGTAAAATTCTTAATGGTGGAGAGAATGGAAGTGGACATAAGGAGCCAGAGGTAGCAGACTGGAACACTTCGGGCAAAATTTTATATTCCACCCCTAGGTGGATTCTGAGGCAGTGGAGGGGAGCATAAAATTGCAAAGACAGGATTCCCCCGGGAAGCCAACTGCCCAAACCCAGATGCAATTTCACGTTTAAGTAGGCTATGTCAGGAGATACTGGATAGGTGCAGGAAATATAGGGTTGTTGTAGTGGGAGACTTCAATTTCCCTGGTATAGACTGGAAATCGCTGAGGGTAGGGACTCTGGATGGTGAGGCATTTGTAAAATGTGTACAGGAGGGTTCGTTGGAACAATATGTGGACAGCCCAACTAGAGAGGGGGCTATACTGGACCTGGTGCTGGGGAATGAACCCGGTCAGGTCTTCAAAGTTTTGGTCGGGGAACATGTGGCAAATAGTGACCACAATTCTGTTAGCTTTAGGATAGTGATGGAAAAGGATGAGTGGTGTCCCAAGGGTAAGGTGTTGGATTGGGGGAAGGCTAACTTTATTGGGATCAGGCAGAAATTGGCAGCTCTTGATTGGGAGAGGCTGTTTGAGGGTAAATCCACATCTGGTATGTGGCAGTCTTTTAAGGAATGGTTGTTAGGGCTACAGGACAAGCATGTGCCTGTAAAAAAGAAGGATAGGAAGGGTAGGATTAGAGAACCGTGGATAACCAGGGAAATTGAGGGACTGGTCAAAAGGAAAAGAGAGGCGTATGTTAGGTCCAAGCAGCTAAAAACGGAGGGAGCTCTGGAAGAGTATAATGAAAGTAGGAAAATACTCAAACGGGGAATTAGAAGAGCAAAAAGGGGTCACGAAATGTTCTTGGCAGACAGGATTAAGGAGAATCCCAAGGCATTTTATTCATACGTTAGGAACAAAAGGGTTGTAAGGGAAAAAATCGGACCTCTCAGGGACAAAAGTGGGGACTTATGCTTGGAGCCCAAAGAGGTAGGGGAGATCCTAAATGAATACTTTGCGTCGGTATTCACTAAGGAGAGGGATGTGTTGACTGGGAGTGTCTCGGAGGGGAGTGTTGAACCGTTGGAGAAAATCTCCATTACAAAGGAGGAAGTGTTAGGTTTGTTAGAGAATATAAAGACTGACAAATCGCCAGGGCCTGATGGAATCTATCCAAGGCTGCTCAGGGAGACGAGAGGTGAAATAGTTGGGCCTCTGACGCAAATCTTTGTCTCGTCACTGGACACAGGTGAGGTCCCAGAGGATTGGAGGATAGCCAATGTGGTCCCGTTATTTAAGAAGGGTAGGAAGGATAACCCGGGTAATTATAGGCCGGTGAGCTTGACGTCCGTGGTGGGGAAGTTGTTGGAGAAGATTCTTAAAGATAGGATGTATGCGCATTTAGAAAGGAATAAACTCATTAACGATAGTCAACATGGTTTTGTGAGAGGGAGGTCATGCCTCACGAACCTGGTGGTGTTTTTTGAAGAAGTGACCAAAATGGTTGACGAAGGAAGGGCCGTGGATGTTGTCTATATGGACTTTAGTAAAGCGTTTGACAAAGTCCCTCATGGTAGGCTAGTGAAAAAGGTTGGATCCCATGGGATAAAGGGGGAGGTGGCTAGATGGGTGGAGAACTGGCTTGGTCATAGAAGACAGAGGGTGGTAGTGGAAGGGTCTTTTTCCGGCTGGAGGCCTGTGACTAGTGGTGTACCGCAGGGCTCTGTATTGGGACCTCTGCTGTTTGTGATTTATATAAATGATCTGGAAGAAGGAGTAACTGGGGTGATCAGTAAGTTTGCGGACGACACAAAACTGGCAGGACTTGCAGATAGTGAGGAACATTGTCAGAGGCTACAGAAGGATATAGATAGGCTGGAAATTTGGGCAAGGAAATGGCAGATGGAGTTCAATCCTGATAAATGCGAAGTGATGCATTTTGGTGGGAATAATGTAGGGAGGAGCTACACGATAAATGGAAGAACCATAAAGGGTGTAGAGACGCAGAGGGACCTGGGTGTGCAAGTCCACAGATCTTTGAAGGTGACGTCACAGGTGGAGAAGGTGGTGAAGAAGGCATATGGCATGCTTGCCTTTATAGGACGGGGCATAGAGTATAAAAGTTGGGGTCTGATGTTGCAGATGTATAGAACGTTGGTGCGGCCGCATTTGGAATACTGCGTCCAGTTCTGGTCGCCACACTACCAGAAGGACGTGGAGGCTTTGGAGAGAGTACAGAGGAGGTTTACCAGGATGTTGCCTGGTATGGAGGGGCTTGGTTATGAGGAGAGATTGGGGAAACTGGGGTTGTTCTCCTTGGAAAGACGGAGGATGAGGGGAGACTTAATAGAGGTGTATAAAATTATGAAAGGCATAGATAGGGTGAACGGTGGGAAGCTTTTCCCCGGGTCGGTGGTGACGTTCACGAGGGGTCATAGGTTCAAGGTGAAGGGGGGGAGGTTTAACACAGATATCAGAAGGACATATTTCACACAGAGGGTCGTGGGGGCCTGGAATGTGTTGCCGGGCAAGGTGGTGGAGGCGGACACACTGGGAACGTTTAAGACTTATCTAGACAGCTATATGAACGGAGTGGGAATGGAGGGATACAAAAGAGTGATCTAGTTTGGACCAGGGAGCGGCGCGGGCTAATTGTTCCTGGTTTCTCGTTTCAAGGCTTCATTCTACGATCATCTTGCTGGTGCCAGTACAGAGTGAGACTGCGGATAGTTGGGAACCTGTCTCGGGGGCAGGGGATTCATATGGTGTTCGTGGAAGTGGAAATGACTAGGGTTGGGAAGCATTTTCCGATCGGGGCCATTGTGATCTCCTGGACTCGTTTCGATCGCCTCAGGGGGTCGGAGAGGAATTTCCCAGATTTTTTTTTCCCCATATTGGCCCTGGGGTTTTTCACTCTGGGTTTTCGCCTCTCCCTGGAGATCACATGGTCTGGAATGGGGGGGTGGGGGTAAGTTAATAGGTTGTAATGAACAAAGCATCGTAGCTGTGAGGGACAGCTCGGGGATAGGATATTGGTATGTAGATAGGCTGGAAAATTGGGTGGGGATCCTGGATTCAGGATTCAATCCTGGACCGGGGAGCGGCGCGGGCTTGGAGGGCCGAGGGGCCTGTTCCTGTGCTGTATTGTTCTTTGTTCTTTGTTCTTTGTTCTAGGCAGGGCATGAGTGGGGAAACCCAACCCCCCACCTATTAAGGACCTTAAATAGCACCATTCACTTGCCATCCTTAAAATTCTACCTTTGTTATTTATCACGCTAGAGGAGGTTACAAAGCTGAAGGGGGTAAGACCATGGAGAGATTTAAACGGATGGACAAAAAATTTAAGATTCCATGGTTTACTTGAGAGAGGACATTCAAATTTTGGATGAGCTGAGGTTTATGGAGAGTCAAGTGTAGGAAATCAATTGGAGGGTGTTGGATAATCAGAATTATTTGGGGTGCATGAGGGTATCAGTGCTATTTAACCTGAAACAGGCCAAGGTGTTGGGAACAAAAAACAAACTTGCTGCAAGTAGTTAGTAGGTCAGGCAACATCTGTGGCGAGAAAAACAGATGTTTCAGGTCTGTGACCTGTCATCAGAATAGCTATGGTCACTTAAGGGCCTCATCTTGCTCCCAATGATATGTTATCTATGGCAAAGGGAGGCCCACATCAAGTGGGTAGCCTGGAAGCTTTAGGAAGGGGGACTTCTTTGTGTGGGGTCTCATGTGCCCATCAGAGGCACTCACCCTCCACCACCTGCCCCACCCCACCCCACCCACCCCACCCCACCCCACCCCACCCACCCAAAAACACTTCCCCCTGAACTTACTCTCCTGCTCAACTCTGGTGCTGGCACTAGAGCCACTGCCAATCCAATCAGCTGGCAGCTCTGAGGTGGCACTTGTCCTTGAAGAGTGGAAAATCTGCCTCCAGCCTATTAACAGCAAATTGCCTATAAAATGACTACAAGATAGCCATTCTTCCTGTGGGCACGTTTTGTGCTGCCATATTAGCCTGGAATGGATGGGGTTATGTAATCATTGTGGTGCCTGTCTCGTTAAGATCTGGCTTGAAGAACCAATGGGAACCAAGAGTGAGTGATCACCCCAGAGGGTGGAGTCCTCTCTGGGGCTGAATACATCTGGAAGCCATGCAGTAAGCATGAATGGACTGGAGCAGCCAGTGGCTGCAAACCCCTGTATATAGCTTCCCTTTATCAATAACTGCCTTTTGTTCCTAACAAGGTCTGGAGTCTCTTGACTCCTGAAGTGTTACTGTGTAACATATTGGCAACGAGGTGGATCAGTTGCTGGCATAGCCTACCTGTATCTTATTTAACTGAAGTTCAGAAAAGAGGTAGACCCACCTGAGTGCCTGTTTTGGGCAAATAGACTCAGAAGGTTGTCGAGATAGGGGCAGACAAAGTAACAAACCCAGTGTGGTCAGTGGGTCAAGAGTCTTGGAAATATGTAGAAAATTAAAATAGAGGTTAACCTTCAGGAGCAAGGAAAGTAAAACTTAAGCTAATGAGAAAAGGACAGGAGTTGCTACCGTTTTCCACTCTTCCAGAAAAAAAACTAAGGAAACAGGAATAGAAAGGGAAAAATATCCCAGGGAACTGCAGAACTTGTACCAGAAGCATAGGAAAGTAAAGAGGCTGACTCATGAACAAGGATATCCAGGTTCCTTTGAACACCAACATTCTCCAATCTCTACATTTTTTGACTTCACGCTTAGTAAAATATATTCCATTTGCCATATTCTTGGCCATTCACTTAGCCTGACCAGGTCCACTTGCATCTGCCTGGCAAGTTACATTCCCATCTGTCGTTAGCAGATTTGGAAATATTACAATTGATCCTCCCATCCAAATTATTTATATGGATTGTGAACAGCTGAGGCCCTAGCACGAAACCTTGCGCCTACAAGTAACAACCTGCTATCCTGAGAATGGAGTGGATATGGGGAGAATGTTTCCTCTTGTGAGGAACAGCATAACTAGAGGCCTCCAATATCATAGTAGTCAAGAAATTCAATAGGGAATTCAGAAGAAATATCTTCCCCAAAAAATGGGACTTGTTGAAGTGGATAGTATAAATACATCAAAGGGAAGCTAGATAAGCATTTGAAGGAAAAGGGAATAGATGCTTTCAAAGATAGATTTAGATGAGGAAAGACAAGAGGAAGCTCAAATGAAGCATAAACGCCGACATGGACTAGTTGGACCAAATGGCCTGCTTTTTTTAAATATTCATTTGTGGGACATTGGTGTCGTTGGCTGGCCAGCATTTATTGCCCATTCCTAGCTGCCTTTGAGAAGGTGGTGGTGAACTGCCTTCTTGAGCGATTGATATAACTAAGTGGCTTGCTCGGCCATTTCAGATGGCACTTGAGAGTCAACTACATTGCTATGGCTCTGGAATCACAGGTAGGCCAGACCAGATAAGGATGGCAGATTTCCTTCCCTGAAGGATATTAGTGAACTATATGGGTTTTTCCAACAGTCGACAATGGTTTCATGGTCCCTAAAAGATAAAAAAATTGTTTCATGGTCGTCAGTAGATTCTCTGCTGTATATCATACTTATGTATGATATCCAAATAAGTAGCAAGGGAATGAAGGAAAAGGGAGTGGGAAGTTACAATGATCGACTTAGGTCGGGAAAATGGGAGGAGGCTCAGGTAGACCTTTCGATCTGAATAGCCTGTTTCTGTGCTGTATGGCCCATGTAATCTTTTACACAAATGCTATTTTTAAATTTTGCTTTGACAACCTGTGTTTTTTGTTTTGCAGTAATTATTACTGAAAATCCAGCAGAATATGGCATTGAGAAACTATCTACAGTAGCAGTGCTACTTTGAATAAGTCGGGTTATGCTACTTTAGTATGTTCATACAAGTAAATGTTTCAGCTTACAAGTATACATAACTAAATGAATGATAGTTTTACCAACAAAAATTGCAGTTAACATTAGGAAACCATTTACCAGCAGAGATTGTTTAATTCTCAGGACATCTTTTGTTTTTCATTTATAGCCAAACGAGTGTGTGCAGAGCTCAAATAACAGCTGATCAGACCTAATAAGAGCATCAAAATAGTTGGTCTGGTCTCTTTAAGCTTATTTTTCAAATACATTTTTTCCTTATGTATAATAAGTGCTGCAAATGATTTTTTTTAACCAGATATGGTGTACCTTAGACACTCTGCTGTGACCTTGGTTTTCTGTAGAAAAACTTGGCTGGTTAGTCAGACCATATGTGGCATCATACAACTCCATCTTACTGTAATGGAAAATAGAGCAGCCATCTGCACAAATAACTTAAGCTGTGCCAATAAGGCACAGTACAATAACCATTGGTCAGCAATATTTATGTTAAACAGACAACCTGTTGGTAACTGTTGGATGATATTCTCTAATAGGCAGAACGCTTAACATAGAAACATAGAAAAATTACGGCACAATACAGGCCCTTCAGCCCACAAAGTTGTGCCGAACATGTCCCTATCTTAAGAGATTACTAGGCTTACCTATAACCCTCTATCTTACTAAGTTCCATGTACTTATCTAAAAGTCTCTTAAAAGACCCTAACGAATCCGCCTCCACCACCGTTGCTGGCAGCCCATTCCACGCATCCACCACCCTCAGTGAAAAACTTACCCCTGACATCTCCTCTGTACCTACTCCCCAGCACCTTAAACCTGTGTCCTCTCGTAGCAACCATTTCAGCCCTGGGAAAAAGCCTCTGACCGTCCACGCGATTAATACCTCTCAACATCTTATACACCTCCATCAGGTCACCCCTCATCCTTCGTCTCTCCAAGGAGAAAAGGCCGAGCTCACTCAACCTGTCCTCATAAGGCATGCTCTCCAATCCAGGCAACATCCTTGTAAATCTCCTCTGCACCCTTTCTATGGCTTCCACATCCTTCCTGTCATGAGGCGACCAGAACTGAGCACAGTACTCCAAGTGTGGTCTGACCAGGGTCCTATATAGCTGCAACATTATCTCATGACTCCTAAACTCAATTGCTTGATTGATGAAGCGCAGTACACCATACACCTTCTTAACCACAGCCTCAACCTGCACAGCTGCTTTTGAGCATCCTATGAACTCGGACCCCAAGATCCTTCTGATCTTCCACTCTGCCAAGAGTCCTACCATTAATATTATAGTCCACCATCCTATTTGACCTGCCAAAATGAACCACCTCACACTTACCTGGGTTGAACTCCATCTGCCACTTCTCCGCCTAGTCTTGCATCCTATCAATGTCTCGCTGCAACTTCTAACATCCCTCCACACTATCCACAACACCTCCAACCTTTGTGTCATCAGCAAACTTACCAACCCATCCCTCTACTTCCTCATCCAGGTCATTTATAAAAATCACAAAGAGTAAGGTGACCGACCTCCATGCAGAATATGACCCATCTATAACCACTCTTTGCCTTCTGTGGGCAAGCCAGTTCTGGATCCACAAAGCAATGTCCCCTTGGATCCCATGCCCCCTCACTTTCTCAATAAGCCTTGCATGGGGCACCTTATCAAATGCCTCGCTGAAGTCCATATATACTACATCTACTGCTCTTCCTTCATCAATGTGTTTAGTCACATTGTTCAGTTTAGCTTAAACTTGAAAAAAAAATGGTCTTTCTATGTAATCATTGAACTCTCCAGGTTTTTGTGACTTTCCCATTATGCTGAAAGTAGATATTGAAAAGAAAGAAAATTAAATTTACAAATGCCTGATCATCTTACCATATCGCAAAATCTCACACGCAGAGTGTTCCAGGTCATTACCATTCACTGCATGAAAATGTTCTTCCTCACATCCCCCCATAACTCTGGCCCCAAACTCTTAAATTTGTGTCCCATAGCCCTTCAACCATCAGCTTATGTGAACAGCTTATCTTTGTCTACCTTATTTAAACCTGTCATAACTTTGTACATCTTTCATTCTGGTAAATCCCTGCACCTCTGCACCCTTACATCCTTTCCAAAGTGTATTAACGAGAACTAGATGCAATATTTTAGTTTTAGAAGATTTTAGTTTATTTATTGTCAAAAGTAGGCATACATTAACACTGCAATGAAGTTACTGTGAAAATCCTTTAGTCCCCACGCTCCAGGGCCTGTTTGGGTACACTGAGGGAGAATTTACCATGGCCAATGCACCTAACCAGCAGGTCTTTCGGACTGTGGGAGGAAACAGGAGCACCGGAGGAAACCCACGCAGACATGGGGAGAATGTGCAGACTCCACATAGACAGTGACCCAAGCAGGGACTCGAACTCAGTTCCCTGGCAGCAATGCTAACCCTTGTGCCACCATGCCGCCCTGAGTTGTATCCTAACTAGAGATTCACACAAGTTCAGCAAAACCTACCTGCTTTTATTTATGAAGTCCTAAATTCCATATTCTTCCATAAACTACTCTCAGAATTTGTCCTGTCACCGCCAAAGTTCTATGTACATGAACTCCATGTCCCTCTACAGCAGAGGGTTTTTATGTCATTCTTTGCATCTCATGAATGCCAAAACAGGTCCTTGGCTGTAATGTCACCTCCTCTTTGGACAAAATGGTTCATCACCTTACATACCATTTATAAGATCAATAATGCCACCAGTGCCGTTGAGCCTGATCACTCACATAAATCAGTAGCCACAGTGACAGAGACCAGGAAAGGCTAAACCAGGAAAAGGATGGTATTGTTCCCTCTCCGCTACTGTTCATCGCCTTGCTCTGATTACTTCATCTGTACCAAAAATAATAAACAGCACCAGGTTATGTCTGCAGCTACAAAGGTGCAGCTGCCACCAGAAGACACTTTATTTGAAACATCCTCGCAGAAGTCAAGAGCAGTAGGGCTCCCATGGGGAAATGGTGTTTAACTAATGTGCTGGAGTTTTTGAGGAGTTAACAAAAGAGGATTGTCTTTTTCTGGTCCTTCTCCTATCTTTATTTCAAGTAAAAATGAACAATGGGATTTTTATTATGTTAAGTGCCATGTTCAGGTCAAACGTTGTAATCAATTCCCCAGCTGTGAACACAGTGCACCCTATGGAAAGTAACGCTGTCCCTTTAGCGTGGACTTCAGCCTCGAAAGAAAGCACACCCAGTTAATATTGAATAACATTCGTACACAACCTAGAATCAGCACTAGCAGTAAAGGTTGATGTAGAAGATATTTTGACAGTGTCAGGAAGCAGAAGTAGTTTCAAGAAATCTATATTTTTATTGTTGGAGATTAGAAATAAGGTATAGAGAGTTTAATTTAGAGTTTCTATGTAAGAAAGGATGGAAACTTTAGTTAGATTCATGTTAAAAAAGTACGGGGGTTTTGGTTTAACTTCAGAATGTACCTGAATTGTGATTCGAGAGTTTACAACATGAAAAACAGAGATCATAAAGAAAGAGTTGGCTGTTGCTTAGCAACAAGAGACCACCTTTAGGTTAGAAACAATTTTTGAGTTCAGTTTTAAGCCAGACCCAGTAGCATTTGGGTCTGGATAGCTGGAAACGAAACATCTCTGGAACTGCCAGGAGCTGGAGCAGAGAGGCAGAACAATGGAATGAGCTGAAGAAAGCAAGTCCCAAAAGCTAAACAACAGATTCTTGAAACGAAGGAAAGTAAAGTACCAGAAAGAGTAAAGTCAAAGGGACAAAAGGAACAGGTATTTGAACAAGAGACTTCACTGGAGTTAAATAAAGGGACAGAGACAGGCTCCCAGTTAAAGACGGAGCTGAAAGTTGCAGACCTAGTGAAGTTGGCTAGCAACAAACAAGAATCTGAAGTAATCCTAAGGTTGGTGACCTTAGTACAGCCTGTGAAGCAGTAGTGTCCTGTTGGCGTGGCTGGGCACCTGAGAGATTGTGGAATCTTGAATTCATGTGGCAATTCAAGGTAGAGGAATGCTGAAAGGAGAAGTAGAAATCCGAGAAGTGGATCCATGGTGAAGACAGCGGAATGAAAGCATTGCTTGGGAGGGAATTCTAAACCATGTCTTTTCAAGAGTGGAGTTTGGAAACACGCATGTGAAAATTGGAATTCCAGTGAGGCCGCTTGGCTCACAGAGTGATTAGTATCTGGGAGGATTTGATGAGAAATCCACAGAGGTTGTACTGAGTAGCATCTGCCACTTGATTTCAAAGTGTGGTATGTCTGACCACAGTTGATCTGTTGGTTTGCAGGGACTGTGTACTTAGTTTGAACATTACAATTGAAGATATTTTGCAACTTGTGTTATCCTTAAAACTTGTGTACATCTGTAAAGATATAAGTGGGAGTGAAGGAGAGGGTATATTATAGTCAATCCTTCCATGTTTAATAATTGTTTTATTCTTTTTGTTAAAAGCTAATTGACAGTCCTGTAACTCTGTTCATCCACATTTCTACAAAAAAAAAGTTACGGTCTTTTGAGCCAGTGTTCCATTCTGGGAACTTCCCATCCAGTAGTAACTTCAACTGGGATTGTAACAACAACCAGGAATTAGTAATAGTAATAAAATGAGTAACAATTAAGTTGAGGTTTCTTTTTCATATTCTTTGCTTTTATTTCTAGGCTTCTGTTACACAGTGTACCTGTTAGACTTTTAGGCTTCCATCAGGATACTGTTATCATGCCTATTGCCATGATTCATTCTCATAAGCGAGTGCTTGTTCCCTATGGCCATTTGTACACGAGGTCTGAAAATGTATGATTGCATAAAGTTCAAATAGGACATAAGTTACCGTAAACGTCTGAGTGAAATGCTCACATCCTCTTAGCCTTCAGAGAGCAGAAGAATGGTCACTCTTTGAACTACATTACTTAGGCTACCACCTACAAATCAATTTTATTGAAAACAAGAAGAAATGAAATTTTAGTAAAAGGTTAACACAGCAGATTTCAGTTTAACATGCATCGGTTCAGGTAAAAAAAATGCAAAGTCAGAAATTGCATTGATATAGTCCCTTTTTCAGCCTCCATGATACTTCACAGCCAAGGAAGTACTTCTGAAGTGTTTTAACTATTGTAACATAGGAAACAATGAACAACTTTATTCAGGAAACAGGAGTGATTCGCTGATCCAACACTCTACAGGAACAATGTTCAAGAAAACTTTGCAAGCATCATGAAATCAGGCCAATTGAACCTGGCCCAGAATCCAAATCAAAACCTTATGTGAAAGGTTGAGTAGCTTTTGCATGCTCGCTTCTACACAGAACAGTAAAACCTGAAAAATATGATGAATTGGCAGACACTTTGCGAGTAGATTTAATTGGCTGAGTTTGGGATTGTCACTCAGTATCTTGTGTGACATATTCCTACCAAGAACTAGTTACTTGAGTTCGTGATATGCAGTTCGATTGGGCTGATTATTTACTAAAGTATAAAGACGCATGCTGTTATACACAACAAAGATGACCTGGGTGCTCAGCCATATGTATCTGTAGCCTCCAGGTCTGTGGTATCTGCAAAACACCTGAACAATCTATTTAAACATTTATGGTGATTGTTTGTAGTGACAATATGCAATCTGACCCCTTGACTCATTGACATTGGTTTCTCTCCCAACACAGAACTCAAGGTTAGCGTAAGCAAGATTAAAGGGGAAATTTTAACTTAGCTGACCCGCAGTCGCTGCCACAATCCCATGTATAGATAATTGTCAGAACTTTTCAGTTGGCACAATACCATTTCCATCAGAAAAAACTGGACAGGCAACATCGTCCCTCGCCATAGGGATTGCCTTGAACCAGCTGCTAGACTTATGCAAGTGTAACTGAGGGCAGTTAAGTTTAAACTCTAATCATTTTACTATTTCTGTTGCTTTCATAACTAACAGGTTTAATTAAGGGTCATCAATTATTTACTAAAGTGTAAAGTCTTCGAGGAGAAGCCAATAATCAGCACAAAGCACTGACTTGTGTACTCCAGACAGCGATCACCACTCACATCAACACTTTCTGCAGCAAGAGGTAAGTACCTGCAATCACAGAATAGATACATGAAATCACAGTATGAGCTATATTGACGTTGATGTTAATTGTTAGAAATGTGTAATGAACTGCTTGTTAAAGGAGTATTTTCTAACTAGATTTTAAAAAATTCATCATGGGAGGTGGGCATCGCTGGCTCGGCAAACATCTATGCCCATCTCTAATTGCTCTTGAGATTTCTTGGGAAACTATGCTGAGCAGACTCAAGATTTACCAAAAATTGAGTATGTTTAAATATAATGGCACAGAGCATATTTATTCTTCCTCGTGATGTGCTTGATGTCTCTCGAAATGACCATGTTATTGATCATGCAATGTATTGTTATAGTCTTGTCTCAAATTATAATGTGATACTCCCCTTCTACCTAGGTCCTTGGGGACTTTTGCATGAGTTGAAGGTGCCAAACAAATGAAAGTTGTTGTTGTAAATATTATAATAAATGATTCACCAGGCACTAATCCAGAGGTCTGGACCATTGTTGCCTTTAAGTTGTGCAGGCTGTACACAAGTTGGCTTCTTTAAGTCACCATAGGTGCATGAATTTTTTTTGAAGACCTGTACATTTAATTAAATCATCCATGCACTATAAAAAAACATAGCATACATGTTGGTCTGGACTAATATCCTGAGACATGAGTTCAAATCACACTATGGCACTGGGGGAATTAAATTTAGTTAATTAGCTAAATCTGGAATAAACTCCAGTATCAGTAATGGTAAACACTTAAATACCAGATTGTCATTAAAAAAAATATTTCAATACAATCCTTTACAGAAAGAAATCTGCCAACCTTATCTGTCTGGGCATGTGTGACTCCAAATCCTTAACAATGTAGTTGACTCTTAGCTGTCCTGTGAATGGCTTGGCAAGCCACCAGTTATTAAGGTGGTTCACCACCATCTTCACAAGGGCAATTAGGGATGGGCAATAAATGCTGCCCTTGCCAGTGATAAATTCAGGCGTCAAACTCTGTTTTAACAGACCAAAGTGCACAGGCATTTAACTGCCTGGTTTTATTTGCAATCTACTTCTATGTACTGATTACAAACCCATGTTACAGCATTTTTGTCGAAGCTGTAACCCACATGCCTCAAAAATAAGCATTGCAGTCAATCACAATTGTTCAAATATAGCCATGAAAACATGGTCAAGACTTAATACTTCAATGGATTGTGCATTCATGAAGGATCTATTTCCTCATCACAAGTTACCTACACATTGCTAGAATTGAATACTTTCCAGCTGAGGTAAGCCATGTGAAGGGTTTAAGGCATTGATGACCCTTGGGAAGGCAGAAATAGATCAGAAATGTGGCATCTGTTTAGCTGCTTCTTGATAAAACTGTATTCGGAAGCTTTCAATCCAAAACAATGGTGCGGTGCCTCTCTTATACAGATGGGTGGCCTTTAGTTTATCCACACCACCCCCGCCGCCACCCCCAACTGATTGGAGATAATAGAGTAAAGGAGTAACAATGACAATCATATGCACTGTGGTCACAGTTACTGTAGAGATTCTAAAACCAGCAGCTAACATTTCACAATTCTCAATGCTTACCTTCTTAGAAAGCTTCAACCTTTTCAGGCACTGCGTTTGCTATTGGAATGTTTTCCCTCTATATCTTCTCTCTGGGATAATATGTTCTGAAGCTTTGGTTTCTGCGTACACATATCTCTTATCCATTCCATTTCATGTATAACTGAATGATAACAGCTGCAAAAGCTGACACAAGACATAGATCACTGGTTCATGCAGAGCTTTATGACTACTTTGTACTTTGACCAATGGCTTCGAGCAAGCTGTTTCTATGCCAGTTGTATGCAAGGAAGTTAGTTCATCGGCTTTATTAACTAGGTTCTATTGTATCAGTTAGTGGCCTTAATTGGAGTTTTGCCAATAGCTTCATAAAAACATTTCCAGCAGCTGAAACACAGGAAACTTTAAACCTCGGTGACTTGTCGTCAGCGAACAGCTGTTTGAATGCATGTGCCATTACATTTTCCAAGTACCTTTAGGTCATCCGAAATATTGACAACAGCAGAATTTCCTCCTGCCCAGTACAACCCCTCTCCCTAACTGTGTGTGAAAGTCACAACACAATCGAACAAAGCAGGAAAATAAATTACCTGCAAATTGAAGAAAAAATTGATGCGATGTTTCTGATTATTTGATTCATTTCAGGTTGCTAAATTTAACCTTTCTCATTCCCTATCCTTTATTTCAGTCATTGACTGCAACCCCCACATCTTCCCATCTCCCATCAACATTATCATAGAATCCCTACAGTGCAGAAGGAGGCTATTCAGCCCATCGAGTCTGCACCAACTCTCGAACAGAGCATCTTACCTAGACCCACCCTGTCCCTGTAACCTCACACATTTACCATGGCTAATCCATATAACCCACACATCTTTGAACACCAAGGGTCAATTTAGCGTGGCCAATCCACCTAACCTGCACGTCTTTCGGACTGTGGGAGGAAACCGGAGCACCCGGAGGAATCCCACGCAGACACGGGGAGAACATGCAAACTCCACACAATCACCCAAGTCCCAGAATCAAACCTGGGTCTCTGGCACTGTGAGGCAGCTGTGCTAACCACTGTGCCACCGTTCTGCCCTACACTCAAACTTTTCTAGTTAAATGTAACATAAGCCATAAGGTCATCTACCTGGGAAATGAGACAAACGGCCACCAAAATTAATCATGGTTCTACAAATTTTCAAGATGTTTTCACTCATCTGAGGAAGAAGCAGCGCTCCAAAAGCTCATGATTCCAGAGACTTCTCACTAGAAATTTTCAGCAGTCATTTTATGAGTTTCCAACCTGGCTGGCTCACATCTTTGTTCAGCACCCATCAACTCAACCATGACAAATGGCAGAACAAAGTCCTGCAGAGTTTGTCATTTTATATCCTTTGTCAGCTAATTTCTGCAAGAAACACGAATGCCGGTATATATGAGAGCATGGCCAGCTCCAGGGCATGAGCATGTAATCCAGGTTGACACTCCAGGGCCATGCACAGTGCGCAGTTAAGAAGGTTGTTCTTTCAGATGTCACGTAAACTAAAGCCCTGTCTGCTACTTCCAGTAATTCAGATGGATATGCAAGGACTTGTATAGAAAAGCAAGCCACTATGTTGGCCATGTTTTTCTTCAGCCCACTGTTGGCAGTCGTAAGTTCTGGAATTCCTCCCCCCCGCTCAGTTTCAAACATTTTGGCTGTCTGTTCTAACATCTTTGTGACTCAATGTCAAATTTTGTTTAATAATACTCTTGAGAATTGCCTTGGGATGTTTTACTACATTAAAAGTGCAATGCAAATACAAATTGTTAGTGTTACTTGTTAGTCACTGCACTTCAAGGAATCATAGAATCCCTACAATGCAGAAGGCGGCCATTCAGCCCATTGAGTCTGCACTGACTCTCCAACAGAACATCCCACCCAGACCTATCTCCGTAACCTCGAGTATTTACTCCGCTAATCCCCCTAATCTACACATTTTGGGACACTAAGGGGCAATTTAGCATGGCCAATACGTCTAACATGTACATAGTTCAAACTGTGGAGTTCCTCCAGAGCACCCGGAGGAAACCCATGCAGGCACAGGGAGAATGTGCAAGACACACAGAAAGTCACCTGGGTCCCTAGCACTGAGGGGCAACATTCTAACCATTGTGCCGCTCTGTATAGTTCTGAATCAGTTCAATGTAAAATGCTTTGAAATGATAATCTATCTATATATATATATATCTATAAAAACCTACCTTTTAATCTAATAATCCAATAGCTTCTTTGTTAATTTATAGCTTTTGAGTTACCTTGACGTGAATCGATAACTTAAACCATCCAAAAGAAATCTCATTGTTTACTCAAAATTACTCTTTAACCACGTCTTAGTTCCAAAGTACGATTGGGCTAATTGTCACAAAACAGCAAAGGTCACCATGGGAACTGGACCGTCTGTTCCCAGAAAATACAGTTCAACATTATATGAGTTTCACCAGAATATCGATCAGTAAATATCTGCAGCAGCAAAGAAGAAATTTGTACTTTCAGTACAACAGGAAGTGAAAAGACAAATAAATATTTTTTTAAATATTGAGTAGGCAAGCATAACAGCCATTTTGCACAAATCAACACATCTGAATCATTAATGTCCTTTGCAGAAGCAAACCTACTGGTCTATCTGACTCCAATCAGCCCTATATCTGACCCCAGTTTCATGTTATTCATTCCACAAATGTTGGTTGACTCTTAGCTGCCCTAGCAAACCATATGTTGATATTGGTGATGGTTGATATTGTTCTTGAATCTGTTCAGACCACCTTTTTGCAATAATTGAGGATGGCAATAAATGGCAACCACATCCCACAAACGAATGAAGAAAAAGCTATATGTGTTTATGTTTTAATATCCTCACTTTATTTTTCTCATTTTTCTTTCCTCTTGCTGTTTAATTTATTCTTTCCCCAGCCCGTGTCCTGTATCTCATCATGCATGTCAGGAATCAATACTCAGTTTGAAGAACAGTAAGATGGCCCTTTCCACATCTCTGCTGAGAGTATTGTAAAAACAGCAAGCACAAGAATGGTCTAGGATAACTAGCTCTCCTTTTCTTCTTCCTCTCTTGTTCTGGGAGACACCACCACCAGTTAGGACTTGTCTTTAATTCACTGCTTGCATTCAATAACTCACAGTGGAGATTTGCAATTGTGAATCTACTTTTTTTTTCAAATCTATGGCAGAGCACATTAAATCACTGCTATTAATTTATTGGAAAAATTCCGCAAACCCAGCTCTTCCAGCTGGGAACTGCATTCACAGGAAAGCAGTCAGAGAATCAGAACTGCAAAGCTGTAACCCTCTCTGATCTGCACTACCTTCAAGCACAGCTTCTCTGCTGAGAGTGTGGGAACACAGAACTTGTCCTTTATAATTGAGAACATTTGAAGGAAGGCCATGAACTTGATGTGACAGGTGTTGCATTGTAAAGTGATGGGATGCTGTTTGAATTGATGGAAGCAAAAAGTTTTTTTTACATCTGCCATTGAGGAAGAAAGGAGCAGAGGCGAAGTAGTTCCCTTTGATGAGACAGTTGTGGGGGGGAAGTGAAGGTAGATATTGCTGTTGACAAAATCCATTCAGATACTTCTCAAAGTCAGATAGAGAGTATGACTTCGTTCATTATATGTTTGCCAAGAGTTCACATCAATCTTTATTTATAGGTGTGTTTTTTGTGACTTTACACAGGCTGTATTTCTATAATAATTCACAACTCTTGCACCAGGGATTAAAAAATGAGTAGTGAATATGTTACACTTGCCACAGGGCAGAAAATGCCATTAGTTGGATTGGGAACATGGAAGAGTTCAGCTGGCCAGGTAAGAACCTTAAAGTTGCGGCACACTAACTGGTCAATTTTTTACTACATTTGACTACATTTATTTTCCTCATTAGTGATTTATTTCCTTTTATACTTGTCAAGTTGAAAGCTCATTATACCTTACAACCTAAATATTTTGCAATAAAATACACTACAATACACCTGAAATCAGATCTATTTGTAAGTATAGATATTGTACCTTGCTAATATTTGATACTGTGTTACTTTGATTTCTGCAGGTGAAATCAGCAGTCAGTTATGCCCTTGAAATCGGATACCGGCATATAGACTGTGCCTCTTGCTACAGCAATGAACATGAAATTGGAGAAGCTCTTTGTGAAAAATTACAAGCCAATAAAGTAAGGAATCAGGATGCATTTGTAGTCTTTTTGACAAGATATTCACTGAAAACCACCTGCAGTGAATGGAGTTTTGGCCGGAACGCCAAATTTTCCATGCTCACTTGCAGTGGGGTGAACCCAGACGAGATCGGAGAATCCGGCTCATTAATAATGATGCCAACCCCGCCATCTCATAAATCAGGAGACAAACTCGTAAAAATTGAAAGAGTTGGTACAAAAATCATGAGTTTTTTCAGATATAAATGAATATAACTTGACAAATCATAAACCTTATTATTGGCTTATTTAATCTCCAACAGCTTAGATGAAGCTATATTTAGTCCTGCAATGTATCTGTGCTTATAAAAGCAGATTCAGAGGATGATACTCAAAGATTCTTGATCTCCAAACACCCCTCTCTCTCTCTCTAACTTTCTTCATGTTTTTAATCCAAATTAAAGTTCATTAAGGTTAGAATCAGAGGTTTATCAGCATGGAAACAGGCCCTTCGGCCCAACTTGTCCACGCCGCCCCTTTTTTTAAACCACTAAACTAGTCCCAATTGCCCACATTTGGTCCATATCCCTCTCTCCCAATCTTACCCATATAACTGTTTAAACGCTTTTTAAGAGACAAAATTGTATCCGCCTCCACTACTACCTGTGGCAGCTTGTTCCAGACACGCACCACGCTGTGTGTGAAAAAATTGCCCCTCTGGACCCTTTTGTATCTCTCCCCTCTCACCTTAAACCTATGCCCTCTAGTTTTAGACTTCCCTACCTTTGGGAAAAGATATTGACTATCTAGCTAATCTATGCCCCTCATTATTTTATAGACCTCTGTAAGACCTCATTAAGGCTCCCAAAAGGAAGGAAGTAGAGTTTCATGCTTTGATATTCATTGGTTCAGAAGTTTTGGTCATCCGAGAGTAAACTTCACATTGCTTCCCTCGGGTAACATTGCTCAACCTCTCTCCTGTAGCTGATCTGTAGACTCAGATTTTCATGAGACCATGATTCTATTGCTGGATAAAATGGTCAATTTTACAATGTAAAACACTGGATGCCAGAATACAGATGTCACACTGTTAGGAAAAGAATTGTAAAAACACTTTTCATTGTAAATCCCCTAACTGATAAAGTTGTGCGTATCTGGGACCTGGGTGTATATGTGCACAGATCATTGAATGTAGCAGGACAGATGGAGAGAGCAAACAATAAAGCATACAGTATCCTGGGCTTTATAAATAAAGGCATAGGATACAAGTGCAAGGTGTTTCGTAGCTGGAAATGGAAATTGGATCAGGGAGGCCAGGTTCTGAATTATTACCCAAAAAATATTAAAATGCAATGCTGATAATAGTCAAGGCCACTGTTTAAAAGGTTTATTTAAATTGATCTTTCATGGGCAACTTTTATGTCCTTCCCTTGCTCCATGTGGCTTATTTCTCTGATTTTTAAAATTTCATTTACGGGATGTGGGCATCGCTGCCTATGGCAGCATTTATTGCACATGCCTAGTTGCCCCTCAGAAAGTGGAGATGAGCTACCTTTTTGAACCGTTACAGTCCCTGAGGTAGATACATCCACTGGAGTAAGCAGCAAACAGGTTTGTTTGGAGGTTGCCAAGAGCCAGAAGTGAACATGAAGCTTGAAGGTTGTTGGTGCTGGATACTTTTACAAATGGTATTTTTTCCTGTTTCAACCCTCTGAACAGATTGCTTCTAACACTGTGGTGCTTTTTTCACCTTTAGGCATTTAGCACAGCACAGAATTCCCATAAATATTCAACTTCGCCACTGCTACAATAAGGAGGTGGCAAAGGAGGATTGCAAGTTTTTTGTGAAATATTTCAATAGTTGCCTTACACTTTCCTTTTAAAATTTAATTCTTTGGAGCAATTTTGTGGAAAAAGTTTATACAGTGAAGGTGCCTTGGGTAGCATGGTTGTGCAATGACATGCTGATTTGATGTGCTGTCTCATAGGACAGTAAAATAAAGACATAGGTACAATCTCTCCTCATTTCCAATCTTCAGATTGTTAGTGGGGAGGACACCAACCAGAAGACAGTTGCTTCTGCAAAAAGAAAATGGTGTTTGGATATTTGTATGTACTTCATAGGTGCCTCAGGCACCGAAAGAGAGTGTCATCAGCTTGACCATAAGATAGAGTAGTAGCTATTCAGCCCATCGAGTCTGCTCCACCATTCAATGAGATCATGACTGATCTGATATGATAATCCTCAATTCCACTTTGCTGCCTTATCCCCATAACCCTCGATTGCCTTAATGATTAAAAATCTGTCTATCTCATCCTTGAATACTTAACAATCCAGCCTCTACAGCCCTCAGCAGTAAAGAATTCTATGGATTCACTACCCTCAGAGAAGAAATTCCTCTTCATCAGCAAAGAGAAACCTGAAGACTCACGTTAGAAAGGAAAATTAAAAATGCTGTCAATACAGAGAAGGAAAAGACCCTGTCTATATTATCATTTAACACCAGCCTTAAACTTGAACCTGAATTCCAGTGCCACATTTATAAATCAACTATTTCAATTTTTTTTTAAACAGGCTTTTGTTAAAAGTCAGGTTTCACAATTTTGTTCATAGCTCCTCCATTTTTTAACATTTGTTTTGAATGTAACGTTGAATATTTTGAACATAGATGTTAAAAGAAGAAAATATCTCTTTGCATTATAGAAAATGCATCTGTGATTAGGAAATAATGTAACTGTATCCTTCAGATAGCATGCTCCATATACTGTTGGCTGCTGGTATGAGTCAGGTCTGGATCCACTTCTGGAGAAACCATCTGGCAGGCAGTGCACCCATGACTGTTTTGACTTCAGTATGCAATTACATTAGACAGCGTCGGGTCTCATGGTATTCATATTGCCATGCAGTTTAATAGTGCTGAGTGTGCATTGGAGTGATAGTTCATTTTCCACAGCTCAAAAGAATATTCTCCAACTCCTTGCAATTCAGCACCATTCAAAAATGATTTATTTTCACCAATTAGTCCTTTTAGACTTAGACCAGTACAGCACAAAACAGGTCCTTCGGCCCACGATGTTGTGCCGAGCTTTATCTGAAACCAAGATCAAGCTATCCCACTCCCTATCATCCTGGTGTGCTCCATGTGCCTATCCAATAACCGCTTAAATGTTCCTAAAGTGTCTGACTCCACTATCACTGCAGGCAGTCCATTCCACACCCCCAACCACTCTCTGAGTAAAGAACTTTAATTCTTGTTATTGTTACCATATTTTTCTGTGCCCTTTAGGTTTACCTTCCTGATCTGAATCATTTCATGAGGCTTTGACACTGGTTGATGCCACAGTTCCCACTGTTCAGTGTTGACCAGTCCCATGACAGCAATCTGAACCAACATCCGATAGACTCTGTCTGTTAAGCACTCCCCATTATCAGGAATCCATTTATTAACTGCTGAATTTTTGAACACCTTTACATGTCCTAATACACTCCATCCCACACTCAAATTCACTTTTGAGATGGAGCAGCTCCCTAGTTGAGTAATCCACTAATGGGTTCCATCAACACTGTCTTCCGCAAGCTTAATCTCACCAGTCAATATAAAACTGGCCTTTCCAGCCATCTTGTAAATAGGGTCCTAGCCATTTGCTCACCTTGCAAATTTGATGCAAAAATAGAGCACATCAGAGCTGTCCTAATGGCTGTCCTGATCACATCATTGTTCGCTCTATATCACACAAACTCACAAATGGGCCACAGATTGTCACTTTCATGCCTAAAAAGAGCCTGGTTTAGGTATTCAGAAAAGCAATGTACCTCAGAAACTCAAACAACCAGGTTAAAGAAATTGTTTGACGCTGCTTCTCAAGATTATGAGGGACATGGATGGAGTGGATACAGAGCAGCTATTCCCCTTAGTTGAAGGGTCAGTCTTGAGAGGACATAGGTTCAAGGTGAGGGCAGGAGGTTTAGGGGGGGGATGTGAGGAAAAATGTTTTTACCCAGGACGGTGGTGACGGTCTGGAATGCGCAGCCTGGGAGGGTGTTCGAGGTGGGTTGCCTCACATCTTTTAAAAAGTATCTGGATGAGAACCTGGCACATCATAGCATTCAGGGCAATGGGCCAAGTGCTGGCAGATGGGATTAGTTGGGAGTTCATGTGTTCTAATGTGTCAGTGTATGGACTCGATGGGCCGAAGGGCCTACTCTGCGCAGTATGATTCAATGATTCTCTACATGAGTGATATTTCCCACCAACAGGATGGTGCCGTCAGTCCAGAAAAACATTCTGCCTGCGACACAAATGGCTAACAACATGTATGAATTTCAGTGCCAACGTGAAGCCAGTTAAATAGAATATACATCCCAGTGACTGGCTGATTGAATCAAACATGTTCTTTCAGTTGATATATAATAGGCAGAGTTCAAACTGTATTCAACCAGCCCCTGCTTGTTAGTCATGATTCCATGATTGGGCAGCACTTTATGTACAATCCTAAGTGTGTAGAATAATAGCTACACTAACAACCAATTTAACATAATCAATTGAGTTCATAACATGGCGTGTTTACACTTGTTGAAAGTGACATACATTCATACACATGGACCTGCTCTCTGCAACAAAAGGAATGTGTTTAAGCCTTGCACATTTTTTGAATTAGACTGGAGCTTGGGGAGCCTATTGTTCCCCATTGCTTTTTCCCTCAGCCAATCAGGATACACTTATCTTGCTCAGCGATTGGAGATGGTTTTAGGCTCAGCTCCTCTGTGCCAAGTTTCTGTTTAAAATTTGGAAGTGAGGACAAAAACAAAGCTGTGTTTTTTTTCCTAATAGTGCCAAAAGAAAGTCTGCAAATAACAGAACAAGTGAACAAAATATGGAGGGATTAGGTCGACAGGGGAATTCATCCTTCCCATCACTGCACTTTGGGCCTGAAGCAGATAATGATTTCAATTATTTATAAAGCCACTACATTGAGTAATCATCGTTAAATATTAATCAGTTTAGTGACTGCCAATGAGTCACAGAGTCTTAGAGGTTTACTGCATGGAAACAGGCCCTTCGGCCCAACTTGTCCATGCTGCCCCTTTTTTAAACCCCCAAACTAATCTTAATTGCCCACGTTTGGCCCATATCCCTCTATACCAATCTTACCCATATAACTGTCGAAACGCTTTTTAAAAGACAAAATTGTACCCACTTCTACTACTGCCTCTGGCAGCTTGTCCCAGACACTCACCACCCTCTGTGAAAACATTGCCCCGCTGGACACTTTTGTATCTCTCTCCTCTCACCTTAAACCTATGCCCTCTAGTTTTAGACTCCCCTACCTTTGGGAAAAGATAAATAGCTGAGCTATGCCCCTCATTATTTTATAGACCTCTAAGTTCACGCTCCAGAGAAAAAAGTCCCAGTCTATCCAGCCTCTCCTTATAACCCAAACCATCAAGTCCCAGTAGCATCCTAGTAAATCTTTTCTGCACTCTTTCTAGTTTAATAATATCCTTTCGATGATAGGGTGACCAAAACTATACACAGTATTCCAATTGTGGCCTTACCAATGTCTTGTACAACTTCAACAAGATGCCCCAACTCCTGTATTCAATGTTCTGACCAATGAAACCAAGCATGCCGAATGCCTTCTTCACCACTCTGTCCACCTGTGACTCCACTTTCAAAGAGCTATGAACCTGTACCCACAAATCTCTTTATTCGATAACTCTCCCCAACACCCTACCATTAACTGAGCAAGTCCTGCCCTGGTTTAATCTACCAAAAAGCATCACCTCGCATTTATCTAAATTAAACTCCATCTGCCATTCGTCAGCCCACTGGCCCAATCGATCAAGATCCCATTGCAATCCCAGATAACCTTCTTCACTGTCCACGATGCCGCCAATCTTGGTTTAATCTGCAAACTTACTAACCATGCCTACTAAATTCTCATCCAAATCATTAATATAAATGACAAATAACAGTGGACCCAGCACAGATCCCTGAGCCACACCGCTGGTCACAGGCCTCCAGTTTGAAAAACAACCCTCTACAACCACTCTCTGGCTTCTGCCATCAAGCCAATTTTGTATCCATTTGGCTACCTCACCCTGGATCCCGTGAGATTTAACCTTATGCAACAAACTACCATGTGGTACCTTGTCAAAGGCCTTGCTAAAATACACATAGACAACATCAGCTGCACTGCCCTCATATACCTTCTTGGTTACCCCTTCAAAAAGCTCAATCAAATTTGAGACATATGATTTTCCACTCACAAAGCCATGCTGACTGTCCCTAATCAGTCCTTGCGTCTCTAAATGGCTGTAGATCCTGTCTCTCAAAATACCTTCCAACCACTTACCCACTACAAATGAGAGGCTCACCGGCCTGTAGTTCCCAGGCTTTTCTTAAACAAAGGCACAACATTTGCCACTCTCCAATCTTTAGGCACCTCAGCTGTGACTATCGATGATTCAAATATCTGTGCTAGGGGACTCACAACTTCCTCCCTAGCCTCCCATAATGTCCTGGGATGCACTTCATCAGGTCCTGGGGATTTAAATACCTTGATGTGCTTTAAGACTTCCAGCACCACCTCCTCTGTTATATGTACACTCCTCAAGGCATCACTATTCATTTCCCCAAGTTCCCTAACATCCATGCTTTTCTCAACAGTGACGACTGATGAAAAATATTCATTTAGGATCTCACCCATCTCTTGTGAATCCACACAGATGACCTTGTTGATCCTTAAGAGGCCCTACGCTCTCCCTAGTTACTCTTTTGCCCTTTATGTATTTGTAGGTGCTCTTTGGATTCTCCTTTGCCTTATCTGCCAAAACAATCTTGTGTCCCCTTTTTGCTCTCCTAATCTCTTTCTTAACTCTACTCCTTCACCCTCTATACTCTTCAAGGGATCCACTTGATCCCAGCTGCCTATGCATGTCATGTGCCTCCTTTTTCTTGACCAGGGCTTCACTATCCCGAGTCATCCAGGGTTCCCTACTTCTACCAGCCTTGCCCTTCACTCGATGAGGAATGTGCTTACCCTGAACCCTGGTTAACATACTTTGAAAGCCTCCCACTTACCAGACGTCCCTTTACCTTCCAACTGACTCCCCTAGTTAATTGTTGAAAGTTCCTGCCTGCCATCAAAATTGGCCTTGCCCCAATTTAGAATTTTAACTTTTGGCCAGACCTATCATTGTCCATAGCTATCTTAAAATTAATGGAATTATGGTCACTGGTCCCAAAGTGATCCCTCACTAACACTTCTGTCACCTGCCCTTCCTTATTTCCCAAGAGGAGGTCAAGTTTTGGCCATCCGCATACTGAATGAGAAATTCCTCCTGAATACACTCAACAAATTTCTCCTCCAACCAAGCCTCTAATACTATGGCTGTCCCAGTCAATGTTAGGAAAGTTAAAATCCCCTACTGTTACAACCCTATTTTTCTTGGAGCTGTCTGTAATCTCCTTACATATTTGCTCCTCAATTTCCCTCTGACTATTTGGGGGCCTATAGTACAACCCTATCAAAGTGATTTCCCCCTTCTTATTTCTCAGTTCTACCCATATAGACGCAGTGTGCGAACACTTGGAAAAATCCCTCTCAGAACTGCGTGATGTTTTCCTTAATCAAAAGTGCAACTCCCCCTCCTCTCTTACCTCCTGTTCAATCTTTTCTATAGCATCTGTACCCTGGAACATTGAGCTGCCAGTCCTGTCCCTCCCTTAGCCATGTTTCAGTAATTGCTATAATATCCCAGTCCCACGTATCCATCCATGCCTTGAGTTCATCTGCCTTGCCCATCAAGCCTCTTGCATTGAGATAAATGCAGTTTAATCTGGACGTCCCTTGCTCTCTGTCTTGCTTTTGCCTGATCTGTCTAGTATTAGGATTACTGACACTGTCTTTACTATTTAATGTGCTCTCTTTAACGTCTGTGCTGTCCTCAACTTCCTCTTCTGGATCCCACCCCCCCTGCCAAACTAGTTTAAACCCTCAGCGGCTCTAGCAAATCTCCCCGCCAGGATATTAGTCCCCCTCCAGTTCAGGTGTAACCTGTCCCTCTTCCCCAGAAGAGATCCCAATGATCCAAAAATCTAAATCCTTGTCCCCTGCACCAACTCTCAAGCCATGCATTGATCTGCCTAATCTTCCTATTCCTACTCTCACTAGCACGTGACAGCGGTAGTAGTCCAGAAATTACTACCTTCGAGGTCCTGCACTTTAGCCTTCTGCCTAACTCTCTATGTTCACACGTCAGGACCTCATCCCTTTTCCTACCTATATCGTTGGTACCAATATGTGCAGCGACTTCTGGCTGCTCACCCTCCCCCTTAAGAATGTCCTGCAACCATTCAGAGACATCCTTGACCCTGGCACCAGGGAGGCAACACACCATCCTGGAATCTCGATCGCGGCCACAGAAATGCCTGTCTGTGCCTCTACCCAGTGAGTCCCCTATCACTACTGCTCACTTGCTCTTTGCCCGACCCTGCTCTACCAGCAGAACCAGCTGTGGTGTCACAGGCCTGGCTGCTGTTGATATCTTCCCCTGACAGGCTATCCCCCTCAACAGTATCCAAAACAATATACCTGTTTGAAAGGGGAACAGCCACAGGAGACTCCTGCACCACCTGCCTGCCTCTCCTGGCGGTCACCCATCTACCTGGCTTAACCTGTGGTGTGACAACCTCCCTGTAACTAGTGTCTATCACACTCTCTGCTCCCTGTATGCTCCGCAACTGCTGCTCCACTCGAACAAAGCGGTCTGTGAGGAGCTACAGCTGGACACACTTCCTGCAGACAAAGTTGTCAGGGAGACTAGATTGCTCGCTAATTTCCGACATCTGGTGGGAGGAGCATACCACAGCCCTAGCTGCCATACTGCCCGTAAACAGTAAAAGGATAAAAGAATCTCAACTCAGTTTTCCCCTGCTTGTGGTCCTCCCAGTGACTTTTTTTTTTGGTTAGGGGAGGAGGTAGGGAGGTAAACATTGAAGTAGTGTTTGGGGTTTAACTGTCCCTTTACAACAGCTCTTCCACAAACCACCTTCTGGTAGCAGTGACTGTGCCTATGCAAATCTTGCCTGCAACAGCCAATCATGGCCCTCACCTGGATATAAATCTCATGATATTCATTGTTTGATCGTTGAGTCTCTTTTCACTCCACGCTACCATTAGGACCACCACTTCTTGACTCCTACTGAAGATGCTGTGTGAAGGAGAAAGGTCACTGATCTTGTGTCTTTTTTCCTTCCTCACCGATGTATTCTAATCCTACAGAATCATTGGCGGCACGGTGGCACAGTGGTTAGCACTGTTGCCTCACAACGCCAGGGACCCGGATTCAATTCCTGGCTTGGGTCAGTGTGTGGAGTCCACACGTTCTCCCCGTGTCTACATGGGTTTCCTCTGGGTGTTCCGGTTTCCTCCCACAGTCCAGATGATGTGCTGGTTAGATGCATTGGCCATGCTAAATTCTCCCTCAGTGCATCCGAACAGGCACCAGATGTGGTGACTAGGGGATTTTCACAGCAACTTCATTACAATGTTAATGTAAGCCTACTTGTGGCACAAATAAATAAACTTTAAACTTTAAAACGTTGCCTCAAGCCTTGCATGTGCACATTGCCAAATCAAACTGCTGGCTGTAATTTGCAATGAAGTATGTTTACCAATGTGACCTCATGTCATATTGCATGTTGCTGATCAAAGTCACAATAAGGGTGTCATTAGTCAAGTTTCCCAGTATGTGGATCCATGCCTGACAAAAGAACAAAGAAGCTGTATAAGGCCAATCAGATTTATTGTTATTTCACTGTCCTTCTCTAGTCAATCAAGCGCAAAGATGTTTTCATTACATCCAAACTTTGGAACACCAAGCATCACCCAGATGATGTGGAACCAGCCTGCCGTAAGACCCTGGAGGACCTGCAGATAGACTACCTAGACTTATATTTGATGCACTGGCCAATGGCATTTGAGTACGTATCGATGCACCTAATCATTATTGTTCTTTTGTTCCAATTTGTTCGGCCACTTCCATATGTTGTATTGTTAAATTATAATAATTCAAACTGTAATTTTCTTAGCAGTAATAGAACAAAGTCTAATAAAAAAACAAAATACATTAAATTTTCCTCATGTTTGCTGTTGGAGAGTGAAACAGGCCAGTCGACCCAGGGAAGAGGTTGAAGGCAGCCACAGGGGCTGCTAGGTGCCAATGTGGGCTGTTCAAAAGGCAGGCCCGCCTCAGTGCTGTGGGACTTGGTCCCAGTTAAAATCAAAGCACAAAGGCCCTCCCAGCCCCCACACCTTGCAAACACTCCCCATACTCATACAATCCCTACAGTGCAGAAGAGGCCATTCAGCCTATCAAGTCTGCACCGACTCTCTGACAGTGTATCTTACCTAGGCCTTCTCCCTCACCCTATCCCCATAACCCCACACATTTCCCGTGGCTAATCCATCTAATCTACACATCTTGGGACACTAAGGGGCAATTTAGCAAGGCCAATCCACCTAACCTGCACATCTTTCAACTATGGGAAGAAACCGGAGCACACAGAGGAAACACATGCAGATATGGAGAGAATGTGTAAACTCCACACAATGAGCCAAGGCTGGAATCGAACCTGGGCCTCTGAAGCTGTGAGGCAGCAGTGCTAACCACTGTGCTACTATGTCACTCTTCCATCCATGCTACTTAAGCCTCCCCACCCACACCCTATTGTCTCCATTTCATTCTGGCCTCGGATCCCTTACCGATTTCAGTTTCCTACCTGCCTTTGGTTTCTGTTGCTCCCCAATGCCAACCGCCCTGGTGTGTTTCTGGCCTCTGATCCCTGACCCCCAATCCCTAACTGTCACCTGGATGGCCACCCTGATCCTCTGCAGCTTAGGACTCCAATGTTTCTCCTTCAACCTCCCCAATCTGCCCAGCTCCACACACTGATCTATCACCCCCTTTCCATTCTTTCCCACCACCCCTGCCATTTTAGTTTAGACTCAAAGCTAAATTAGTCTTGCATCAAAACCTGATCTATCCCATTCATTTTATATGGATTAATGCTCAGATGGAAATAATCTAGATCTTGATCTGCCAAGAACAACAACTTATATTTATAAAGCACCTTGAACGTAATGAAATGACCCAAGAAGCTTCACAGGAGTGTCCCCACGCAAAATATGACACCGACTTACTTCAGGAGCTAATTGGACTGGGCTTTATTCAAGAGATAGATTTTAAGGAGCATACATGTCATATAGCTCCAAAACTGGCATCTCCCCAACAACGTGAAAAATAGTTCACTGTGTGACCCGTCCACAAAAAGCAGGACAAATCCAAACTAGTTAATTCACACCCAGTCAGTCCACTCTCACTCACCAGCAAAGTGATGGACATTGTCATCAACAGTGCTGTAATGTGGTACTTAGTGAGAAATAACCTGCTCACCAATGTTCAGTTTGTGTTCTGTCAGAACCACTTGGCCCAAGACATCATTACAGCCTTGCCCCAAATATGGACAAAAGAGCTGGACGAAGGCGATGAGGTGATTGAATGCCCTTTCCATCAAGGTAGCATTTGACATTAAGGAGCCCCAGCAAAACTGAAGTCAATGGGCAGCACAGAGAAAACTCTCCAGTTTTGAGTTACACCTTCTATTCGGAGGGCTCATATGATTCTTGCTAATTTAATAAGAATTCTGTAATATTCTGGGAAGCACCATTTCTTACAGCTCCCAACTTTAACAACACCAGGTTAAAGTCCAACAGGTTTATTTGGTAGCACAGGCTTTTGGATCGCTGCTCCTTCATCAGGTGAGTCAGCAGCGCTCCGAAAGTTCATGCTACCAAATAAATCTGTTGGACTTTAACCCGGTGTTGTGAGACTTCTTACTGTGCTTACCCCAGTCCAACGTCGGCATCTCCACATCATAGCTCCCAACTTTGAGAAGGAAATATACTTATGGACTTCTCACAACTGATTTCTGGCCAACATAGCAATTCCTAAGCTACAAGCTTTCTTCCCCAATTTCAGATAGACAAGCCTGAACTCAAGGCATAGAGCTAAGTACAGATAGGGAGGAGGGACATGATATCAACTATCTTAGCGTTTGTTACTCTAGTGCTGTACACTCAGTCACACAGCAGCAATGCATGGAGGTTGATACAAGTACAATTTTAATGTAAAAATAATACTTTTGCTTAAATTAGAAATAAGATTTTGGAACATGTTTTCCACCCAACTGTGCACAATCACCATTAATTCTGGACTCATGCCAAAACTAATACTGGAGTATGCTAATTGCACAAAAGATGGGATATGGCAGATCACACAGTTCTCACAACCTAGCTTCTGGCTCAGTTGCAAAGGCCTAAGATGAAAATGATTACCTGTCCTCTTGGCCTGAAAGGAGGATGATTTCTGACTGCTAGGAGAAGATTACTTGCAGATTGGAGTGTGGGGAAGGAAATATGAGGTGTTGCATTTCCAGTCCAGTCACACCCGTGAGCTAAACGGAGTCACAAAATTAAGTACAGATTAAAGAAACTCTGAGCTCCAGTGTGCAGATGGGCTCCACCTCCCAATTATATTTGTCTTATGTCCCTGCAGACGCGGTGACATCATGATTCCAAAGAACGATGATGGAACAGTGCGTTATGCTAATACCGATTACAAGGATACCTGGAAGGCCATGGAAAAACTACTGGAAAAGGGTTTGGTCAAGGCAATTGGCTTATCCAACTTCAATGCAAAGCAAATAGATGACATTTTATCTACTGCAACTTACAGACCCGTTGTTAACCAGGTTTGTGCCAATAACCATGTTTGCAGATTTGCCCCATGTCTCAGAAATCTTTTGATGCGGAGATGCCGGCGTTGGACTGGGGTAAACACAGTAAGAAGTCCAACAACACCAGGTTAAAGTCCAACAGGTTTATTTGGTAGCAAAAGCCACTAGCTTTCGGAACAGCCTGTTCCTTCGTCAGGTGGGTGGGAGTTCTGATCACAAACAGGGCACAAAGACACAAACTCAAAAGTTAACCTGGTGTTGTTAGACTTCTTACTGTCAGAAATCTTTTGCCATACTGTACAATAGGTGTCAAACAGTAACTGAAGAAGCACACACACATTGGAATAAACCAGCACAATTATTGATGTACGTAATTAGATCCAGCTGCACATCTTTGAGGCACCACCAGGTACCTTGCACTCAAGGACCCTGTTGAGCTAAAGTTAAGCGCGATAGCCCCTGTTCTTTGAATGCCACAAGTGATGTTAGGGTTCCAAAATGATGTTCACAGCAAGTGTGCACACTTTCAATGCAAAGCATGCTGGTCACAATTTTGATAAAGGGGTTAGCACGTTAATATCTACCGGAAATATGCAGAGCAAGCAGATCATGACATCAATCTTTGTGCAACACTGATTTTTATGCCAGCCTTGCTATTTTGTAATTCCATGCTCCAGCCAATGCCATCTCTTGACTTCACACAGCTGAAGCAGCATGAAGGACATGCCAGCAATGTTTCTTAATGGATCATCAACTACTTACAAGTTAATTGATGATTCTTTCCCTCGGGTTGTTACTCAAATCCCACATGTTTTTGGTGCTTTTCATAGTTACTTCAAAGTTGAAAAACGTACAGGGTGCAGCAGGTCTTGAAGTGTTTTTTTTGCTGACTTCAAGGCTTCTGCATAGAACAAAAGAACAGAGTATTATTTAAATGGAGAAAAACTGCAGAAAGCTGCAACACAAAGGAACTTAGGGATACTTGGACATGAATCACAGAAAGCTAGCACAAAGGTGCAGCAGATAATCAGGAAGGCTAATGGAATGTTGGCCTTTATTTCAAGGGGGTTGGAGTTAAGAAAGCCCACCACGCCTCTGCTTTCTCAGGAGACTAAGAAAATTCAGCATGTCTGCTATGACTCTCACCAACTTTTACAGATGCACCACAGAAAGCATCCTTTCTGGATGTATCACAGCTTGGTATGACTCCTGCTCTGCCCAAGACCGCAAGAAACGACAAAGGGTTGTAAACATTGCCCAGTCCATCACGCAAACCAGCCTCCCATCCATTGACTCTGTCTGCACTTCCCGCTTCCTCAGAAAAGCAGCCAGCATAATCAAGGACCCCACGCACTCAAAACATACTCTCTTCCACCTTCTTCCGTCGGGAAAAAGATACAAAAGTCTGAGGTCACGTCCCGACCGACTCAAGAACAGCTTCATCCCTGCTGCCATCAGACTTTTGAATGGACCTACCTTATATTAACTTGATCTTTCCCTGCACCCTAGCTATGACTGTAACACTACATTCTGCACCCTCTCCTTTCCTTCTCCCCTAAAGAGCTTGATTTGATTTATTGTCACATGTATTAGTATACAGTGAAAAGTATTGTTTCTTGCTCCCTAGCTATGACTGTAACACTAAGAACATAAGAACATAAGAAATAGGAGCAGGAGTAGGCCATCTAGCCCCTCGAGCCTGCCCCGCCATTCAATAAGATCATGGCTGATCTGACGTGGATCAGTACCACTTACCCGCCTGATCCCCATAACCCTTAATTCCCTTACCGATCAGGAATCCGTCCATCCGCGCTTTAAACATATTCAGCGAGGTAGCCTCCACCACCTCAGTGGGCAGAGAATTCCAGAGATTCATCACCCTCTGGGAGAAGAAGTTCCTCCTCAACTCTGTCTTAAACCGACCCCCCTTTATTTTGAGGCTGTGTCCTCTAGTTTTAACTTCCTTACTAAGTGGAAAGAATCTCTCCGCCTCCACCCTATCCAGCCCCCGCATTATCTTATAAGTCTCCATAAGATCCCCCCTCATCCTTCTAAACTCCAACGAGTACAAACCCAATCTCCTCAGCCTCTCCTCATAATCCTCACTACATTCTGCACCCTCTCCTTTCCTTCTCCCCTAAAGAGCTTGATTTGATTTATTGTCACATGTATTAGTATACAATGAAAAGTATTGTTTCTTGCACGCTATACAGACAAAGCATATCATTCATAGAGAAGGAAACGAGAGAGTGTAGAATGTAGTGTTACAGTCATAGCTAGGGTGTAGAGAAAGATCAACTTAATGCAAGGTAAGTCCATTCAAAAGTCTGACAGCAGCAGGGAAGAAGCTGTTCTCGAGTCGGTTGGTACATGATCTCAGACTTTTGTATCTTTTTCCCGATGGAAGAAGGTGGAAGAGAGAATGTCTAGGGTGCGTGGGGTCCTTAATTATGTTGGCTGCTTTGCCGAGGCAGCAGAAAGTGTAGACAGAGTCAATGGATGGGAGGCTGGTTTGCGTGATGGATTGGGCTACATTCACGACCTTTTGTATTTCCATGCGGTCTTGGGCAGAGCAGGAGCCATTCCAAGCTGTGATACAACCAGAAAGAATGCTTTCTATGGTGCATCTGTAAAAGTTAGTGAGAGTCGTAGCTGACATGCCAAATTTCCTTAGTATTCTGAGAAAGTAAAGGCATTGGTGAGCTTTCTTAGCTATAGTGTTGGCATGGGGGGGAACCAGGACAGGTTGTTGGTGATCTGGACACCTAAAAACTTGAAGCTCTCGACCCTTTCTACTTCGTCCCCGTTGATGTAGACAGGGGCATGTTCTCCTTTATGCTTCCTGAAGTCGATGACAATCTCCTCCATTTTGTTGACATTGAGGGAGAGATTATTGTTGCCGCACCAGTTCACCAGATTCTCTATCTCATTCCTGTACTTTGTCTCATCATTGTTTGAGATCCGACCCACCACGGTGGTATCATCAGCAAACTTGAAAATTGAATTGGAGGGGAATTTGACCACACAGTCATAGGTGTATAAGGAGTATAACAGGGGGCTGAGAACACAGTCTTGTGGGGCACCGGTGTTGAGGATGATCATGGAGGAAGTGTTGTTGCCTATCCTTACTGATTGTGGTCTGTGGGTTAGGAAGTTCAGGATCCAGTCGCAGAGGGAGGAGCCAAGGCCCAGGCCACGGAGTTTGGAGATGAGTTTCTTGGGAATAATGGTGTTGAATGCTGAGCTATAGTCAATAAATAGGAGTCTGACATAGGTGTCCTAGTTATCTAGGTGTTCCTGGGTTGAGTGCAGGGCCAGGGAGATGGCGTCTGCTGTGGACCTGTTGCGGCGGTTGGCAAACTGTAGTGGATCCAGGTAGGCCAGGAGGCTGGAATTGATTCATGCCATGACTAGCCTTTTGAAGCACTTCATAATGATGGATGTCAGAGCCACCGGCCGATAGTCATTAAGGCACGCTGCTTGGTTTTTCTTAGGTACCGGGATGATGGTCGGTCTTCTTGAAGCAGATAGGGACCTCAGATTGTTGTAAAGAGAGGTTGAAGATGTCTGTGAATACCCCCGCCAGCTGATCCGCACAGGATCTGAGTGCTCATCCGGGTACACCATCCGGGCCAGCTGCTTTCTGTGGGTTGACCTTCGAGAAAGCTGCTCTGACATCTGCAATGGTGACCCCAGATATAGGTTCATCCAGGACTTCCAGGGTGGAGGGCAAGTTCTCGCTGACCTCTTGCTCAAAATGGGCGAAGAATGCATTGAGCTCATCAGGGAGGGTGCATTGGAGCCAGCGATTTTACGCGCCTTCATCTTGTAGCCTGTTATGTCTTGCAGACCTTGCCATAGTTGGCGGGGGTTGGTATGGCTAGCCTGGGACTCTAACTTGGTCCTGTACTGTCTTTTAGCATCTTTGATGGATCTCCTTAGATCGTACCTGTATTCTATGAACATAATGCTCTGTCTGTATAGCATGCAAGAAACAATCCTTTTCACTATATACCAATACATGTGACAACAATAAATCAAATAACAGTAGGGAAGTCTTGCTGCAACTGTACAAGGTACTGGTGAGACCACATCTGGAATGCTGTGAGCAGTTTTGGTCCCCTTATTTAAGGGAAGATATTATTTCATTGGAGGTAGTTCAGAGAAGATTCAATAGGATGATTCCCCGGTGTGGAGGATTGTCTAATGAGGAAAAGTTGAACAGATTGAGACTCTAATCATTGGAATTTAGAATGAGAGGTGATTTCATTGAAACATTCTTAAGGAGTTTGACAGGGTAAATGCTGAGAGGACGTTCCCCCTCATGGGAGAGACTAGGATCAGAGGGCATAGTCTCAGAATAAAGGGGCACCAATATAAGACTGAAAGGATGAGTTTCTTCTGAGGGTTGTGAATCTTTGGAACTCCTTGCCACAAAGAAGCAGAGCCCTTATGTATATTTAAGGCTGAGATAGATTTTTAAAGGAATCAAGGATTACAGGGAAAAGGCAGGAAGGTGGATGTAGCGATGATTCTATTGATTGGCAGAGCAGGCTCAAGGAATTGAATGGCCTTCTCTTGTTCCTATTTCTTATGGTCAGTAGTAGACATACCCCTCGGAATACAGCATGACTGGGGAATATGCAGAGGCCAAACAGCACAGGGCAAGTTACTGGAAGAGGGAGGAAGAGGAATGGAGGCTGCAAACGACACAGCATCTTTCTGTTCAAATTATATATAAGGAACTAATTTGAGTACGATACCAGTAACGTCAACCTCGATTTCCCCTTTCACCAACACTTCACCAATCCTTATGATCCTTCTGATCAGGGCCAGTGTGATCTCCTGGACTCGTTTCGATCGCCACAGGGGGTCGGAGAGGAATTTCCCAGATTTTGTTTTCCCCATATTGGCCCTGGGGTTTTCACTCTGGGTTTTCGCCTCTCCCTGGAGATCACATGGTCTGGAATGGGGGGGTGGGGGTGAGTTAATAGGTTGTGATGAACAAAGCATCGTAGCTGTGAGGGACAGCTCGGTGGATAGGATATTAGGATGTAGATAGGCTGGAAAATTGGGCGGGGATCCTGGATTCAGGATTCAATCCTGGACCGGGGAGCGGCGCGGGCTTGGAGGGCCGAAGGGCCTGTTCCTGTGCTGTATTGTTCTTTGTTCTTACCTTCACTCTGTCACCGATCATCACATTGTTATCTTGGATCAGAATGCAAAACATAAGAGGCTAAACAAAATACACATTCCATCCAACTTCATAAATTAATTCATGTCATTGGGTGCATACAAACTTAAGCTAATCATTCAGTTTAGTACCCATCTTCCATGACTCTTTGCCTGTCCTAATACTGCTACACAATGCTACCCCATTAGATACAATATGGCTGGTGGAAAGCTGCTCACTGTCAGTGGAGGAGAACACAGGTGGCTGTGCAGAACAATATTGAACTGCTTTAAATTTAGAAGGCACAACGTTTGACTGCACCATAGTGACATGGGCACTGTCAGTCTGCACCGGCTAACAGATAGGCACCAGCAAGGATACTGGCAATGGTGGGAGGACAAGTGCTGTCAACCTTAGAGAGGACAGCAGGATTGTGATTCACAAAGCCACTACCATTCCCCTGTGGTGGTATCTCAGCAATCAGAGTAAACTGTTAGAGGACAGATTACTGAACTGCTGTGTTACCATGCAAGTTCCTTAGAACACTGATATCCACTTCCAAGTGGCAGCTAGCTGATTATGCATGGCAGCACTCGGGGTTTCTACACCAGCACTGATGTGTAGGCTGGCCACAACTTGTGTTGCAATGGATACTGCAACATTGGCTATCAGATGCTGCATGATGCTCAAAGCTACAACTGTGTTGAAGGAGATGGCCACCAGGAAAGGATGCCCCCGCCCCGCCTGCCCCTCAAGTTCTATGCAAATCCCTGTACCAAGGTGGTGCCAGACTCCTCTATTCTTCTCGTCATTGGACACAAGACTTTCCGACTGCACCAATCATTTCACTGTCCTCTTCCGTAGCCTGGCTCAACAATGACCTCATATATCCTCTGAGCAGAACCCATCTGAACTCACCCTCTGACAAGCTGGCACCAATCCTATCCTCATCCCCTATCCTGGATGCAGGCCGGCTGTACACCATGTCTAACCTCATTCAGATCCCTCCTCTATTCTATCTGCTAACCTTGAAGATGTACCTGGCTGATCACACCGGCGGGATTCTCTGTTCCCACCAGTGGCTCAGTCCCTGCCGTGGGTTTCCTGGTGGCGTGCGGTGGTTTCAATGGGAATTCCCATTGACAGCCACAGGACCAGAAGATTCCGCAGCCAGTGAACGGCACGCCACCACCCACCGAGAAAATGTCACCCAGTGTGTCTTCATCATCACTGTCTTCTTGGGGTTCCTTTACTTCCTGACCTATTTGCAGTGTCTAGGTATCAGAAAGGAAAAGGTCACAAGGTTAAGGTTGTGGCGAGGGTAAATGTCGATAAAAGAGGAACTTGATAACACTATCTGCAGCTTGTAGCTCAGAAGGCATTGTGGGATGTGAGGAGGAGTACTAGGAATGAAGACAAAGTCATCCTCAATAAATTCAGGCCCATCCATCGCCATGGCAACAGCGACTGACCATCTCAGAATAGTCAACACCGTCTTCCTCGTGGGGGTAACTTTCCCCCTTGTGTTAGTTCTTGTTGCCTCTGATAATGCAACACCTTCTCCTGAAAAAGAGGAAAGCATGTCAGTGAATGTGATACAATTCCTTGTGTGCTGTGGTTGAATAGTTTTGGTGTGTGCAAGCTTGAGATATGGGTTGAGGCATGCAGTTGTGTAGTTGGTAGGTTATGTAACTTGAAGTTTGTGATGTATTGTACATTGCAAGTCAGTGATGAAGACTCGATGGGCCTTAGGGCCTTTTCTGCGTTGTCCGACTCTGACATATTTCAAGTGTCCATCCAAATACTTCTTAAAGGTTGTAAGTTTCCAACCTTTAATACATTCCCAGGCAGTGCATTCCAGATTCTCACTACTCCAAGTGAAAATTGCTTTTCTCAAATCCCCTCTAAATCTCTTGCCTCTCACCCTAAAACTATGCCCCCTCGTGCTTGATCTCTCAACCAAGGGGAACAGCTGCTTCCTATTCATCCTATCCAAACCCCCCATAATCTTATACACCTCAATCATACCCACCGCCCACCCCCCTCCCCCCCCCACAGCTTTCTCTGCTCTAAAGAAAACAATTAGTATTTAAAAACTCTGCAACCAGCCTGAATGAGTACACCACGACAGTAACTGACTTCATTAGTAACTGTGTAGAAGAACGTGTGCCAAAGCAGCAAAATGCAGTCCATGCCCGTTTTGAGAAAGGGGTCAGCAACAGCAGCCCTCCATCCCAGAAGCCTCAGATGAATCTGTTTCCAAGGTCACCATTGCCGTCGTCAGAACGGCGTTCTCAAAAGTCAACCCACGGAAAGCAACTGGCCCAGATGGGGTACCTGGACGAGCACTCGGGTCCAGCGTGTAGTGGGTCGGATCTCAAACAATGACAAGACACAGAACAGGAAAGAGATAGAGAATCTGGTGAACTGGTGCAACGACAATAATCTCTCCCTCAATGTCAACAAAACGAAGGAGATAGTCATCGACTTCAGGAAGCGTAGTGGAGAGCATGCCCCTGTCTATATCAATGGGGACAAAGTAGAAATAGAAACATAGAAAACTACAGCTCAAAACAGGCCCTTCGGCCCCACAAGTTGTGCCGAACATATCCCTACCTTTTAGGCCTACCTATAACCCTCCATCCTATTAAGTACCATATACTCATCCAGGAGTCTCTTAAAAGACCCTATTGAGTTTGCCTCCACCACCACTGACGGCAGCCGATTCCACTCGCCCACCATCCTTTGTGTGAAAAACTTCCCCCCAACATTTCCCCTGTACCTACCCCCCAGCACCTTAAACCTGTGTCCTCTCGTAGCAGCCATTTCCACCCTGGGAAAAAGCCTCTGAGAGTCCACCCGATCTATGCCTCTCAACATCTTATATACTATCAGGTCTTCTCTCATCCTACGTCTCTCCAAGGAGAAAAGACCGAGCTCCCTCAGCCTATCCTCAAAGCATGCCACTCAATCCAGGCAACATCCTTGTAAGTCGCCTCTGCACCCTTTCAATCTTTTCCACATCCTTCCTGTAATGAGGTGACCAGAATGGTCAAGAGCTTCAGGTTTTTAGGTGTCCAGACCACCAACAACCTGTCCTGGTTTCTCCTTGCCGACACTATAGTTGAGAAAGGCCAGCAACACCTCTACTTTCTCAGGAGACTAAGGAAATTTGGCATGCTCGTGACAACTCTCACCAGCTTCTACAGATGCACCATTAAAAGCATTCTTTCCGGTTGTATCACAGCTTGGTATGGCCCCTACTCCGTCCAAGACCGCAATAAACTACAAAGGATCATGAACGAAGCCCAGTCCATCACTCAAACCAGCCTCCCATCTGTTGACACTTCCCGCTGCCCCGGAAAAGCAGCCAGCATAATCAAGGACCCCATGCGCCCCAGACATACTCTCTTCCACCTTCTTCCGTCGGGAAAAAGATACAAAAGTCTGAGGACACATACCAACCGACTCAAAAACAGCTTCTTCCCTGCTGCCATCAGACTTTTGAATGGACCTACCTCGCATTAAGTTGATCTTTCTCTACACCCTGGCTATGACTGTAACACTACACTCTGCACTCTCTCCTTTTCTTCCCTTTGTACGGTATACTTTGGCTGTATAGCGCAGAAGAAACAATACTTTTCACCATATACTAATACATGTGACAATAAATCAAATCCATCTGAGTCTAACAAGTCTCTTTTTATAGTTCAAATGCTTCATCCCAGGCAACATCCTGATGAATCTCCTATATACCCACTCTAACACAATTACATCCTTCCACAGTAAGGTAACCAGAACAGCTCACAGTACTCCAGCTGTGGCCTAACCAAAATTCTGTACAGCTTTAACATTACCTCCCTACTCTTATACTCAATGCCACGACTGATAAAAACCATATACCTTCTTAACTATTCTATTCACCTGCTTTGTGCTCTTCAGGGATCTGTGAATAAGTACCCCAAATCCATCTCATCCTCTGAGCTTCCTAATGTGCTGTCATTCATTAAATACTCCCTTGTCCTGTACTTCTTCCAAAGTGCATCACTTCACATTTATCAGGGTTAAATACCATCTGTCAGTGCATTGCCCATCTGATCAATCCATCTGTATCATCCTGTAACCTACGACCTTTTTCTTCACTATTAACCACCCTACCAATCTTGGTGTCATCTGCAAATTTAAATAGATTTTTTCAAACCATGAAACACGCTTTAAGGTCATCGCAAGGACATTCCTCTATTCAAAAGCGTCTGGACACATTTCTGCTGACATACCAAAACACACCATATGTTACGACTAAAACATCTCCAGCATTCCTACTAATGGGATGGCAACTGCACGCTGGCTTTGATCAGCAGGATGACCAAGTGGAGAGAAGAACATAAAAGATCAAAGCCATGAATTTTCTGTTGTGGACAAGAGGTTCTAGCTCATAATTATGCTACTGGAGCTTAATGGGTTCCTGCTGCTTTGATACCTCAGTAAGAAGTCCCACAACACCAGGTTAAAGTCCAACAGGTTTATTTGGTAGCACAAGCTTTCGGAGTGTCGCTCCTTCTTCAGGTGAGTGAGGAGTTGTGTTCACAAACAGGGCATACATAGACACAAACTTAATTTACAAGATAATGGTTGGAATGCAAGTCTTTACAGGTAATCAAACCTTAAAGGTACAGACAATGTGAGTGGAGAGAGGGTTAAGCACAGGTTAAAGAGGTGTGTATTGTCTCCAGCCAGGACAGTTAGTGAGATTTTGCAAGCCCAGACAAGTCATGGGTGTTACAGATAGTGTGACATGAACCCATGATCCCGGTTGAGGCCATCCTCATGTATGCGGAACTTGGCTATCAGTTTCTGCTCAGCGATTCTGCATTGTCGTGTGTCGTGAAGGCCGCCTTGGAGAACGCTTACCCAAATATCAGAGGCTGAATGCCCGTGACTGCTGAGGTGCTCCCTTACAGGAAGAGAACACTCCTGCCTGGTGATTGTCGAGCGGTGTTCATTCATCCGTTGTCGTAGCGTCTGCATGGTCTCCCCAATGTACCATGCTTCGGGACATCCTTTCCTGCAGCGTATCAGGTAGACAACGTTGGCCTAATAAATAATTTATTTATCTAACTAACAGTGGACAAATTAACTAAACTATTAACAGACCGAACAAAACAAGATTCTAATGGTATGCTGTTCCAATAAATACAATTTTCACTCATTAAGAAAAACTGAACTTTTCTCTTCTTTGATACCTTTGCTATCTAGATGGTGCTTTGAGCTAAGAGCTGTGAGCTGTGGCAGATGGCACTTGCTCTCTCCTTTTGTCCCACTGCCCCCCTTCTTCTATACCTGAGATGACATATCAATATTTCCCACAATAGGATTGGCCCTACGTTGCCAAAACCATCAGATTTAAATTTGATAGGTTCTTGGTATCTAAGTGTCTAATTCAAATTGATTGCTGAATTCAAATTCTTGGTAAAAATTACTGCTTGGCCATTCGATATAAATGTTTCAGTTTGGGCTCTTATGTACTTGCATTTTAAAAAAATTTCTAAGCACAGAAAAAGCACCACCTTTTAAAGGGACCACGCAATGCTTTCTCCCTTGTATTTTACAAACAACAATCTACATTTACTCTACCCAACTTTGTAACACCAGACAGATTTCTCATCAGAGTCAATACCATAAGTGAGGGGTGATAAGATATCAGGTGCAGATGGAATCCAGATTTGAGGTTACTATCAGGCCAGCCATCATCTTATTAAATGGTGGAGCAGACTCGAGGGGCCAAATGGCCTACTCCTTATTCATATGCAGCAGCTCACCAAAGCTTCTTCTGAAACCCACAAGCTCTACCTCCTAGAACGACAGGTTCATAGGAACACTACAGGAACACGACTTGGAAACCTCTTGGATCCTATTCTTGGATATAAACATTCAATGTTCATAACACTGTCCATATCCATGTAGCTCAAGAAAAGTGAGTTCGCAACTTCAGAATAAATTGTGGCTAGTCACTGAAGGCATTGTGAAATGAAATTGAGATGTTATGTCTTTGTCATCATGAATTGAATATTTATGTTTTCTATTGCAGATAGAATGTCACCCATACTTGATCCAAAAGCAGCTTATGGATCACTGCACAAAACAAAAAATTATTGTTACAGCGTACAGCCCGCTTGGCTCACCTGACCGTCCCTGGGCCAGACCTGATGACCCAAAGCTGTTGGAAGATCCAAGAATACTGAAAATTGCAGAAAAATATGGGAAATCCGCAGCTCAAGTTATTATAAGGTACAGTTCCAATTTGATATGTAAACGGTTACATTTCATTTAAAAACATTTCCTATTTCATATGTCCTTTACGTGAGCACATTATATTTTTACTAACTAACCACAATATTTCCATGCTGTAAACCACTATGACTCTAATATTTCTACTGTTCAGCAATTCACAATGTGTATTGAGAAGGACAGAAATGTTTGGCAGACGAGAAACAAAGATTATTATTTGAATGGCTATAAATAAAGAGGTGCATGTTCAACGAAACCTGGGTTCCTCGTACACAGTCACTGAAAGTAAGCATGCAGGGGCAACAGGCGGTAAATGTGGCAAACAGTATGTTGGCCATCATAGCATGAGGATTTGAGTTTGGGAATAGGGATGCCTTGCTGTAATTATATAGGGCCTTGGTGAGACCATGACTGACATAGTGTGTACAGTTTTGGTTTCTTTATCTGAGGAAGGATGTTCTTGCTATAGAGGGAGTACAATGAAGATTTAACAGACTGATCCTAGGATGGCAGGGCTGACATTTGAGAAGAGTGAGTCAGATGGGATTCTTTTAACTGGAGTTTAGAAGAATGAGATCTTATAATAACTAATAAAATTCTAAAAGGACTAGTCAGGGAAGATGCAGAAAGGATGTTCCTGATGGCGGGAAGTCCACAGCCAGGAGTTACAGTCTAAGGATATGGGGTAAACCATTTAGATGAGGAGAAATTTCTTCACCCAGAGAATGGTGACCCTTTGGAATTCATTAACACAAAAAGCAGTTGAGGCCAAAACATTGTATGTTTTCAAGAAGGAATTAGATCAAAGAATATGGGAAGAAAGCAGGAACACCTCCCTGAGTTGGATGATCAGGCGTAATCATAATGAATGGCATAGCAGGCTCAAAGGGCCGAATGGCCTACACCTGCACCTATTTTCTATGTTTCTACAATCTGACTGGCACCATTTTGAAAGCTGCCTGCCCCTGGGCATTCTAAACATGCAAGTTAGGACCCTAGGATTTAGTTCACTGTTTTTCAGAAATACTGCTGAGCAAGTGTGTCCTCCCCCGGTTCCCCCAACCCAAACTGTACTTACCTAAATTTTAACAGGGGCAGCCTGTTATTGCCCTGGCTGAGTCCAATGAGCTGTCTAGCACCCCAAAGTACAAGGCCAAAGCCTTAGCATGCTGACCATTCTTCATGATGGATATATCATTGGTATGCTCTATCACTCTGTGACCCAAAATTCAAATTAAATCCCAAGATTTTAAAAGTAAGCATCTATGCACATTTGGTATCCTTTGATTTTAACCAAAGAAGTGCACCCATTCTCTTCACAGATCGATGGCACTTCCTTTACGGATGTTGTTTAATATCACTCAATCATCCAAAGAGCCAACGCATTAGTGACCGTCACCCACTAAACTTCACTTATAAGCTTTGGCAGTTGAGGGAACAACTGAGTTGTTTTTCCTCAACTGGTTCAAACCTTAGTGCCAAAGGAGACTAACTAAGTTTAACTTCATATTTCTCAAATACACTGATGGGCAATAGAAATGTTCAGATTAATCATTGAAAATTGGTACCACAGAAATGATCGGTGAAAATCTAATCTTATTCCTTATATCCCGAGGTGGCAAGTGCAAAGAGAAATAGTGTGCATACCAAAGAGTGCTACACCCTCCAGGATTAAGGAAAATATTGAGGTAAAGCTTTTGTCAATGTTACAATATTTGTAAACTTCAAATAGCTTTAGGCATGAGTGTGCAACTAATAAGATTTGTCATGCTTCTGAATTAATAATGCAAGACCATTACAATTCCAAAAATATGTTAAAAGTGTATGCCACAAGAACAACTTGCATTTATATAGACCAAGGTGCTTCACAGAAGCATAATCAAAAAATGGATGTCAAGATAAACATGGAGATATCTAGAGTGATGACCAAACGCTTGGTCAAAGAGGCAGATTTTAAGGAGATGTGGAATGGTTTAAGGAAGAAATCCAAGACTTTGATGTTTAGGCAGCTGTAGGCACAGCACCCAAATGGTGGGCTGAAGGAAATGAGAGTGCACAAGAGACCACAGGAATTGGGAGTTCTGGGGAGAAATTTGTAGGGTGGGAGGAAGTTAAAGAGATGGAGAGGGGTGAGGCCATGATGGGATGAGGATGCAAAATTTACATTTTGAGGCTTTTGGGGTCTAGGCTAGCAGCCAGTGTAGGTCAACATGGAGAATAGCAATGGGTGAGCAGAACTTGGATGCATGGGTAGTGGAAATTGGATGAACTGAAGTTAGGTCATCCCGACTAGCTGGGGTGAGGGGTGGAACTGGTGACAATGATACAGAATTTGTCACAGGTGAAGATGCTGGCTTTTGACTGCCCAAGGATGGTAGAGGAAATTACAACTTATACCAGACTAAATCTAAGAAAAATGGTCTCACAGCACAGAGACATTGGCAAGGTTGATAGATCTTGTGGATGATGCTCCCAAGGAGGATCTTGTTGATGAAGAAAGGGAAGGTACCAAGGGCAGATCTTTGAAAGACTCCAGAGTTAACAGTGTGTGGATGGAAAAGAAGCCATTAGTGTACATCCTCTAATTACCATGTGACAGCAGTCCCAGTAGGCTGAACAGCAGAAGAGAAATGTTGGAGACAGTTGGTTTGCTCAACCATGTCAAAAGCTGTAAGGAGGATAACATAGGAACACCTCAAGCCTGCTCTTCCATTCAGCTCGATCATGGCTCATCCTCTAGTCCAAGGTCATTTTCCAGCACTATCCCCATATCCTTTGATATATTTTAACATCTAGAAATTTGTTGGTCACTGCCTTGAACATACTCAATGACTGAACCTCCAGAGCCCCTTGGGGTAGAAAATTCCAAAGTTTCACCACAATCTGAGTGAAGAAATTTCTCCTGATCTCTGTCCTAAATAGCTCACCTCTTATTCGGAGACTGTCTAGACATTCACCCGCTCCCAGCCGGGATAAACATGCTTACTGCATCTACCCTGTTGAGCCAGATTAGAATTTTCTATGCTTCAAAGAGATCATCTCTCATTCTTCCAAACTCTAGAGAATAGATACACAATCTCCCCACTCCCTCCATGGACAATCCTGCCATCCCAGGAATCAGTCCGATCAGCCTTAGTTGCATTCCCTCTATCGCAAGTATAAGAACATAAGAAATAGGAGCAGGAGTAGGCCATCTAGCCCCTCAAGCCTGCTCCGCCATTCAATAAGTTCATGGCTGATCTGATCGTGGGTTCAGTTCCACTTACCCGCCTGCTCCCCATAACCCTTAATTCCCTTAATGGTTAAAAATCTATCTATAACTTAAACACATTTAACGAGGTAGCCTCTACTGCTTCATTGGGCAGAGAATTCCAAAGATTCACTACCCTCTGGGAGAAGAAGTTCCTCCTCAACTCTGTTCTAAATTGACTCCCCCATATTTTGAGGCTATGCCCCCTAGTTCTTGTTTCCATTGTAAGTGGAAATAACCTCGCTGCTTCTACCCTGTCTAGCCCCTTCATTATCTTATATGTCTCTATAAGATCTCCCCTCAACCTTTTAAACTCCAATGAGTACAGGCCCAGTCTACTCAATCTCTCCTCATAAGCTAACCCCCTCATCTCTGGAATCAACCTGGTGAACCTTCTCTGTACCCCCTCCACAGCTAATCTATCCTTTCTTAAATAAGGGGACCAAAATTGTACACAGCACTCTAGGTACGGCCTCACCAGTACCCTGTACAGTTGCAGCATGACCTCCCTGCTTTTTATATCCTTCTTTAGGTAAGGAGACCAAAACTGTACATAATACTCTATCACCAAGGTTCTATACAATTACAGCAAGGCTTCTTTTCTCCTATACTCAAATCCTCTTGCAATAAAGGCCAACATAACACTGGTCTCCCTAATTGCTTCTTGCACCAGCAAGTTAACTTTCAGTAACTTATGAACATGGCCAACCAGATGCTTTTGGACATCAACCCTTCCCAATGTTACATCATGCAAGAAATATTGTAATTTCAACTTTTCCTACCAAAATGGACAACACTACATTTTCCACATTACATTCTATCTGCTATGATCTTGCCACTCAGGTAGCATGTCTAAATCTTCTTTAAGCTTCATTGCATCCTCCTCACTACTCATATTCCCACCTAGTTGTGTGTCATCAGCAAACTTGGAAATATTACATTTGGTCCCATTCATAGATATAGATTGTGAATAGCTGTGGCCCCCACACTGATACTTGCATTACCCCACTCGTGACATCTTGCCCACCTGAGAATTACGTATTTATTCCTACTTTCTATCCATTAATCAATTCTCAATGGTATATCACCCCAATCCCATGTGTTCTAATGTTGTTTACTTATATCCTGTATGGGACCTTATTGAAAGCCTTCTGAAAATCCAAATACACCACATCCACTGGCCATCCCATAACTATTCTACTAGTTACATCCTCAAGAAACTGTCAATACGTTTGTCAAATAGTTTCCCTTTCATAAATCCATGTTGACTCTGCCCAATCCTACAATTGTTTTCTTAGTGTCCAGTTATCACATCATTTAGAGTATATTCTAGCATTTTCCCTACAACTAACAGGTCTAGAAGTTCCCCATTTTCTTAAATAGTGGTGTTACATTTAGTACCTTCCAATCTGCAGGAACAGTGTTCCAGAATCTATAGAATTTTGGAAGATGACCACCAATGCATCCACTATCTCTACGCAACCTCTTGCAACATTCTGGGTTGTAAATCATCAGGTCCAGGGGATTTATCAACTTTCAGTCTCATCAATTTCTTTAGTACTACATTTTTCACAAATATTAATTGCTTTCAGTCCCTAATTCTCACAAATTCTTTGGTTCTCTAGAGTTCCGGAGAGATTTTTTGTATCTTCCTCTGTGAAGACAGAGGCAAAGAATTTGTTTAATTTCTCAATTTCTTTATTCCCCATGGCTGGATCACCTTTCCTGCTGGGCTCTTATGCCTTAAAGAAAAATATATCCATTGTAAACCATTATATTACTGATTTAAATACTCGCCATTGCTATCAACAGTCATACTTTTAAAAATAATTTCCCAAACTACCACAGCCAATTTTTCCCTCATGTTTTCATAGTTTCCTTTATTTAGATTAAACCAGAGTTTTTGGATTGAACTACATCACTTTCAGACTTAATGTAAAATTTGTTCATATAATGGCCACTCTTCCCGAAAGGCTTTACAACATGATTATTAATTAGCCCTCTCATTGAGCAATACTAAATTGAAAATAGCCTGTACTCTCGTTGGTTCCTGAACATTTGGAATATTGTGTGCAGTTCTGGTCACCTCACTATAAGAAGGATGTGGAAGCGCTGGAAAGAGTGCAGAGGAGATTTACCAGGATGCTGCCTGGTTTGGAGGGTAGGTCATATGAGGAAAGGTTGGGGGAGCTAGGGCTGTTCTCTCTGGAGCGGAGGAGGCTGAGGGGAGATTTAATAGAGGTGTATAAAATGATGAAGGGGATAGATAGAGTGAACGTTCAAAGACTATTTCCTCGGGTGGATGGAGCTATTACAAGGGGGCATAACTATAGGGTTCGTGGTGGGAGATACAGGACGGATATCAGAGGTAGGTTCTTTACGCAGAGAGTGGTTGGGGTGTGGAATGGACTGCCTGCAGTGATAGTGGAGTCAGACACTTTAGAAACATTTAAGCGGTTATTGGATAGGCACATGGAGCACACCAGGATGATAGGGAGTGGGATAGCTTGATCTTGGTTTCAGATAAAGCTCGGCACAACATCGTGGGCCGAAGGGCCTGTTCTGTGCTGTACTGTTCTATGTTCTAACATAGTTTTCCAGAAAACGATTTTGCATACATTCCTCCACAGCATTAGTGTTAACTAGGTTTACCCAGTCTGTGTGTAGATTGAAATCCCTCATAATTACAGTATTGCCCTAGTTACAGGCGCCTCTAAATTCCTGATTTATACCATGCCCTACATTACCACAACTGTTTGCTGACCTATAAATAACTCCAACAGTGTTTGCTGCGTATTGCTGTTTCTTCACTCCACCTAAACTGATTCTACATCTTGATCTTCTGATCCAAGATCCTTTCTCACTAATGCCCTCATCTCATCCTTTATTAACAATGCAACACCACCTCCTTTTCCTTGTTTGCCTATTGTTCCTAAATGTTGAATATCCTGGAGCATTCAGTTGCCAGCCTTGGTCACTCTGCAGCCATATCTCCATAATGCCAATTAGATCATCTCTTTACATCCATTTGTGTCATCAATTAATCTACATTGTTCCACTTGCTGTGTGCATTTAGATAGTGCCTTTAATCCTGTCTTTTTATTATTTTCACAATCTCTAGCCTTATTCGGCATGTCCACTATGTCTCTCACCAATTTTTACAGATGCACCAAAGAAAGCATCCTTTCCAGATGTATCACAGCTTGGTATGGCTCCTGCTCTGACCAAGACCGCAAGAAACCACAAAGGGTTATAAGCGTAGCCCAGTCCATCGTGCAAACCAGCCTCCCATCCACTGACTCAGTCAACACTTCCCACTGCTTCAGAAAAGTAGCCACCATAATTAAGGACCCCATGCACCCCGGACATTCTCTCTTCCACCTTCTTCCATCGGAAAAAAGATACAGAAGTCTGAGGTCACGTACCAACTGACTCAAGAACACCTTATTCCCTGCTGCCATCAGACTTTTGAGAGGACCTACCTCACATTAAGTTGATCTTTCTCTACATCCTAGCTATGACTTTAACACTATATTCTGCACCCTCTCCTTGCCTTCTCTATTAATGGAATGTTTTGTCTGAATAGCACAAAGAAACAATACTTTTCACTGTACACCAATATATGAGACAATAATAAAATAAAATCTTCTGCCTCACTCTTAAGTTTGTATGCTCTGTCCCTTCTTGCCACTCAGATTATCAATTTCCTTGTTGCTACTTTGCTCCCTTGCCTTGTCCTATTCTCTAATTTATCACATCTCCCCTCACTTGATCCCTTGCCCCCACTATTTAGTTTGAAGTTCTCTGTACTTCCCTAGTTATGATAAACTCCCATCACAGCTTAGGTGAAGGTGATCCCAACTGTATAGCTTCCATTTTCTCCAGTGCCCATCAAAACCATTTCTCCTACACTAAACATTGAGCCGTACATATAATTCTCTAATCGTATTTCCCCTATTGGTTCCTGGCTCAGGTAATAATCCAGAAATTAGGTGCTTTTTTTCTGTCGCCAGGTCTTACTCTCACGCTCATTTAGGTGCTGCTGTCTCTCTCCGGGTCCTCATCTCTGCTGCTGGAATTAAAACAATGACCATGAAAACATTGTCAATTGTCATAAAAACCCATCTAGTTCACTGATGTCATTTTTTGGTTAGGAAATCTGTCATCCTTATCCGCTTTGGCCTACATGTGATTCCAGATCCACAGCAATGCGGTTGACTCTCAACTGCCCTCTGAAATGGTATAGCAAGCCACTCAGCTCAAGGGCAATTAGAGATGGGTAAAAATGCTAGCGTAGCCAGCGACACCCACATCCCACAAATGAATTAAAAAAATATAGGTGTTGCTGTCTTCTCCAGGTCCTCCTCTCTCCTACTCATTTAGATTTTTTTAAAAATTCCATCCAAAAAACAAAATTCAAATTAAATCCAATTCATGGTCCCCACGAGAGACAAACAAGATCCAAACTGACAAGATGAGACATTGCACCCCATCTTGGGCTTGATCTGACACTTCATCTTAGCCAAAAGGCCAATTTAACGTCATTAGGTACCCTGATCCTTGACTCTATCCTAGCCTGGGTGGACCACCTGCATGATCATGGTTTCACTCCTGCCAGGAAGGTCAACCTGTCTGATCATTGACTCCCCCCTGTCTGCCTCCAGGCCCCTCTTCTCTCCTGCCCTTTTAACGAGGGATAATGCACCACATTCTCAGTCACAAATTGTATTTATAACTTTGATTAGGATCATTGCAGTGCAATGATACCCAGTAAATGGAAATGTGCGGTGAAACAATTATTCAATTACCAGCATATATTTACAAAAACATTATATTCAGTAACAGCCACAAGGAACAAACAATCCAGTCTTTAAATTGACTGGGAGAATTACAGATTTACCAAACACAATTAGGACACTCTCAAAGAGCCCTGTAAATATATTTCTGCAAAAGGACAGTGCAGTGAAAAAAAAGTTTGCATAGTTTAATTGATTACACCAAAGTTTTGCTTCAAGAACCTCTCAGTAAGGGGGCAGTGGAACTCCCCATGGAGTGCTGGAAAGCAGAATTCAAGTCTTAATCCAGCAAACATTGTAGAAAACAACACATTTAAGCAGTGAACTCAGAGTTGTGTTCTAACCTCAAAGTTATGAGTCAGATGATAAACACCATTTGTATTCTTCCATCAATTTGATAGTTACGTCACATGAAACACAAGTCATAGTATACACGTTGAAGAATTGAGACAAGGCATCTGACACAGGAATAAAAAAAATATAACAGCAAGAATTGGGAGTGAAAAAGGTAAAACCTGACTGAAATTCACTAACAAATTTTCATTCTTGGGACGTGACCATCATAACCAAGGCAAGCGTATTTTGCCCATCTCCTGTTGCACTTGAGACGCTGGTGATGGGTTGTCTTCTTGAACTGCTATAGTGGTGATGGTGCTCCTACAATACTGTTAGGTAGGGAGTGGTAGGATTCTGACCCAACAATGAAATGAGTGATGTGTTGAAGTCAGAATAGCATGCGTCTTGGAGTTGATGGTATTCTCATGCACCAGGATTGAAACTGAGAAACTGAAACTGTAAACACATAGATCTGTATAGCCTGGCAGAGATTATTTTGCAAAGTGGACACTGTGTAGCTATCAAAACAAATCAATTGGTTATTTACTTTTTAGTTATTGGTTTTTCTTTGGCAAGGAGGAGCCTACGACATAATTGAAATAAGTGAAAAGTTTCCTTTAAAGTTTTTTGTATATCAGTGCAAATACATTATTAACTGAGGTAATGTTGAACATACTGTTTACATCTGAACATGTGTGTGTGTTATAAAACAGGTCTTTGATTTCATATTGTCAAAGGAAGATATGAAACAAATTGAATCTTTTGACTGCAATGGAAGAATGATAGTGCCAATGTTAGAAGTAAGTTTTTAAAAAAGTAAATTTCATAGCTGTGTTGTTAACTGGGGATGTGCATATAAAGAGCAAAGCAAGTAACAAACAAGTAGCCATGACCATGCAAATTTCAGGACGCTTTTATCTCCGGGATTCATTAGCACCCTTGAGATGTGCTCCACCCAAAGATGACGAGAATGACTTAGACATCAGTGGGTAGGAATGGGATTCAGGTGCTATGAACCCCCAGAGGCCTCCTGAAACACATCAACATAAGCTCCTCCTGATTAATAAGGAAACCATTATAAATCTTTTAAAACTCACCTTGCTTGGATCTTTTAAGAATTAAAGTTGGTGATGATGCAAGTGAAATTGGGGAAAAAAATTGGGACTCATGATTACCACTTCTCCTCCAAACCGAGATGGTTTCTGGCAACACCCAGAGCCGTAATGTTCTGTACTATGGTGCTGTGCACCTTTCCATGTATAGTATAGTGCGACTTACCTTTCTGTGTGTAGCATACAACATATAAATTAGGAGCAAGAGTAGGTATTTTGGCCCCTCGAGCCTGTTCTGCCATTTGATAAGATCATGGCTTATCTGATTGCGGCTTCTACTTTCCTGTCGACTCCCTACACCCTTTCACTCTCGTCAACCAAGAATCCAGCTATCCCAGCCTTAAAAATATTTAATGACCCTGCCTTGATGGCTCTCTGGGGGAAGACTAATGACCCTCAGAGAAAAAAATCCTCATCAGGGGAGACTCCTTATTTCAAACTGTGTCCCCTAGTTCTAGTCTCTCTCTATGTACCCATAGTTCTGTTTACCATTCCATGTGTATCATAGAGTTGTGTATCCTTCCAAATTTCCAATTGCGTTGTACACCATCAAGGGGTTGAATGACCTTCCCTTGCTCCTAGTTCTGATGTGTTCTTGTATCAAATTGCTATGTATCCTTTCATGTGTACCATAATGTCATGCATTCTTCCATGTACCATAGACCAGTGTACCATCCCATGTGTACCATGGAGCTATGTATTCTTCATCGCACCATGGTACTACACACGTTCCATGTGTATCACAGTGTTAGATATCATCCCATGTCTGAGACGATAAGCAGCTGACTGTCTGGCCACTGTATAACTGGCCTCTGGTACACCCAGTACACTGTTTCCCTCCCCAATCCTTGGCTCCAGTTCATATGGCAGAGAATGCCCACTGCAGACGGTCCACTCACATAGATGTGGAAATGCAGCACAATTACCCAAATGCATACAAAACTCAGCACCATTGAATAAATGTGAGACTTTCCAAAAATACTACAACCTGACTGATCTTCCTTTACTTTTGTAGAGAGATGGAAGGAGAGTTTGGAGAGATTCAAGTCATCCGTACTTTCCTTTTAACGAGCCTTACTGAAAGCCAAACAACAAGTTCTACAATATCCACAACATATTTTGGAAATGTTTCTCTTTAAAACAACTTTGCAATGAACTCCTCTAAAATTGGTGTAACAATTAACAAAATATTAGAGAAATTATTTTATCACGGACATAAGCATTAAAAATATTAAAGCTTAAATAATCATTACTAGATCTGGTTGGATAAGGCAAGATGCATGTAAAAAATGGCAAACCTAACAAAAGCTCAATCATTTCCAAACATTCAACAAATAAACACCTCAATCATCAGCAACTCTCTGGCTGCAGATTTACATTGGAGTTTACAGGAACCTCAATTAAGTCAGAAAACTTCCAATAAGAATATAATAATGTAGAACGTTAATATGCACACTGCTAGTATTGCAATATAAAAGAGATATTAAATCATTATTTTTATTGACTGTCTTGCACAAATCAAGCATTAAAGAAATTGTGTGGAATTGTGTGATACCAAAGTGATTTGTTTTTCCATGTTATGCTAGTTCACACAAACATTTCATGTCATTTCAATTTAAATATAGCATGCCTGTGTTCAAGGTATGGCTACCACTGAAGTTTTTAAAATATAATTCATTAACAGTAAGGATTTGTTTCTTTAGAAAGTGTGTAGCATTTCATAAATTAAGTAAAGCAAAGTTTTCGAGATGTAGTTAAATATAGCTCTTGGGGCAAAGGGATCAAAGGAAATGGGGGTGAGGGGGGGAAAGAGAGGCAGAATCAGGCTATTGAGTTGGATGGTCAGCCATGATCATAATGAATGGCAGAGCAGGCTCAATGGGCTAACTGGCCTCCTCCTGCTCCCATTTTCTATGTTTCTATTAAGAGTCTTTTAGTGGCACAGAATTTGAGTATTGCTCTGTAATGGCTATAAGATCATACCCATTAACCTCAATTTGTGCCATTAATTCATTTATTTTCTCCCAAATACTACATGCGCTTAATTAAAGAAACATTTACCATTATTCCCCTATTGTTTCTATTTGCTGATTTTTTAATGTTCTGCCCCTTCCTGTCATACTCTGGGCATCATTACCTAAATAGCTGCCTTTCAATGCCGCCATATCCTTCTGCTTTATAAGCCTACGTGTCCCCTCTCTAGAACCTTCCACCCACTGTTTAGTTTAAACTCTCGACTTTCCTAGTTATATGGTTTGCAAGAACACTGATCCCAGCAGAGTTCAAATGTAGCCCGTGCCAATGGAACAGCCCCCACTTTCCCCAGTACTGGTGCCAGTGCCCAACAAACCAAAACCCACTTCTCTCACACCAGTCTTTGAGCCATGTATTCACTTCTCTCATTTTATTTATTTTTATTCATTTATGGGATGTGGGCATTGCTGTCTGGGCCAGCATTTATTGCCCATCCTTGGAGTCACTTGTAGGCCAAACCAGGTAAGGATGACCAATTTCCTTCCCAAAAGGACATTAGTGAACCAGATAAGTTTTTACAACAATCGACAATGGTTTCATGAGACTTTTAATTCCAGATTATTTTTATATCAAATTCAAATTTAACCATCTGCCACGGTGAAGTTCAAACCCGGGTCCTCAGAACATTACTCTGGGTCTCTGGATTACTAGTCCAGTAACAATACCGCTCCGCCAGTCTCCCCTGAAGGGGGAGATGCCCTATGCCAATTTGCACAGTTCATGTAATAATCTGGAGTATATCCTTGGAGGTTCTGTTGTATAATTTGGTGCCTAGCTCCTCAAAGTCTCTCTGCAGAAACCTCTTTCCTCATTCTACCTATGTTGTTGGTATCTACATGGGCCACAACAAAGGGATCCTCCCATTCCAACTGCAAGTTCTGCTCCAGGCTGGAGCAGATGTCCTGAACCCTGACACCAGGCAGGCAACACAGCCATCTGGACTCACTCTACTTGCGACAGAGAACAGTGTCAATACATCTCACTATACTGTTCCCTACAACCACTGAGTTCTTATGTGCTCCCCCAGTTGAATGGCATCCTGTACCACAGTGCCATGGTCAGTCATCGTGTCCACCCTGCTCTCATTCGTTCACATGAGAATTCACGCAATTTGGCCAGTAGAAATGGTTTTTTTTAAAAGACTGAAGTAACAAGCTGAGGACGTGACTGATAACTGAGGAACTAACATGAGGCCTTAAGTGTCGCAAATCTGAATCTTGATAATCTGATTTTGTGAATAATCTGTCAATCATCATTTGAAAATTGGGTCACTCAGAATCTACATTCCCCCACCCCACAAATTAATTGTTTTATTTAACCATCTGTCATTGCTTTAATTCCTGATGTTACATGACTTTACTTTCAGTAGTTCTGTGGAAAGCAGAAATGTCAATAATCTTTGGTTAGAAAACTGTTTACATGCCAGTTTTTGTTTTGAGGTTTTTTTGCACCTACTCAGCACAGATCAAATAAAAACAGTCTATCAGCCTGTAAACAGAGCGTATGCATACTGCTGTCAAGCGGCTGCATTATTTAATCTTTCAATGTTCCCAGTTTGTCCTAACTGGAGCTCATTTTGGGTTGGTCTGTAGTTGCTTCTCGATATGTGGTGCCAAATTCTCCTTTTTAGTACACAGAGTGCATGCTGTAACTCTGCTGCGTGCCAACAAAATCTGCCAAGAAACTTGACCTTTCTCGTGACACCAGCAAATGTTGCTAAATGGTAATCAAACTTTCCTCAATTTGCAGTCCGGTAATTTTATTTTGGATCTGCTGTGTAAATGTAAACCTTCAAAAATGCACACGAAGCACATGCCTGCAGTTAGCTAATGTTATACTTACCAAATCAAAGGAATCCCGTTACAGTACTGCCTGAGTGAAGCCCAACTTATAGCTCTCTGGCTCTTGTAAAACTCTCCATTGATTTTTTTTTAAATCAGTAAAACTTAGGATATACAGTACAACAGGATAAAAATCATTACCAAATCCAATCCTGCATTTGCCGACGATACACAACAGAACAATAGCTACCTCTGGAAAAAAGCACTGATGCCAAATTTCAGGCTGTAAAAACAGATTTAATCTACATCATTCCTGTACACAATGGAACTAACTATCTTTACCTCAATCAAGCAGTGTCCATTAGTTGAGTGCAGAATGGAACTTCATGTGCTATTGCTGACCTGAACAAACGTGTTCCAGCACTGAAGAGAAAATTATTAAAAAGCAAAACAACAGAGTGCCCTTTACAGCTTTAGTAAAAGGAAGAAGCAAGTGGAATCCCAAATTGCAGCAGTCAATCAGAAACAAATCAACAAAATCGGATGATTTTCAAATGAAAGAAATATTCACTTCCATGGATACTGTCATAAATTCTGCCTGGCCTACTTGACATTGATCACATGCATGATCAAATTACACATCAAAGTGCATATGTACCTCATAAGCCAAAATTCTATTTAACTTTTCAAAGATCTTATTGCACAAGAACGTAAGAAATAGGAGAAGACCTCTCGCAACCCATTGAGCCTGCTCTGCCATTGAATATGATCATGAATAATCTTGGCCTCAGCTTCATTTTCCTACCCACTCCCATATCTCAATTCCTGAAAGATTGATATCTGTCTATCCCAGCCTTAAATAGTTCAACAATGGACATCTGCAACCCTCAGGTGTAGAAAATTCCAAAGATTCCACAACCCTTTTGCATGAAGGAATCTCTCATCTGTTCTAAATGATCAGTCACTTATCCTGAGACTCTGCTCACAAATTTCTGATTCTCCGAGCAACGAAGACAATCTCTCAGCATCCACTCTATAAAGCCCCTTCAGAATTTTGTAGGTTTCAAAAAGATCACTTCTCATCCTTCTAGAATACAAGTCCAATTTACTCAGCCTCTCATCGCAGGACAACATCCTCATCCCAGGGACCAATTTAATGAACCAGTGCAATTTGTGCTCACCCTGGGACTCACTGGTAGCCAAGAACTCCCACATTCCGCAGACGCAACACATCACCTGCCCTGCCATCTTTATCATGTGTTGGTTAAATTATTTCATAATTAATAAACCCTGCTACTCCCAATAACCTTTACTACTGTTCGTAGACCTTAATACTACTAATAAAACTTTACATTAATTATATACTTTTGCAAAATAAAGGAGCAAAATATTCACCACTTACCTGTATCCCTATGATTTGATTTATTATTGTCATATGTATTAACAGAGTGAAAAGTATTGTTTCTTGCGCGCTATACAGACAAAATATACCATTCATAGAGCAGGAAATGAGTGTGCAGAATGTGTTACAGTCATAGCTAGGGTGTAGAGAACGATCAACTTAATGCAAAGTAAGTCCATTCAAAAGTCTGACGGCAGCGGGGATGAAGCTGTTCTCGAGTCGGTTGGTACGTGACCTCAGACTTTTGTATCTTTTTCCTGACGGAAGAAGATGGAAGAGAGAATGTCCGGGGTGCATGGGATCCTTAATTATGCTGGCTGCTTTGCCGAGGCAGCAGGAAGTGTAGACAGAGTCAATGGATGGGAGGCTGGTTTGCGTGATGGATTGGGCTACATTCACAACCTTTTGTAGTTCCTTGCAGTCTTGGGCAGAGCAGGAGCCATACCAAACTGTGATACAACCAGAAGGGATGCCTTCTATGGTGCATCTGTAAAAGTTGGTGAGAGTTGTAGCTGACATGCCAAATTTCCTTAGTCTTCTGGAGAAAGTAAAGGCATTGGTGGGCTTTCTTAACGATAGTGTCAGCAGGGGGAGAACCAGGACAAATTGATGGTGATCTGGACACCTAAAAACTTGAAGCTCTCGACCCTTTCTACTTCGTCTCCGTTGATGTAGACAAGGGCATGTTCTCCTTTCAGCTTCCTGAAGTCAATGACAATCTCCTTTGTTTTGTTGACATTGAGGGAGATTATTGTTACCGCACCAGTACACCAGACATCACACATTGATGATTACTCAAAGGTAATCTTTCACGCTGCTTTCAATCTCCTGCTGTTCTCACCTCTGTGCTGTTTTTCCACTATACCTTGCTTGCTAAACCCCTGGGTTTTGGGATCCTCCCAACCAGCCTCTACCTCAGGAATTCCCAAGCAACAGGAATGTTCCAATTCTGAGGAAAATTCTGAGTCATAATGAGGTAGTAATAAGAGCACATGGAGTACCAATGTCCAATTTTGGATTAATGTTGTAAAAATTGAATAAGATGTTGCTGGAGTTTCCATCCTTTGGATGAGGCATTAAATCTAGACCTTGTTTGCCTATGCTCCTGTGGTTCAAGTTCCCATGGCGCTACTTAAGCAAGCTAGTCAACATTCCTCTGTCAATCAACACCAAATTAGTCAAGTTATTCATCTCTTCACACCTCAGCGTATGGGATGTTGCTGTGTCAAAATGGTTCCCATGTATGCATACATTTTAAAAATTTGATCACGTGAGCAGCACTGACAAAACCACATTTACTAGTCATTCCTAGAGACAGTAATGATCGGCCATTTTGTGCTATTGCTGTGTGATGAACGTTTCCATCATGGTTGAATAGGAAGTTTCAGAATATTGGCACAATAATGATGATGGAATATGTCTAAGTCAGGATGGCGTGTGCCTTGAAGAGTAACTTGCAGATGTTGATGCACCCATGATAATTCTACTCATCCATCTCAGAGGTAGAGATCACAAGGCCAGGTGATATCAATGCAAGCTCAGTGAGTTGTTGCAGTTTCTTCTGTTGGCATACTGCAGGCACACTGGTGAGTGGTGAAACTAAATTCAGTTGTAGAGAAGACAGAGCAAGCAAATGCCTATGTCTGCATGGTGCCAAGATACTTGGATGTTGTTGTATTTGCATGCATCCCAGTAAATGATCAGTGTTCCATTACACTCTGGCTGGTTGAGATGGAGAGGACACTCATTGCAAACTGTGGGAATATGAATTTACTCACACTACCTGTGTACTTCATTGTCTTGCGATGTTTGTGGGATCAGCAGACCCAAGGATGAAAAACTGGACAAATGAGGTCATTTGTGTATGTGCTGAAGACCTGGAGATGTTGGTCTGGTCCCTGACTATAGTAATGAAGCGAATGAAGAGTTTCAGAAGGTTTCAGTAAATCACAATTGGTTCATAAATGTTTTCCAACATTTGTTGGGGCAACATTTTCAAATTTCATCAAGTTTGAGTTTTTTGACAATTTTTTCCCCATGTATTTGTAAAGCATGAGCATTGTTTAGAGTAGCAATCTGAAAGGAATCTCCAGTTAACTATGAGAGGATCTGGACAAATTTTGGCCAATTTTTAATAAAAAGATTGAATCCCTTATGAGATTGGGCAGAAAACAATGAGAGGAGGATAGAGAGACATGGCAATTAGTGGAGAATATCCAATTAAAAAAGGTGCCATGTATTCAAATCTGGAAATAAAAAGAAATCATTAGTGTCACAGTGCCAAATGCTGAAAATTCAAAAGTCAGGAGATACTAGGGCCAGAGAGAAGGATGTTGCATTTGGGGCGAGTGGCAGCTAAGGAGAGAGAGAAAAAACACAAGTCAGTTCCAAGCTCTTAGAGCAGCTAGAACTGTTCTGACGCTGAATCAACAGCTTTCAGAACAGAAATCATGATTTTTAGAAATGTACACTTTTAGAATGTACTGAAGTTGTAGAATGGAAAGATGGCAGAGACTTGAGAATGCATAGTAGTCAGAGGGCCTCACAGCATCTTCTGTCCAGTGAATTGGATTAGGGCGGCACAGTGGCAAAGTTGTTAGCACTGCTGCCTCAGCTCCATGGACCTGGGTTCGATGCCTGGCTTGGGTCACTGTCTGTGTGGAGTTTGCACGTTCTCCGTGTCTGCATGGGTTTCCCCCTGGATGCTCCGGTTTTCTCCCACACTCCAAAGATGTGCAGGTTAGGTTGACTATGCTAATTTGCCCCTTGGTGTCAAAGATTAGTGGGATTAGTGGTAAACATGTAGGGTTACAGGGATAGAGTTGGATTGTTGTTAGTGCATACTCGATGGGCCGAATAGCCTTCTGCTGCACTGTAGGGATTCTATGATTCTATGAAGTGGCAGTAGGTGGAGGTATTAGCTTGCCTAAGATAGAAATTAATAAAAGCAGGTGCTGTTAGGTGGTTCCAACAGTCCCAAAGGTTGGATGTGAACTTTAGGGTAGAGAGTATAGCCACAATTTCCTTTCCTTATCCTCTCCAACTTCAGAGTCCTGAGCAAGCATCATTTTAGTGGTAATGTTAGGAATAGAGGAAGAAGTTAAGCAAATGGGCAAAAATCTGGTAAACGGATAATGCAGAAAAATTTGAACTTGTCCACTTTGGCAGGAAGAATAAAAAAGCAGTATATTATTGCAAGGGAATTTAACTACAAAAGTCAGAAAGTTTTATGCAGCTGTCCAGGGTCTTGGTGAGAGCACATCTGGAATATAATGTAGAGTTTTGGTCTCATTCCAAAAAAGGATATAATTGCAGTATCATAGAAAACCTACAGTGCAGAAAGAGGCCATCTGGTCCATCGAGTCTGCACCGACCACAATCCCACCCAGGCCCTACCCCCATATCAATCCCTCTAACCTACGCATCTCAGGACACTAAGGGGCAATTTTAGCATGGCCAATCAACATAACCCGCACATCTTTGGACTGTGGGGGGAAACCGAAGCACCCGGAGGAAACCTACGCAGACACGAGGAGAATGTGCAAACTCCACACAGACAGTGACCCAAGACGGGAATCGAACCCAGGTCCCTGGAGCTGTGAAGCAGCAGTGCTAACCACTGTGCTACCGTGCCTCCCCCCACCCCCCTTGCACAGTAGTTCAGAGAAGGTTCACAACTCATTTGTTGGGTGAAGGGCTAATTTTATGAAGTTTGAACAGATTAAGCCTTTATCCTTGAGTTTGGCTCATGGCAATGTTTCAGTGGAGCCTAACAAACTGCAGGAAAAGCATCTCATCTTCCGATTAGGCACTTTACAGCCTTCTGGACTCAACATGGAGTTAAACAACTTCAGACTATGAGCTTCCTCCTCCATCTTGATCCCCCTTTGTAATCCTATTTTGTTGTCCTGTCCCCCGGGGAATCTGGCACTTGTTAATAAATTTTGATTTCACAGAGCACTAGCCTTTGTTCTATTGTACCTTTATGCACCCAAAACATCTTTATCAAATCACTCCTCTTATCCCTGATCACCTAATCTACTCCACTCATCTTAAACAGTGTGAAATCCATCACTTTTCTTCTCTTTAGCTCTAAAGTCATACAGATGCAAAACATTTGCTCCAGACGCTGCTGGACCTTCTGGGGTTTCTCCAGCATTTCCTACTTTATTCCCTCCCTTTTCTATTTAGCTGAACCTTATGCTCACGCCCAACTTCTCTAAATCCACTCACTTCCTCCTAATACTTTACTATAGGAGCTCACATGGGTTATTTTTCATATCCTCCTCCCCCCCCCCCCCCGCCCACCCACCCTGGTACATTGAGCGCTGAATCTGTCATGCTTCCTGCTCTCTCATGAACTGGACAATGCCACCACTTTTGCTTCCAATTTCCACCCTTCCCTTGCCTTCAGGTGGTCCACTCCAGAACCTTCCTTTCCTCAATTGCTCTATCTCCATTTGTGTATCGATCATCAATCAACATCATCCATTAGCCCAGACTCCCACAGCTACTTCTGACTACAATTCCTTCCACTCTGCTTCATGAAAGCACTCTATTCCATTCTCCAGTTACCTTGCATCTCTTCTAATGATGCCACTTTCACCAGTGCTTCTGATAACTTTCCCCCCCTCATGCAAGGACACTTCTCCACCCTGATCAACAAGACCCTCGACTCCCATCAGTTTCATTTTCTGCTCTCATCCCTTCCCCTGCTTCAGAACTGTGACAGCACTTCCTTGGCTTCACCTACCTCTATATTAAACAGATCATCCTCCATCATTTCCACCAACTCCTGCATGATTGCTGCCATCAAGCACCTATTTCCCAAGCATTCTGAAGAGACAGTCTTTGATTGGCATCCTGGCCCACTCAATCACTCCCAATAATCCCTTTCCAATGGCACCTTTACATGCAGGCACAGGAGATGCAACTCCTCCCTTCCCACCATCCAGGAGCCAAAACACTCATTCCAGGTGAAGCTATTTACTTGTACTTCATTGAACTCAGTATACTGCATTCACAGTTCATGATGCTATCTTCTCTATATTAGGGAAACATCTCCATTCAGTCCACATGCGTGACCCCAAGCTTTCGATCGGTTTTCATTTTAATTTCCCACTCCACTCTGACCTTCGTTTCCTACACTACTACAATGAACCTACCTCATCTTTCGATTAGGCACTTGACAACAGATTCAACACGGAGTTCAACAATTTCAGGCCATAACCTCTACCCCCATTATTTCCAGTAATAGCTGTTGATGATTCGGCGACTTCCAGTTATAAAATTATAGAATCCCTGCAGTGCAGGAGGCCATTCGTCCCATCGAGTCTGCACCGACCACAATCCCACCGAAGCCTTATTTCCATAACCCCACATATTTACCCTGCTAATCCCCCTGACACTAGGGTCAATTTAGCATAGACAATCAACCTAACCCACACATCTTTGGACTGTGGGAGGAAACCGGAGCACCCAGAGGAAACCCACGCAGACATGGGGAGAATGTGCAAACTCCACCTAGACAGTCACCCGAGGCCGGAATTGAACCCGGGTCTCTGGCGCTGTGAGGCAGCAGTGCTAACCACTGTGTCACCGTGTCGCCCCTTAGTCACACCTCATCTAGACCCATCTTTTGTTTTGCTTGCAAATTGCAACTGGCCTTGCTATTCTTGACTTAGGAATTCTCAATCCTGGTATCTGGTGATGTGAATGGAGTGAATTTTCTATTTTGCCATTGCTATTGAGGCGTGTAACCAGTCAGGGAGAAAAAAGCTCTACTTGAATCTAAAAGTCAAATAAAATTTTAATTTTTCTTAACCTTTCATTTCAGTTGAGCTGAAATAATTTTATCCATGTATTTTTTTTTGTTTGTTTTGGTCACTGCCATATTTTGTGTTGACAAAAGAGTTTAAATGCAGAGGAAATGTTAAAGTATAGAATTTGTAATCTAAAGAAAATTAGCATCAAAACCTTCTTTAGCAAATAGACCCCGGTTTGAATCCTGCCACAGCAGATGGTGGAATTTGAAAACAATTTTAAAAACTGGAATTAAGAATCGACTGATGACCATGAAACCATCGTTAATTCTGGTTCACTAATGTCCTTTAGGGGAGTAAATCTGTTGTCCTTACCTGGACTGCCTACATGTGACTCCAGAGCCACAACAGTGTGGTTGACTCTCAACTGCCCTCCGAGGGCAACTAGGGATGGGCAATAAATGCTGGCCCAGCCAGCGATGCCCATGTCCCAGAAATGAATAAGAAAAAGAAATATCTTTCTTAACTCAAAATAAGGATCACCATTAAAATAGCAATCTAAATCAAATACCACTTAGGCGTTTTCTAATTCCACCTTAAAAGAAAAAAAGACTACAGATAAAAAGAACACATTCTCTTGCATAGTATGTTGCAGATGACTATATCTTTTAACTTCAGTTCCATTTTTAGTGATGTATAAGTAACATTCCATTTTAGGATAAGAATGGTTTTGCAAGCAGTTAATACCTTACAAAAGCATGCAGTAGCGCAATTTTAAATAAAGCTAATTTCTTCCATCAATCTTAACCTTGTCAGAAGGTAACCATTCCTACTTTTTTTAAATCTTTTTTTATCTTGCAAAACTTAAGTTATGAGCATAACCAATTTTTCCTGCTCGAGAACATAATTTTGCTTAGCCATGATAGTTAACACAATCCAACATTTTGAAAACAATCAAGTATTTGGGTGGATAAAGAATTGCCAGAGATCTTCTGTCTATTTGTGACATTTTACTGCAGTACAATTTGCTGGTTTCAGGAAAAACAAAGAAGAAACTGATCTCATTTGGGGGACACAAATTCTCTTGATGTGTATATAACATACTATTAATCACTGGAATTCCCCCAAAATAAAGTCGTGAAGACAGGAATCAAATTTTCAAAGTACTTGAATAACACTTAACCTTCAGAATGTTATTTATCATTTCTGACTACAGGGGCCTACGAATAGTTGCCTTCAAGAAGGCGGTGGCTACCTTTTTGAACTCCTGCAGTTCCTGTGGTGCCTGTTAGGCCACAACTTATCATAGAATCTCTAGTGCAGAAATAGGCCATTCAGCCAATCGAGTCTGCACTGACTCTCTCCAAATTTCCTTGGAGTTGTTCCCTCTCCACTACCACAAGTTCTACATATGTGGGAGAAATCTTGTTTAAGGATATAAACCATCAGGGAAGGCATGCAGAGATAAGCGTTTTGAATTTAGATGCTAAGACTGGCGAACCATTGGAGATCGCCGTGGATAGTGGTAATGGATGAGTGGAAAAGGATATTGATAGAAGAGTTTTGAACAAGATGGAGTTATGTACGGAGGAACTCGAGTAGCTGATGGAGAGCATTCAAGAAGTTAAGTTTCAAGATTAATAAAACCATCTAAGAGTCTCAACTTTAGTAGACTAAATTGTCCTGGGAGTACTAATGGAATCCAGATGGAGTTTTATTTTGCTTACTTGTAATAAATCCGAACAGTTTTTAGGTTCTACTAAAGCCCAAAGGCCAAATCCCAATATTACCTGTGGCAACTGTTCCACTGGAGCTTACCAGACTACTATATACCTGTTATCAAAAGTTGTTTCAGGTGCCATGTATAAATAAATCCTTATATAACCAGAATTTATCCAATTTAATGAAATATCGCTAATAAATAACTATGCAGTGGTTTAAAAATTTATTTTGTTCACAAACATTCAAATCAGTTCTACTTAGAATGCTAACTAAGTATGTCATGAATTATTAAAAGTATTTTTACCACTGCTTGAAATCACTTCATTTCTCAGTTTAAAAGTTATAAATGATCACTGCCCCTTCAGAGGTCATCAGTCAGCATAATGCCACACATTGAAAATAATTTTTTACTCTGCACCAGGTCAAAAGCTGTAAACAGACCATATAAAATGTTTTTCATTAATCATGGAGACAGTTTCACCTGAAACTGCAGCATAAAATTCAGGAAACACACAATTCATTATTGGAGGTGCAACAATTCAGATTTTATTATCAGTTCATATTAAGTTCCTTGACATTTCAAGTCTCATCTCATTCAAATGTATACATTTATCATGTCACCTACTGAAATAAAAAAAATGAAGTTCCATAAGCATTTTGTATTTTTTCAGGCTACAGTTATACTCACTGCAAAAGCTGCTGAATCTGCCTCATCAAATAGAACAGAAGTTTCCCAGAAGGTAGTCATAGACTACTCTGCAGTGATTTAACAGTTATAACTTCACATCCAACATCAAGAATAGGTTCTTAGAAGAAACCCCTGTAACCAGATTATTGAAAGCTGCACATGCTTCTCTGACTGGACTGAAGGGGAGGAAAAGAAAAGCAACAGTCCAAGAAATGGAAATTGTACAACTTGGCCTGGTCAAATTTGGTCCACAAATGTATGTTTAACCATACAGATCATCATCATTGTCTTCACTGAACATGTTTCCACCACTTCCTCCTCCAGTTCCTTGGCTTGGTCCTGCACCTGCTTGGCTACTAGATGGGAATCTGCAAGTAGTGGAGGCAATGTTAAACTCTATTTTGAAATATGTGATTTCAGAACAACCTGATTTTCAATTAGAGTATGAAGGGTATTTAGGAGTACTAAAAATTAAGCAACACATGGATTATATTCACATCTATTTGATAAAATTAGGGGAAGGAAATGCAATTTTACTCAACCCAAAACAAATGTTTCAAAGTCTAAACTAAGCACTACGTATAGTTTGTACTATTTAATATATTGAAACATTAAATCGGTTGAATTGACACTTGCTCAAGTTGATTTCTCTCACCCAACTTTCAGCTTTACTCATCTTCTGATGGTGGTCACTCAAGACAAATGGAACTAGGTATCCTCTATTCTTCATTGGGGAACTTAGATAAAGTGAATGTTTGTGTGTTAATCAACTAGTGGTAGTGCAGTTGATCTCAATCCTGTTCAGGGTTCCTCAGTAGTGGCAGATTCAGCTGCCACCACCACCTGAGGATACAGATTTAAGGTGAATGGCAAAAGAACCAAAAACAACATGCGGAAAAGTTTATTACTACAGCGAGCGATTTGGATCCAAAGTATACTGCCTGAGGATGCAGTGGAGGCAGATTCAATCATGGTTTTCAAAAGGGAATTGAATCATCTGAAGAGAAAGATTTGCAGGGCTACTGGGGAAGAGCGACAAGAGAAAATCTGCAGGACTATGGAGAAAGACAGAGTGGTACTAGATGTGCTGTTCTCACAGACAACCAACATGGACTTGACAGACTGAATGGCCTCCTTATGTTATGTAACCATTATATGATTCTAAGACATTCCATGTTTCTTTGGCTCAACATAAAAACAGCTACCCAGCATATTTTGCTTATTTAATGGATTTGTAATTTGATCCCTAACTCTAGACTCTCCAGTTAGGGAAACATCTTCCCAGCATTTTTCAGATCAAGCCCTATCCTGAAACAATCCCTGGGCATATCCCAGTGGCAGGACAGACCCACCAGACATGGTGACACAGTTTCCTCCACTTACTGCATAAGTGGATGTTCAAAATCATGTTACTCTCCCCAAACTCCCACATGCTGCAGCAATGGTACACTTTGTGCACATGCTGCAGTAATGGTACACTTCGTGCACTGTCATCCCGACCTAACATTAAATAAATAAGCGAAAGTTGATGAGGATCGTGGCTGATCTGATTGTAGTCGTAACTCTAAATTCCTCTCTACCCCCTATATCAAATGACTCCCTTGTTGATCACAATCTATCTAACTTAGCCTTAAAAATATTAATATTCTACTTTCTCTCATAAGGGGAAACATCCTCTCAGCATCCACCCTGTCCAGTCCCTCAAAATCTTGTTTCAAAAAGATCACAATGGTCTAAACTCCAACCCATATAGGACCAACCTTTCCTCACAAGGTAACCACTTCATTCCAGGAATCAGTCAAGTGAACCTTTGCTGCACTGCTTCTAATGCGAGTATATCTTTCATTAAGTAAGGAGTCCAAAATTGCACACACTGCTCCAGATACATTGTTTCAACACCTTCACCCCCACTCTCTTCAGCAAATTATATATTTCAACAAGATCATCTCTCATTCTTCTAAACTCTAATAGGTACAGACCATTAAGTTATCACAGAATCCCGAAGGAGACCGCTCAGCCCATCAAGTCCACACTGACTTCCAACAGAGCATCCCTCCCAAGCCCTATCCCCATAACCCCAGGCATTCACCCCTAATCTCCCCAAACTACATATCTTGTGGATCCTCAGGGCAATTTAGCATGGCCAATCCACCTACCTGCACATCTTTGGACTGTGGGAGGAAACCAGAGCACCCGGAGGAAACCCACGGCAGACCCACGGGGAGAATGTGTAAACTCCACACAGACAGTTACCCAAGACCAAAACTGAACCCGGGTCTGTGGCACTATGAGGCAGCAGTGCTAACCATTGTGCCACCGTGCCGCCCCTAATGTAACAGGTAAAACAATAACATGGGACATGTCCTTACAACATAAATTGCATGTGTACCTGTCCCCATTTTAAACTCAAATTATATTTTTATGTAATATTTTCATGTGGTTTAGTAGAGAGGTAGAGTTGATTGCAGCAGGAGTTTCACTGCGAGGTAGAGGATGCACCACAGCACTACCAAGAGCATGAGACTGCACTTAGTATGCCATATTTATATTGGAAATTTTCAATTCAAACATGGACGTAATAAACTAAAATGGAAAAAAGCTAACAAAAGCTAACACTCTCCAGTAAGGGGTTACAAGATAATGATCAAGAAAAGATTCCTGTCCCTAGGCAAACGGCTCTGCATTAGCTGTCGATGGCGATTAGTGTTAACATTTTAAGCATTCTTAAATGCAGTCCATTTAGAATCTATAAACTCTAGCTGTACAGATTGTCAGCAGTTTCAAAATAGAATTCTTCAGACACTGAATTACCATTCCCTCTTTTTGTAATGTGCAAAAACAAACTGAATTAAAAGTGCATATTAAATCTGAAATGCAACTTCAAATAATGTCACATTAAGTGCATCAGACTTTCTAATTCCAACATGCAGTTAGGCTCTATAGGACAATTTTCATCAAAAAAATCTACTGTGTAAATTGAAATATTTTTCATTGCCAAGTTCTTTTATATGGAAATGAAATAACTTTTAAAATAAAATAAATTTGGAAACATAAGAAATATGCTAGTCTTTCTAGTTAGCTCCGGCTCACTGACATTCATGCTTCCTGTCTCCCTCTCCTGAATCCTCGTGAGATGAGCAGGGAGAAGCAGGAAGAGCAGCTTCGAACTGGGGAGTTACAAAAAACAGCGGCAAGAGGAAGTGTCAGAGGGGAGTTTAGAAAGCGGGTGAAGCCATCGAAATGTTGTTGATTGGGTCACTCAACCGGTCAGACCCAGCATAAAAAGGCATTAAAATGAAACGCCCAACGCTAAACAAGAATACCGGCCCCATTAACGAACCAAAGTTAAAGTGCAACTATTTAAAACAGGGCGAATTAAAATAGGGACTTACTGCAGTATAACTGCACCACCTCACACTAATGATAAAGTTCAGTATGCAGGCATTCCTGGAACACACTGCAAAATACTTTAGCCAAATTAGGGTATAACTGTCACTGACACAATGCAAGGAAGAAAAATAAAATGTTAGAAAGTTTTTTTTTTTAAGAAAAGTATTACGAAAATTAAAATTATTTGTTCAACCAAAGCAAATCAGCACATGAATTTTTTTTGTCATGACCACCTGTCATTGATTATTTACAGTTAAAGAAAAAACTTTTAATGTACACCAGGGAAACCACCAGCATGTTAATCTTCAGACAAATGACAATGAAAGATACAAAGGAAACTTGCCTGAAACTGCCAAATCCACGACTTTGCTGCAGTGTTTGTGCAAACATTTCATATTTTCGAATATCATTATCACTGACAGATCGGCGTGCATAGCGCATAGCTTCCTCAAAATGGTCCTTGCGTATTTCAGGAACTGGATCATCTTCTTCAACCTCCTGCATTTCAAGCCACTTAGGTATTAATGAGCATCATTTAAAAAACAGAAGCCAATAACTGGTTTAGAATAAACCTGAGCAGATGTTTATATTTGAAAAGCATAATGACTGCACATACCATGGCTGAAGGGTTGCCCTGTCTTTCACGTTCTCGCCTGATCTCACTTTCAATAGATTCTCTGATTGCAAGTTTACAAGCTCGTTGACAGATCTCGGTCAAATCAGCTCCAGAAAACCCATTGGTGGTCTTAGCCAAATACTCCAAGTCAACTTCCTACAAAAAAAATATACATTAACTGGGTAACTTGCAAACATTAACTGAAAGCTTCAACCTAAACTTGGGCTACTTAAGATGCTTGCTAACCTGGGAAGTTGTTCTTTGAGAGTCTAATTTCTGTATTCAGTTACCAAGCTTTACAGCCTTGTATATTGTTTGTATTTATCACAATATTGTTCATACTGTAACGTTCCATACTAAAAGCCAACAACATACATTTCACAATACAGGTATAGTATCTCAAAACCTGCAACCTCGAGGCCGTGGCCATACCAGATTTCAGGTTGGGCAGTTTGGGACAAGCCAGGTCAGGTCAGGTCAAGAGTCACCCGAGGGCAGGTATAGACCTGCAGGTAAAGTGGCAAAGCAAATAACTAGTCCAGTGGCATGCCATCCCGAATTATAAGTTTTAAAAAGCAATTTACTCAATTAAAATTGCTGCATGGCACATTCCAAAAATTTTTTGATTTTTTTTGGACAACTCCAGTTTTTGCACAGCCAGTTGAGACACTACCTGCAATTAAATACCAAGAATCTTATTCCAAAGAAAATTTATCAGGTTCTCAAAAGAGTATATCTGCTCCGATTTGAAGAAATTGCCTGACTAAGAACACATGAACAAGCAGGAGGAGAGCATTCAGCCTCTCAAGCCTGCTCTGCCGTTAAATAAGATTTTAGCTGATCTGATAGTAACCTTAAATTTGCAACCTGCCTACCCCCAATAATCTATCACCTCTTGCTTACCAAGAATCTATCCACCTCTGCCTTAAAGTATTTAAAGAGTCTGCTTCCACCACTTTTCTAGGAAGAGCATTTCAAGGGCACTCAGCCCAGACAAAGAATTTCACCTCAGCTCAGTTTTAAATAGGCAACCCTTATTTATAGACAGTGACGCTGGGTTTTAGATTCTGCCACAAGAGAAAACATCCTTTCTACATCCACCCTGTCAAGACCTCTCTGGATCTTATACGTTTCAATCTAGTCACCTCAGCCTTCTAAATTGCAGCAGACACAAGCCTGACCTGTCCAACCTTGCCTCATAAGACAACCCACACAATTCCAGGTGTTAGTCTGGTAAACCTTCTTTGAATTGCTTCCAATGCAATTATATACTTCCTTAATTAGGCTGACCAATACTGTACACAGTATTCCAAATGTGGCTTCACCAGTGCCTGTACAATTGAAGCATAACCTGCCTAAGTTTTGTAGATAAGCTATTGAAGGTTGAACACCATGTGCTACAAGTCCTTTCCTTGGATTTCCACCTTGCCGTGGAGAGGCTGGAACATTCCACTGATCCCAAGAATGATGTCAATGGGAGTCTTAAACTCCTAGCAGGGTCACCCATGATGGTCAGAGGGGAGGAAACAGACAGGGTGCAATCCAGAACAAGTCCTCAACGGCAGTTCGGGCAGAAGATATTTGTATGGTATCAACGGCTGTGATGGCAGATGAAGGTTGCAGCAACAGGGAGATCCCCAGTTGTCGAGGTCCCCTTGCCACTAGAACTGGACCTATCCTCTGTCAAGGACCATGTGTCTGCTGATGTGCGAAGGTATTCTCACGTTAAAAGGCACCAGGCATCTACCTAAAGGACACAACACACTCCTAACAGAGACCAGCCCTGCGGCGATTGGCAAAAGGTGAAGGGGAACCGAGAGATCTGGAAATCCCAAGCTTCAGACCAGCATGAAGGTGGTGGAGTCTGAATCAGTCGTCTCGCTCTTGGAATAGTAACAAGAGAGCATTTCAGCAGTTTTCTTCGTGAATGAGTAGCCTTCTTCAGGATCCACTCTGCTCACCCCACTTGGGAAAAGGACAAGAAAAGATGCTCTAAAAATAGTCTGTTCCATCCCCAGCCTAGCTGGAAAACCACATCCCGCAGGCTCATCTATCTGTGGTGAGAAAATCAAAGTTAAACTCAATTTTGGAACCTGGAATATATGAACCCTCATGGATAATGAGCAAAACAATCAACCAGAACTAAGAACTGCCCCTGTTGCCTGTGAATTCAGGCACTTCAACATTGGCTTCGCTGCTGCCCCGAGACCCAAAGATCCTCCATCTACAACTTGCCAAGAACCAGCAGCCAACGGTTGTGAGTGCCTATATCCTAACTCTTGTTGCCAATGAAGAGTCCAAAGAAAGCTTCTACTCCACCCTGGACATCATATCTTCCAGAAGAACATTGGAGAGTAAGATAATCCTCCATGGGAACTTCAATGCCAAGGTTGGAAAGGATTTCCAGTTCTGGAAAGGAACCATCAGAAAGGAAGGAGTTGGGAACACCAGCTTGCCATCACTAACACACTGGTCCGCCAAAAAAAACACGTTCAAGACTTCCCGGAGACATCCATGATCAAAGCACCGGCACATGGTCGACTTTATGATTGTCTGATCTAGAGACTAAAAGCGATGGCCAGTGCTGATGAATGCTGGACAGATCACTGGCTCATCCATTCCTCCATGTCCATTCAAACTCCACCATAAGCAGTGGAAGATGAAGAAACAGCTCAGAAAAAAAGATCACCGTGGAGTGGCTTCAAGAATCAAGCATGCTAGTGAACCTCCAACAATGTCTCCACCCAAATCTCCAAAGTGTTCATTCTAAAGGAGTAGAGGAAAAATGGAAAGAGCTGAAGATAGCCATCAGCTCAAGCTGTGACAAAACCATCAGCTACAAGCTTAGAAAACACCAACTGATTTGAAGAGAACAACCACACCATCCTATAATTATGAATGCTGATTGGTTAGGGAAAAATGTGAAAAATCATACTGTAACCATAGTAAAAACGTTTCCTGAAAGTCAGATCCATGAAAATATACACAGATAAATGAGAAGGATTACATTTTAGTTTGCAAAATAAGGTAATATATTACTTGGAAAATAATCTTATGGGTTAGAGGAGCTGGGAGTACAAATGCACAAATCACTATGTAGTGATGCAGGTTACTAAGGCCATAAAATTGCACAAACCAAGTACTAGGGTCTATTCCTAAAGTAGCATTGAAAAGCAGAGAAGTTATGCTGAACTTATCAAACATTGGTTAGACCACATTTGGGAGTACTGTGGATATTTCTGATTATCCCATTATAAAAATAAATAGAGGTTGCACTGGAGAGAGTCTAAAAAAGATTTACAAGGATGGTACCAGAAATGCAAGGCTTTATCTCTCCTGGACGGTTGGTTTGTTTGTTTCTCTGTTGATCATTAGATGAATCAAAGAGGAGGCTCAAATGGACTGATTGGATCAAATGGCCTGTTTTGTGCTGTATATACTATGCAATCCAGATAATTTAAAAGAACATGCAAACTCAAAGTAAAATCTTGTTTCTGAATATAGGTTACAAAAATCTAGATTGTCTACAATGCAACAAGTTACTAGACTTAGCAATAACAGTTTCTCAGCGCTGCATTACTCAAAGTAAAAATAATTTGCCCGTGAAACTTAATTTTTGCAACCCAACATGCCCATTCTAATTTTTGATATCAAACAACTTGAAAATTTTAATTTTAAAAGAAATAAAACCATACTTGCCTTAGCAATAGGAGACTTCCTCAAGTTGGCTTTCAGAATAGCACCACGAGATTTCTCATCAGGCAGTGGGATGTAGATCAGTTGGTCAAGGCGTCCAGGACGCAAAATTGCAGGGTCAATAATATCAGGGCGGTTAGTGGCACCAATGATAAAGACATTCTTTTTGGTGGACATACCATCCATTTCAGTTAGAATCTGGTTTATAACACGATCAGCAGCACCACCACCATCACCGATGTTGCCACCGCGAGCCTTAGCAATGGAATCAAGTTCATCAAAGAACAGTACACAAGGGGCAGCTTGACGGGCCTGAAAAATAAAGTGGAGGAGGGCCATCTGTTATATGTTCGTTAAGACAAAGATTGGTCAGAGAACATTTGGAATTGGGGATCCACAAATAGCTCTGAAGTTTACCATAAGAAATTATTTAACATAAAGGCCACCATTTTTTATGAAATATATTCTACAGGACATTATTTTTATGCATTCATGCAAGGCCAGCACTTATTGCTTTCCCTTCATTGCCCTTGAGGCAGTGCTGAGGAGCTTCTGGAACTACTGCAGAACCATGTGGTATAGATACAGCCAGTGTTGTCACGGAGAATGCATTTTCACCCACTGAAATTGAAGCATCGGTTATATATTTCTAAATCAGGATGGCATGCAAACTGGACACACTACTCCACTTCAGGCTGAACTAGTGTCCTGCAGATGATTGCCAAAACTTACTTTCTTTTATGCTTCTATGTCTCTACTTAGAAAGCCTAGAATTCCATAAGCCTTGCTAACTGCTTCCACAACCTGCTCGACCAACTTTAACAACTCATGCACATAAAATCCCAGGTCCTTCTGCTCTTGCAGTCCTTAAAATTGCATCTTTCATTTTATATTGGCACCTCATGTCTCTTCACACTTCTTTGCATGAAATTCCATCTTCCTGTCCATCCATTCCATCAGCTTACATCCTCTTGAACAAATCCTCCTTAAAAGTTCACAATACTTCTAAGTTTTGTGTCATATGCAAATTTTAAAATTGCACTCTGCCCACCCAAATGGAGGTCATTAATATAGTTATTGTTGAATTCCAAATAGTTATCCTTGACCCCGGTAGGACATCCTCTCTCTTCAGCACTAATATTGCCCCTTAATCAATGTTGTAACATGTATTCAAGAGTACCTAGTTCCCAGTCTTGTCTTTCTTTAAGCCAGATCTTCGTTATTCCCACATTATATTTTCATGCGGCTGCCTAAGCCTCACCAACATTATTTACCGTGCTACGTGTATTCGCCTATATGCACTTCAAATCTTATTGCATTCCCTTACTCTGACCTCACCTACTGTCTTACTATGTCTTACTCTTGCACAGCCTGTCTCTTCCAATTCTTTCTGCACCTTGTTTTTCCTTTCTAAGGTTACAGCCTGGTTCTCATCCCACTAAGGTAGTTTAAACGCTTCCAAATAGCACCCATAAGCACATTGGTCTCAGCTTTGTTCAGGTTCAACTCATCCAGCCAGTACAGAACAACAGTCCTAATGCACGAGGAATCTAAAACCTTCCTTCCTGCCCCATTTCTCCAGCAATACATTTATTTGATCAATCCTCCCATTTCTATAATCATGAGCGCATAGCACAAGGAATAATCTGGAGATTGCTACATTTGAGGTACTGCTTGCTAGCTCCACAAAACCTGCCTGGACCTCAGCCCTCTTTCTATTTATGTTATTGATACTGATAAAGACAACAATTTCTGGCTGTTCATCCTCTCCCTCAGAGTATTCCGAAGCCAGAGACATCCTTGACATGTGCTTAGACAATTAGGCATTTTACATGCTCCCCAGATGGCTGGAAAACAATGGAATAGGTTTTTAGCCAGCAACAATCTTTGAGATAAATATTTTTACAACTGCAGACAAATTTCAGATCACTCAAAAAACACAGAAACCTACATTGTAAGAAAAAAATCAAAATGAAACAGCGAGAGCAGTCTCACACAGCCTGGACTCTTTCCGCTTTTTACTCTCATTGAACCTGAACGGCGGTAGGATCGAAGTCCCAAGAAATCTCTCAGGAAATTTGGTCTCAATTGGAACCATCTCTTGCAAATTATTTTTCTGTCATTCCACTCTGCACAGATGGATTTCCTAAAGGGGCTGCTCCTCCACACACACACTACTTTATTGTCCTAGTTTTCCGTCCATTGAGATAGTGACCTCTGTACCAACCACTAGGGTGAAGTGTTGTACGAAGTAGTGATGCACAATGTAATTTCGAGTCACTCCACTGATACCCAGGCCATTTGCCACTTCTGCAGATTACATTTTAATTATATTGAGGGAGCATTGGTGCAATTGTCCTTCATGGATAATGGGACAACCTACTGGTTTATTTCAAAGAAGATCAAGGGATTGTACGAGTACAGAAGATAATCATGCTGGAAAGACGAGTGGCTGATGACAGGCGTTCTTTTTTAAAACTCTATATTCAAAGTTTCAAAGCATTTCAATAGTGTTGCTTTAAACCCAATTTTCATTCTGATTAAGCTCTAAACATTATCCAATACTGACTCACTCTACTTTTCTTGCTGGACAAATCAGTGGAAATGTTTGCTGACAAGAGCTCAAATATTTTCAAAAGGAACCCTGGTCAGAAATAAATCTGAAAGAAAATAAACACTTGCTCAGGGTACATAACACCAAAAACGTGAAGGACAATGTCAAAACACCACTTAAATACAAACATTTGAGTCAAATTTATGCTCTTCTTAAAAAAAAACAATTATTTTAAATAATACTTTCACTACATACCTTATCAAAGATTTCACGGACATTTGCCTCAGATTCTCCAAACCACATTGTAAGAAGCTCTGGTCCCTTGATTGAGATAAAGTTGGCCTGGCATTCATTTGCAATGGCTTTAGCCAGCAAAGTTTTACCACAACCAGGTGGTCCATAAAATAGTACACCCTTTGAGGGGGTCATGCCAAATTTCAGGAATTTGTCTGGATGCTCCACAGGATACTGTTAAAAACAAACAAAGAAACGTGTGCTATGTTTCATATAACTTTTCATGAAATATCCCAACCCTGGTAAAAGATGAATTCAATTATCCAACAAGTCTCTCAATAGCTACACAATAATGATACAAAGTGGGGTGACAGTAAACCACAAAAGATTGAATGCTGCCAGGTTTATTTCCTGGACTGTAGCTAAATTAATTCATTTCTGCTGGGCCACCACAATTTGATCCTGGGGAAGGGAAGGGGAATAAGAATTTTTTTTTCTGGATTGCCACTCTCAACTGCAGTTCAATGGCTTCTGCTGGAATATATCAGCACATACATGACAATAATCAAATAGGCCAAATACATTTACTGCCTAGACTCAAAGCTAGACACGTCACTTGGACAAGATACCAGAAGAATATTAGTCATTGCGAAACAATATTCCAGCAAGAATGTGTACCTTGGGAAATGGGGGACAAAATTGATGCTAAACAGTCCCAATTTGGCTATAATAAATAATTTATTCAGTTCAATTTGATTTGACAGTCATAACTTTATGTCAATTCATCAAATGGGAGAAAATTTCCAATCTTTATTTCAGATCAGTAAATTTACCACTCAATTTGAAAATCTAAAATCTCAGAACAGCTTACTTGTACAAGTTCCTGAAGCTCCCTCTTCACATCCTCCAGTCCACCAATGTCTTCCCACGTTACCTGAGGAACCTCAACCACGGTTTCGCGCAGTGCTGAAGGATTGCTCTGGCTCAAAGCCCACTATAAAACAAACAATATAGTAACTTACATTGCATAAATAAATTAAGTTAGCTCAAATTACAAACAGAAACACAATAAGTTTGGTATCTTTATTAAAGGCGAGTCCTACCCTGAAATCATCCATGGTAACTGCAAGTGAATTCATAACTTCAGCATCAATTGTTTCATCTTCCAGATCAATAACATCCATCTTTTTCCTAATAGCTTGAAGAGCAGCTTCTGAGCATAAGGCAGCCAAGTCGGCACCAACATGACCATGAGTTTCGTTAGCAACCTAAAACAAGGAAAAAAGTGTTTACTAACCAAAACCCATCCATCTTAACTTCTACTTCAAGGTTTCAATAACTTGCCATCATATGCAATACATTTGACTAAATAAAACAAATTGCACACATGCATTAGCTTCAGAAATATTATAACCAAGTTTTGAAATTCAGAAGTACAAAATACAAGCATTGCATAATGAGGGATGAGAGCCTTTAATATTAAGAGTATTAAAAAAATGGTTACAAGGGTGATTTAGAGTTCAGAAACGTATGAAAAGTTTTGATAAACTAAAACCAGAAGAAACTGTAAATACTGCAAATTGCAATTACATGATATTAATTTCAGATAACCAGAAGAACAAAAGGAGAGGCTACATGAAAGGTTATTAGGATATGAAATGCACTACCAGAAACCATGGTGTAAACAGAATCCATAATAGCTTTTAAAAGTGGTTATATATTGGTTATTAAAAGGTACCCAAGAAGAATATGAAATAGAATCAGAGAGCTGGCACAGGCAAAATTGGCCACTGCCTGGGATGTAAAATATTGCATTATCTATATACTATAGATGATGGGTGTCATTCTACAAGCAAAAACCAGCCAGTTACCCTCAGAATTCAGGCATAATTACAGTATCTCTAAACAGGCAATCAATCTCTCTTGTAGGACTCACTGCCCAAAAAAAAAAATCAATAAAGGTGGCACAGCAGCACCTCCCCTGGTAGAAATTGCAATGGCAGGTAAGTGTTTCACTAGGCAGTTGCCGTTGTAAATTAAGACATGAATTTATAATCAGAATATGTAAAAAGACAGAACATGCAACTTTAAAATGTGAACTGAACAGTATCAGTGTATCTAAACTGTCCACCATCCTCTAACCATCCTCCCCTAAAGACCACACTTGGTACTAATTCCGTGAGCACACTACGAAAAATCAACATATTTGGACATTTTTGTATGCAGACTCTTCATTTCAACTTACTTTCTGCTGCCTAAATACTGTGTCGTATTATCAGTAAGCATGCCAGTGACAATGACAATAAAAATATTAAATTGTCAATGACAATATAGTTTCTCATCATTTGATGAGAGATGAGGAGAAACCTACCATCACTCAAAAAACCTTCAAATTCATCCACCAATCTTTCAAGAAATGCTTTAGTAATTCCAATAAGTCATGCAATTTTAATTTTAAACAGGCTTCTCAATTTCACACAAATCTTTTCCTGCCCCCTTCCTCACTATCTTGGAAAAGAAAAGCCTCTCTGCCTTTCTTTTCCAAGTGACTCTGCTTCCATTTCCCCAGATTTTCTGCTGTTGAGTCCCACTTATCAACCAAATGTTTCCACTTCAACATTGCTTGTCTCATGCAACGCTTCTCCTGAAGCATTGCTCATCCTCCATGTTGTGCTCTTGACCACAACTCTGCTCCTCTGACCATCTCCCCCCCCCCATTGCTCCTGATGACCAAAACAGTCATTATTAGTCCTCATTGATCAAATAATTCTCTCTGCACGTGGATGAATCACAAGTCTTTTACTTCTCATCCTAGTTAAGTACTTTTTTAAAAATATAGAGATCGATGAATATGCTTTCCATGCAAAATAAGTTATGTGCCATCGATAGCATCATATCTGGCATTTTTTAAATTGCAATGTGTCACAGAAGATCGATTGGGATATCATTACTCCACAATATTTTAACAATTTGCAATTTAACCAAATTCATGTGTTATGGCTGCTGAAAGAGTCAAAATATTAAATTATTTTTCGTATAGCTCATTGTTCTAGATTAGCATATTGAACAGTTAAAATAGTTACTAAATTTCTGAGTGCTGGATAGCGACATCTCCTGTTAGTTATTTACAAACCTGTTCAAGGTCTACATCATCTGCCAACTTCATGTTCTTTGTGTGAATCTGTAAGATTTCCAGTCGACCTGTGGCATCAGGAATACCAATATCCACCTCTCTATCAAACCGGCCTGCAAGTCAAATTATTAAGTAAATTACTATGCACAAATATACACACACCATGTGCCTCACTCACACAAACAGAAGTTTCAACCTACCAAATCGTCGAAGGGCAGGATCAATGCTGTTTGGGCGATTTGTAGCTGCCATAACAATCACATGAGCCCGCTGCTTCAAACCATCCATCAAAGTGAGCAGCTGTGACACAATGCGACGTTCCACTTCACCATGTGTCTATAAAGGTCAACAGTATCAATAAATTATCCAACATAATCTTGGAAACAATCTTGAATGTACACAGTGGAAAGACAAGTTTAAAAAACTCATTAAATAAAGTTTGGTGACAGTATATATAGCCTAGTTAAAAGAGAGGGTTCTGCAGCATGAATAAGAAACTGTCTTGAAGGTAGGAAACAGGTAGAATAAAAAGGGCCAGTATCAGAATTGCGGACAGTGTTTAAAGATTAAGTTCATTTATTAGTGTCACAAGTAGGAGAACATTGACACTGAAATTAAGTCACTGTGAAAATCCCCTGGTCACCGCACTTTGGCACCTGTTCAGGTACACTGAGGGAGAATTTAGCATGGCCAATGTACCAAAACAGCATGTCTTTCAGACTTGTGGGAGGAAACCAGAACACCAGGAGGAAATCAACCCAGACACGGAGAACATAGTCTCCACACAGACAATGGTCCAAGCCAGAAATCAAACCCGGGTCCCTGGCGCTGTGAGACAGCAATGCTAACCACTGTGCCACCGTGCCGCCCTAATGAACTGTGTCTTCAAGGATCACATTTGGAGCCCCAGTTTTTATCTATAACTTGAATTAGAAAATCGAGAGATTTGTCAAAGTTTGCAGAGATATTAAACTAGGTAGGATGATAACTGTAAATAAACTCAGACATCTCAAAGTACATAATAAGCAAAAATAAGGGTGGGATTCTCACAAAACAAATTCTAAGTGCTGAATTCATGTAAAAACTGGAGTAAATCCTGCTGGTTTTTCAATGGGATTTTCAAATAATCTCCCCCACACTGTGCATCACAGACAGCCCTAGCGTGAATCTCTCAAAATTCCAGAGTGGGGCCTAATCCCACTGGAGAGGCCGGCAGCATAGTGCTGAGCAGGCCACTATGCATGCGCCGATCCATCAGTGCAGAGATTGGTGCACGTGCAGTAGCCCCGCACTGCTGGCCTCCCGATCGCTGGCCAGCCCTGCAACCCCACATTGCTGGCCGCGCAGCCCCCCCCAATCACTGGCCTCCCAGACATGCCTGGGCAAGACCCTCCGCCCCGCCCTCCCAATCACTGGCCTCCCTCCCTCTGTCACCGCCAAATGCAGATTGGCGGTAGCACCCCCCCACCGATCTTCCCCCTCCCCCCAGCCCTGCCCGATGGACAGTGCCAAGGTGCTCCCTGGGTATTGCCACTTTGCCCCTTGGGCAGTGCCAGGTGCTAGGCTGGCACTACCAGGCTGGCAAGCCCAGGGGGGCACCCCTCCTTACCCCAACCTCCGGGGGGGGGGGGGGGGGGGGCTGCCATGGCCCCCCTTCATTCCAGCGGGGTCGGGCTGTGGGCTCGGAGACTTCAGTCCTGGTCAACTAATGAAATGCAAATGGTCGTTTGCATAATTTATTCAGCTCCGCGCCAATTTCTGGCTGCCAGAGCAGCGCAGTGGGCTGGCAGAATCTCCCCCATAGTATGGAAAAAGGAATAAATAACCAGGATGGGGGTGCCAACAGCATGGATGCTTTAAAGGAGGCTTCCAAGAAGGTTTTTGAAAGCAGGCAGGTAAAACAAACTAGGTATAGAGCTCCTGAGGGAAGGTGTGTAGTGCTTCAATAAATAACCACCAATGGTAGAGAAGTAGCAACAAGTGGGAGGAATCTAATGTTGAGTACACACTAGGAATGTAAGGAATAGATCACAAAGGTTGTGAACAAGCATGAGTACAAAGTTGCAATTTATTTAAGGAGGGAAGCTGGACTTGAAGATGGTAGGGAGTGGGCTGTGTCAGATTTAATGCACTAAAAATTTGTTCATTTAGTGCCACTTTAAGCACTGCTATGTAGATTCCGCTGGGGCAGACAGCCGAAACCAGTGTCCAATTTGGTTTCAATCAGATGAGGTTTGAGAGATGCTGACTCAAATTACCAGATTGTGATATAGTACACTTTGAACACAAAAATGGCAGGTGTGAACATAACCTAAAATGACTGACAATGGAGAGGGAGGGGTGGCAAAAATGAACAAATGATTAGGATTTCAAGTCCATTTACTGTAATAATACAGTTGAGTTTCCTCATCATAATCATTTCCCATTGTCACAATTTAATAAACTTCTTGCACTGATTAAATGTGCAGGTGATACAAAAATTGACCTGTGGATGATAGTGGGGAAGGAAGTTGTGGACTACAAGATGATACTAATAAACTGCTCAGGTTGGCAGAAAACTGGCAAATGGAATTCAATCTAGAGAAGTGTGAGGTAATGCATTTGGGGAGTTACAAACAAAGCAAGGAAATACATAATAAATGGCAGAATGGTGATTGAATATATTATGCGTCAGCTAGCAAAGTATGAGCAGGGAGGTTATACTGGAACAGTTAAAAAAAAACATTAGTTAGCCTATAGCTGGAGTACTGCAGTTTGTACTTGCAGTGCAGTTTGGGCCACATTAAAGGAAGGATACAATCATGTTGGAGAAGGGAAAGAAATTTGAGAGGATGGTGCCGGAATTGGAGAAACTTGGCAATGAGATCGGGTACGTTTGGATTATTTCCTTTGGAACAACGGAAATTGAGGGGATGTTTAATTGAGGTGTGTTAAAATTATGAGGGGCCTAGAGTAAATAAGAGAGACCTATTTCCCTGAGCAAAGCAAATAATAACCATGCGGCATAGATTTCATGTAATTAGCAGAAGGATGAGAAGAAAGTATAGATTTTTTTTCAGTGTTGGGAGTCTGGAACTCAATGCCTGAAATTGTACTGGCAGAAAATCTCTGCATTTAAAAAAATAATTGGAGTGCACTTGGAGTGCGGTAACCTGCAACGCTACGGTTCAAGAGTTGGAAAGCGGAATTAGACTGGATGGCTTTTTCGTTAGACCGGCGAGCCCACGATGAATCAAATCCATCTTTACTGTAAATTTTCTATGTTTCTATTTAACAATCTCGACAAATAATGCCTGCTATATTTAATACTTTTTATTTATCCCACCACTGTGGAATGATCTTCTTAAAAGTCCATTGTTTTCTCTTATTCTCATCTATGTAAGGAAGCCCAAATTGCACATTTATTTAGTTATTTTTAACATATCCATTTACTTGGCTCTCTTTCCACTAACTACAGACTTTTCTGTTGATCAGCTGGACATTATTTCTCTCAAATCTTGTCCTGGTTTTGCCACTACAATGTTATTGCCTCAGATTTCCACCCAATTTGTCTGTAGCCTCATGAACTTCAAGTCAAATTCAGCCTTAGCTTGCCTTCCTCTTGTGGCATCTGATCACCCCGCCAATGACTCTCAGTCTCCAATGTCTCTCCTGCTGCATCTAGCTTGTCTATGTTTCACATTACTATCTTCACTGCCTTGATTTTATCAACAGGCCTGCATCTCACTCTCTACTAATTTGCTCCAATCATATCATCTGCATAACACTACCTTCTCTTTCAATCGAAATTACTACCTTCCCATTCCAATTAAACTAATCCTTCACCTCAATCATTGAGGCTCCATATCTCCAGCAGAGAAAACTAGTTGCAACTGGAGTAAAGAATGCAAGCTGTGAGACACCATTTAAGGTCATAACTCTCTGGGTCCCATCTGCACCCTCAGGTGGGCATGAAGCATCTCATGATAATAACTGGAGATCAGAGGCAATCTTCTAATGTCTTAACCAATATTTATCCCTCAACCAACTCAACAACCAACAAACTACTCGATAAACTACGTCAGTGACCATCAGTAGCTTGAGAAGTATTGGTGCCATTCTATTTGATACCAGTTGACTGCTGTTTAAGTGATGGAAATACTAAAAATGCACATTAAACAATTGCACAAATGCTCCTTTTCCCAATAAAATCAGAGTTCAGAATTTTCAATTTGGTTGTATGGTTTCAGACTTAACTTGCGGTAGCACACTCGTCTTCGCACAAACCCCACTCAAAAACTTGAACATAGTTACACGTCTTGCAGGTAGCAAATCTTCATTTTTGATTTTTAAAAAGACATTTTTCTTTCATCAAAACTGGATATCTGATTTTTTTTTAAAGCCAGGCTATTAAACCAGCAGAAAACAAAGTCCCAAATGAAAGCATTTTAATTAAAAACACATTTAACAATTTGCTTGAGATTAAAGATAAAGGTGCCAAGGGGAATGTAATAAATACTATATATCTGCATATTTGCAAAGTCAACCTGACAACACTGGATAATAGTAGCTAAATTAGTCACAGAATAAGGTAAAATGTTGCATAAGATTCCTTCTACTGGAAATTTAAAACAAACTGAAGATAATGAAGACAATTCTTCAAATGACACTAAAATGAAGGCAACACTAAAATGCACAGACATAAATGTAGCTGCTGCTCAAAAGTTAAAAATAAGCAGATATTAAAGTTTGGGAATATAAATAATTAATTATATTAGAACCCAAATTACATTTAAAACATACCTTCTCTCTCTTTGGAGCAATAGCATCCAATTCATCAATAAAAATTATAGCAGGAGCATTTTTCTCAGCCTCTTCAAATGCTTTTCTCAAATTGCTCTCAGATTCTCCTGCAAGTTTGCTCATTATCTCTGGTCCTACAAGGAAACAATTCAGTGAAGTTAGTCAGTACTCAACCACGTACCATTCAAAATTAACTATTAAAATTTACTTTGTATCTTTTACTATATCAACAATGAAATAGTACAGAGATGGCTAGCTACTTATGGCATTCTGCACCAGTATCCTACTTATTAGAGACTCTACGTTGTGCTACTAACACTGGCCCTCTAAAACACCACCCAAATGTTAATTTTCAAGTGTAAAACCATATCAAATATCAAGCAGATAAGGAATCAATTTGAACACAAATTGACGTGTACATTTTTAAAGCAGAGATAACTGGTTAGTGATCATAAAAGGATGTACTGGTTGATTATCACTCCCACTACACTGTCTCGACATAATAAACATCCTTTTGACCTTTGCTGGAAAGGGGGTATAGTGAGAGGGAAAAAGGGGATGAGAGAACCAAACTAGTTCATAACATTATTTACAAGGGTTCATTTCCAAACAAAATCTTGAAAAGAGCTTTTAAAAGGTCCATCGATACGGAGCTGTGCAATGTCAAGTATTGCTGAAAAAAGATGCTTTGTCAAATCTTTTCATTTTGCACTCAGAATGAATAGCTTCAACGAAGTTTTTTTTCAGCAATGTGAAGTACCTATTCCTGTGTAAGTAAAATAGTGTGTGGTGTTATACAAATCACTTATTGGATTTATTAATTCTTTCATTATGGTTAATAATACAGTATTCAAGATTAAACACTGGAACAGATTAATAACTGAAAAGTTAAGCAAATTCCAATTTTCATGGCAATGCAGTCTTCGCTATTTGAATCAAAACATACTCCATCTACTGAAAGGCACAATCCAAAGGACATAGTAAGCAGTGATGTCTCCACAGGAATTTCTTCTTCCGCCCAATTTTATCCTGAGTCTTTTTATCTGAAGGTGGTAACTCAATGTCGTGCATCAATGAGCATTGGTAGCCCTCAAACACTTCATTCAAAATTAACACTTGCTTTTAATGCTGGACAGTAAATTTCAGCAAGCTGAAGCATCTTAGCCAAACCAGATTCATGCTTCACACCCACTTTCCAGCACAGCTTGCTGCACCATCAGCGTTGGAATTGAACTGTTCTATCCCTGATTTACAGCAGGAGTAGCAGAGCTCAAGTTCCATATGCTGCAAGTTGAAATGTGTTTAAGAATTTGGTCAATTAATTTGGTTACATAAAGAGCTAACTAAAAAGTTTGTCTCCAACATTGACACCCAGAGTTCTCCTGAATCTTACAAATTGTTTTGCTGACTAAAAGATTGGCAATGGGATAAAAGTAGAATGATATTACCAACACCAGAATGAACTTGCTCTCAGAGGAAGAATTTTTGATAATATCCTGACATCCAAAAATTGAGGTGGGATCTCTAGTGGCAGTTGTGAAGACCACATGGATTCCACCAATGTGCAATATTATTAGATAATTAATGTCCTATTAATTATGTCTCACAACATTTTGTGGTTCAACAAGTTGATTATCTTTATTTTCACATTAAAGTGGCACAGATTAGTAATCCAGAGACCCAGGCTAATACTCTGGGACATGGGTTCAAATCCCAATATAGCAGTTGTTGGAATTTGAATTCATAAATAAATCTGCAATGTAAAGCTAGTCTCAGTGATGGTGACCATGAACCTACCATTCATTGATTGTTATTAAAAATATCCATCCTGCTTATTAATGTCCTTTAGGGAAGGAAATCTGCCATCCTTACCTAGTCTGGCCTACCTGCAACTCTGAACTACCCCTTGCAATAGTTTAGCAAGCCACTTAGTGCAAGGGAAATTAGAGATGGGTAACAAATGCTGGCCTTGCCAGCAAAGTCCATATGTCATGAAAGAATAGGAGGGGCGGGGACCACATTAAAAATAGCTATGCCGCCTCCACCCACATTGCATTATAGCATCACTAAAAATGCTAGAAAATAAGTAAGTTTTTGATACTGAAATTGGTGTACTAAACCAGTAAGTTTACAATGTACGTTGTCAATTTCATCACCAAATGTCTACTCACTCAACATAATGTCTAAAGAAAGGCAGAATAGACTTTACAGTAAAAAAAACTGTAACCCATAGGTAGCATTTTGATGCAGGTATGAGAACATATTGGAGAACCAAGCTGCAGGCTGAGGCAAAGAAGAGCGTTAGCACACTGCAGCATGAGAACAGGAAGGTCACAGATAAGCTTAAATCATAAAGCACGTTTGATTCTTGCCATTTTTCCCTTGGCTGCTGCTCCTGAAATACATAGAATGTGCATATAAAACCTCAGCTATCCTTCAGTTTCAATTGTGCTTTAGACATATCAATCACAGTAACTCAATGTCACCGTATTGACTCACCTATGCTGTTCAAGAAAACTTAGTACAGGTTTACAGGCAGGAAAACATCTGTATTACACAAATCAATATGTTTTAGCAAGCTCAGATCAACTGACTCCCAACTTCACAATGCTGGCATGTTTACCCCAGAAATAGAATATTTAAAAGAACTATTTATATCAACATCTGGAGTCCAGGAAGCATCGAGTCTACTCAGAACATAACGTTTTACTTTCAACACAGATGTATATTAACCATTTTAACATAAATATAAAATGGTAACTTACCATTTATAAGGAAGAAAAATGCACCAGTTTCATTTGCAACAGCACGAGCTATCAGGGTCTTGCCAGTACCGGGTGGACCATACAACAGAATACCCCGTGGAGGCTACAGTGGGGAAAAGGACAAAAACTTGAGAAAATTAACATTTGAATAGAATTCTATTCAAATAAACACCAAGCTAAGTACCCAACCTTGTTGAATCAAATAGAGAACATTACAGACCTCCATTGCAGGGATATGGGTATGGCTATCATTTATTGTCCACCCCTCACTTACTCAAAAAGTTGTAGTGGGCCTTCTTAATCGTTGCAATCCACATGATGAAAGTACTTCTAGCATTGTTAGGTGGGGAATTCTGACACTGCAACAAAGAAAGCACAATACTGTGTGCCCAATTTCGGATGGTGCGTGACTTAAGAGAGGAAGTTGGAGGTGATGCTGTTGCCATGCACCCACTCTCCTTGTCTTTTTAGGTGGTGAGGTCAGGGTTTGGGAAGTGCTGTTGAAGATGCCTAAGTGAGTTGCTGCAGTGCATCTTATGGATAGTGCACATTGCAACCAGTGTGCCAGGTGTTAATATTTAAGATGGCAGATGAGCTGCTGATCAAGTGGACTTCCTAATCATAGATGATATCAAGCTTCTCGAATATTCTTGCAGCTGAACCCATTCAGGCAAATGGAGAATATTTCATCAAACATGTGACTTGTGCCCTGTAGGTGGTAGAGGGACTTGTATCAGAAACTAGTACAGTTTGATGGAATCAAGGTTTTCATCTATCAGGATGAAGATTCAACAGAATATGGATTAAACTCCTTCAAAATGTTGACAGAAACTAATCAAAAATATATTCTTTTTTGGGCTAACAAACATCTGGGCCAGAGTAAATGAAATTTTTCTTTGGCCGTGACTTCTTTATATAAAAATATCTGAAGCAGACACTCTTAATACATGTCAAATAAAGAGTTCAATATTCCTGCACAATGTTCCAACTCAAAATGAGCACGAAACTGAATTCAATAAACAGTCACTTGGTAGAGAACTTGAATATTGCTGAAAAAGAGTGAAGTGTTGCCGAAGCTTTTTATCCTGTGCTCATCAGGACAAACGCAAGAACACCAAATTTCAAACACTGATAACAATTTGTACTACAGGAGAAGACAGTGCTGATTGGTTGGCAAGTAGACTTTGCTTGGTCGAGACCTTGCCATGCAGGAAGCAATGGGAAACTATATGCTCCCCAAGCACTTGGGTAATTCACAAAATGCACAAGGTTTGAACATATTCCTTTTGTTTGCAGAAAACAGGCCCGTGTGTATGATTGTATGTTCCTTCCAGCAAGCATAAATGAATCAGATGGATGATCTTGATTCATTATCTTAAAGTGATCAGGGTAGCTATTAACACACTCAGTATTGTTGAGCAAGTGTTGACCAATCACGAAAGTACACCTAACAGTAGACATTTTGTTTTAGGTTTTGCAAGCAACTAGCTGGTTGAGTACAGTCTAGAACGGGGCTAATTTATGCTTGCCAGAAGTGACATACATTCATACTAAGAGGCCCTGTTCTCTGCAAACAAAAGGGATATGTTCGAGCACTGCACCTTTCTTGAATTATCTGGGAGCTTGAAGCTTCCTGCTGCTTTGATCATAGCAATGCCTCAGTCAATTCAAGCCAATTTACCAACCAATGAGAACAATTTTCTTCAGTCGTATAAATAGTGATCATTTGAAATTTGGCACTCTTGCATTTGTCCTGATGACTGCAAAAGAAAAAGTTTCATGTCTCTCTTTTCAGCAATATTGAATTCAATAAATTAACTGAAACGTCAGTTTTAAAAATGTTATTTTAAAGGAGTTTTCAAATGCCCATCTAAGAAGATTAAAGAGAAAATATATCAATGCTCTTACCTTGACACCAATAGCTTTGAATAGTGCAGGGTGACGGAGAGGCAGTTCCACCATCTCTTTGATTTGAGCAAGTTGCTTTCTGCACCCACCAATATCATCATACCCAACTTCGTTCAAAGATTCTTCCTCATCCTTCAAACAAAAAAGAAAACAAATCACATGCCTTTTAAGCTCAAAATGTCCACAGCATTGAGGGATAAAAAGGAACCATCAACAGTTCTCTCCATACTTAAAAATACATTTGAATATGTTCCTCTGATATTTCGGAGTATCACTAATTCATTACTGTAACTAATAGTCAAGGCACAACATTTTCTTCAGGCACTTCTGAACATTTAACAATGAAAAAATATGCATGACAAAGCAAAACAATGATAAACATAATTGTTCATTTACCAAAGCCCAGATAACCAAAGGAAAAATAAATGACCCCATCATTTTCCCATTTCCACTCTCCTTTGGGATCCTCAGTTTTTTTTCTTCTCATTGACCAAAGTTTAAATTCAAATCATCCTACTCAATGGGCTCGACTCCATTTGCATCACAGCAAACACTGGTGTTCCAAAATGATGTTGCACCTGTTTTACTGCAGAAATTCAGATGTTCGTCAATTGAAATTTTAGGTTTATCTTTAATTACTAAAGTTACTTTATTCTCCAATTCTCCAATATGAAAGGGCGACACGGTAGCACAATGGTTAGCACTGCTGCTTCACAGCTCCAGGGACCTGGGTTCGATTCCCGGCTTGGGTCACCTTCTCTGTGGACTTTGCATATTCTCCTCGTGTCTGCGTGGGTTTCCTCCCACAGTCCAAAGATGTGCGGGTTAGGTTGATTGGCCATGCTAAAATTGCCCTTTAATGTCCTGAGATGTGTAGGTTAGAGGGATTAGCGGGTAAATGTGTAGGGATAGGGAGTCGGGCCTGGGTGGGATTGTGGTCGGTGCAGACTCGATGGGCCGAATGGCCTCTTTCTGAACTGTAGGGTTTCTATGATTCTATGATCTTCTCCACCATAGCACGTCTCTGCAACAGTCAATCCCACATCATTAACTGTACCTCTCGTTTGATGGGTTCACCCTCACAGTGAATGACTGTGTCTGGAGCAACTATACAATATGGACTTGGATCCGTTTCCACCACTTTGAATTCCACAGCACGCATTCCACCACGAACCAGGAAAATGTCACCTTTAAAATAAATCATGAATTAGCTAAACAAGATAGTTGCAAAATTTAGAACATGTAGAAAACCAAACAGATTTCAAAATATACTCCAGTTTCCTTAGCCATTCTCATCTTACGACAAAAGCAAAGGAAGCTGTAAAATAAAAAGCAAGCCAAATTAATCTATTAGGAGAATTAAAAGCTCCAGAAACATTTTCAAAGAAAAACTTAAAGCTCACCTTTCCTTATTGGTCGATAAGCTTCCAAGAAATAGGGCTTGAGATAGACTTCAAATAGGTTTCCAGTAATGCCCTCAACTGTGTCATCAATAGGAAGCACATGGATTCGCTTGCCATACTTTACATCTGGGCATGGCTGAATGCTTAAGACAAAAGAAAACTTTTTTAAAAATACCAGATCACATTGAATTGTACACCATTATTCATAGAAAACAACGCTAGCCTTGCATAGAATTACATATGATAAACAAGCAGGCCATTCAGTCCAACCAGTTTATGCTGGTGTTGATGCTCTAATCCGAGTTTCCTCCCAGTTTTCCTCATCTATACCTATCACCATAACCATGTATTACCTTCTCCCTCATATGCTTGTCTAACTTCCCCTTGAATAAATCTGTAAATAAATTCAATTCCACCACTCCCTGTAGCAGTGAATTTGACATTCTTACCACTCTTTGGGTAAAGAAGTTTCCTCTGAATTCCCTATTGGATTTTTAAAAAAATTATTCATTCACGGAATGTGAGCGTCACTGGCTAGGCCAGTGTTCATTGCCCATCCCTAGTTGCTCTCGAGAAGGTGCTGCTAAGCTGCCTTCTTGAATCGCTGCAGTCCAGGTGGTGTAGGTATACCCATAGTGCTGTTAGGGAGGGAGTTTGAGGATTGTGACCCAGGGAAAATGAAGGAATGTCGATATAGTTCCAAGGCAAGACGGTGACTGACTTGGAGGGGAATTCCAGCTGGTGGCATTCCCATGTATCTGCTGCCCTTGTCCTTCTAGATGGTAGAATTCATAGGTATGGATGCTGTTGTCCAGGGAGCCTTGGCAAGGTCCTGCAGTACATCCTAAATGGGACACTGCTGCCACTGTGCATCAGTGGTGAAGGGAGTGAATGCTTGTGCATGCGGTGGCAATCAAGCAGGCTACTTTGTGCTGGTGTAAGGCTTCTTGAGTGTTGTCAGAGCTGCACTCATTCAGGCAAGTGGAAAATATTCCATCACACATCTGATTTGTGCCTTGTAGATGGTGGATGGGATTTGTCAGGAGACAAGTTATTCACTGCAGGATTCCCAGCCTCTGAACTGTTTCTATAGCCACTATATTTAGTTTAATTTCTGGTCAATAGCAACCCAAGGATGTTGATATTGGGGGTATTCAGTGATGATAACATCATTGAACATGAAGGGGCAATGATTGAATTCTCTCTTCTTCAAGATGATCATTGCCTCGCACTTGTGTGGCGCAAGCATTACTTGCCATGTCAGCCCAAGCCTGGTTATTGCCCAAGTCTTACTGCATTTGGACAAGGACTGCTTCAGACTCTCGAATGGTGAACAACTGAACATCCCCATTTCTGAACTAACAGTGGAAGAAAGGTTATTGATGAAGCGACTAACATTACTTGACCTAGGACACTACGCAGATGAACGCCTGTAGTAATGTCCTAGAACTAGGATGATTGACCTCCAACTACCACAACCATCTTCCTTTTTGCTAGGTTTGACTCCAACCAGCTGAAGGTTTTAACATAGAAACCTGCAGTAGGCCATTCAGCCCTTCAAGGCTACTCCACGATTCAATATTATCACAGCTGATCATCTATCTCAAAGCCATATTCTTGCTTTGTGCCCATATCCCTTGAGGCCATTAATATCTAGAAAAACTCTTTCTTGAATACATTGGGTCAAAATCCTGGAATTCCCTGCCTAATGGCATTGTGGGTCAACCCACAGCACATGGACTGCAGCGATTCAAGGCAGCAGCTCACCATCACCTTCAAGGGCAACTAGGGATGGGCAATAAATGCTGGCCAGCCAGCGATGCCCATATCCCATGAATTAATAAAAAAAATTCCCACTCTTGTTTCCTGTCTGTCAACCAATTCTCAAAGTATGCCAATACATTACTCATTATCTGACATGTTTTAATTTTGCTCAAAGTCCAATGAGGGGCTTCCTTAAAAGCCTTCTGAAAGTCCAATTACACCACTTGAAACTGATTGACCCTTATCTACTCTACTAGTTATATCCACAAAAAACTCCAGTAGATTTGTTAAACATGATTTGTCTTTCATAAACTCATGCTGGCTTTGTCCAATTCCATTAATGCTTCCCAAATGTTCTGTTATCAGATGTTTTATAATAGACTTTAGCATCTTCCTCACTACTGATGTCAGGCTCACTGCTCTGTAATTCTCCCCTTTTTTCTCCCCCTCCCATTTTTAATAGTGGAGTTCCATTTGCCACCTTCCAATCTGTAGGAACTGCTCCAGACTCCATAGAATTTTGGAAGATGGCAACCAATGCATCCAATATTTCCAGGACCACTTCCTTTAATACTCTGGGATGTAGTTTTTTTTTATTGTTTTATGCGACATGGGTGTCACCAGCTGGGCTGGCATTTATTGCCCATCCCAAATTGTCCTTCGGGGGCAGATAAGAGTCAACCACATTGTTGTGGGTCTGGAGTCACATGTAGGCCAGACTAGGTAAGGGCAGCAGATTTCCTTCACAAAAGGATATTGGTGAATCAGATAGGTTTTTATAACATTCGACAGCCCAGATTTTCATTAAATTCAAATTTCACCATCTGTCATGGTGAAATTTGAACCCGGGGCCCCTTGGTATTACCCCGAATCCCTGGATTACTTGTCCAGTGACAATACCACTAGGCCATTGCCTCCCCAACCTCTAGTGATGTCAGCCTTTACCTCCATTAATTTCCCCAGCACTATTTTCTTTCTAATACTGATTTCCTTCAATTTTACCTCTCACTAGATCTTTGGTCTCGAACATTTTGGGATTCTTTTGTCACTTCTTTGTTCCCATTATAATTTTGACAGTTTCCGACTGTAAGGGACCTACATTTGTCTTTATTAATCATTTTGTCTTCACATATTTAAAGAAACTTTTACGGTCAGTTTCTATTTTCCCTGCAATTTTACTCATTTCCCCCCTCTTGATCAAATTTTTTGTCCTCTTTTGTTAAATTCTAAAATGCTCCCAATCCTTAGGCTTGCTGCTTTTTCTGGCAATTTTATGCAGAATACTCTTCCCCAGTCTGCTTAACTGCAATGCCACTGCAGGACACTCAGCCCAGTCTGCTTCACTGCAATACTAATTGTAGGACACTCATCCCAATCTGCTTCACTGCAACGTCACTGCAGGAAACTCTGTTGCAATGCTGCCTGCAGGACATTTCCTAGAACTAACTCTACCATCATTGATTCCCAATGACTCCAGTTTTGCTAGGGCCCTTTGATGCAATACTCAGTCAAATACTGCCTTGATGTCATTTGTCATTTCTTGGTAACTATGATATTAATGGCCTCTAATTATGCTCTTCACCACAAAAGGAAACATTCTTTCTGTATCCACTCTTATCAAAATCTTACATAATTCCAAAAACCTCTAACAGGTCAGTCCCAACCTTGCTTTTTCAAGCATATCCAATCTTTCCACACAATTTAAGTTCTTGAGACCAGCCAACTTCCTCATAAATTTCCTCTGTATGTTCACCAGTGCAATCATATTTTTCTTATAGTGCAGTGACAAGAACTACACACACTACTTCAGCTGCGGTCCAACTAGTGTTTTAGACTCCCATAATCTCCCAGCTTGCATATTCTATGCCTTGTCTAATAAAGGCAAGTATCCCACTTCATCAAGCTGTCGGACCACCTTCAAAGATCATTCAGTTCTTCTATACTTTGCAATATGCTCTTGATTTGTGTATTTCCTTCCCTTGTTAGTCTTCCCCAAACGCATTCCCTCAAACGTCTTTGGATTTAACTCAATTTGCCGTTGCTCCAACCACCTGACTAGTCCATTCATATCTCCCTGCAGCCTATCCCTTCCTTAATTTTTATCCACATGGCCAAATTTTGTAATGTGTCCAAACTTCCTTATCATATCTTCTACATTCAAATCCAAATCATTGATGCGTAGCATAACAAGCCACTGGCCTAGAGCCGAGGCCTGTGGAGCACAACTGGAAACAGTCCTGCACTCTCAAAACACCCATCGAATATTACATTTTACTTCCTGCCTCGAGAAAATTTTGGATCCAACTTGCCATTTTGCCTTGGTATCATTGGGTATTAATTTCATGACCAGTGTGCCATATGGGACCATATCAAAAGCTTTTCTAAAATCCGTATAAACCTTACCAAATGCATTACCCTAACCAATCCTTCACATTAGCTCCTAAATGTCACCCACCACCTGCCCATAACAAATCCATGCATAACCTGTCACATATATTTTTTTTCCAATAATATTCCCAACACCAAATTAAGGCTGACTAGCCCATAATTACTCAGTCCATCCCTTCTTCCTTTTTAACCAATGATACATTGTTAACTGTGCGCCAGTCCTCTGGCACAACACCTGTAGCCAGAGTGGATTGGAAAATGATGGTCAGGGCCTCCCCATTTCTTCTCTTGCTTTCCTCAACAGCCTAGGATATATTGGTCCAGACCGAGAGATTTATTTGCTTCCAAAGATGTTAAACCCCATCAAACTTACTCTCTCACTATGTTAATTTTATCTAATACTTCACACTCTAAATTGCAATGTCTGTATCAGCCCACTCACTTATGGAAACAGGCACAAAGTATTCATTCAGAAACATACCCATGGCTCCATCTCCGCACACAAGTTACTCTCATGGTCCCTACTCTTTCTTTAATTATCCCCGTTATCTTTATTGATAAAAAAACTTTGGGTTTTAAATTTTCTTGGCAATATTTTTCCATATCCTTGCTTTACTTTCCCAATTTCCCTTTCAATTTCACCCTATACATTTTATACTCCTTCAGACTTTCTGCAGTAATGAGCCCTCTGCATGATACAAGCTTCCCTTTTTTTCCCTCCTTTGACACCCAGGAAGGCTCTAGATTTGTTAGCCTCACCCTTTTTCTTTATGGGAGCATGCTTGCTCTGAACTTGCACTATTTCTTCCTTGAATGCCTCCCACTGACACCGAGTTAACCTCATGCAGCTGTTTCAGTCCGTTTTAGCAAAATCACATCTCAGCTTAGTAAAATTAGACTTTCCGTAAATGAGAACTTTTATTTCTGGTCGAATGTTTTCTTTTCCAAAACAGACAAATGTTTACCTCACAATATCACCCAGTCTGACTCTCAAGTTGTTGCGCACAACCCTGTTCATGCGAACCTTCTCATCCGAACATGTATCATCTGACAGAACAATACAAACTGTCTCCCGTCTCTTCTTCCCTTTCAGCAATACCGTATCACCTCTGAAAAGTTGAAGTTCGTCCATCTTTGCCTGTTGAATAACAGATTTTAGTTCAATAAATGAGAAATAATTACAAAAATGTTCATGAATTTTGTAACAAATCTCCCCAGAAACAATTTCTTTAATCAGTCCCTGGAAAATAGTTTTATTTAAACTTTAAACTCTCTGATGCTCATTTATTTTCGTGTGCAGCCACCTATACAACAGTTGATCTGGAAAACAGCTGCTTTTTTAAAAAAATTGCGAAATAAGCTTTTCATAAGATAGCATATTTAAGCAGTGTTTTCATCAAAAAATATTCAAATTCAGGATTTTGTCTGCTCCAAACTAGCTGGTGCACTCCCTTTTATAGCAAAAATTGCAACTTTTTGCAATATAAAAAGGGAGCTTTATAATTATTTAGAAATCCAAAACAAAGGGTCCACTTAGAAATAGAAACATAGAAACTAGAAGCAGGAGTAGGCCATTCGGCCCTTCGAGCCTGCTCTGTCATTCATCTGGATCATGGCTGATCAAACTGAATATCCTGATCCCCCCTTCCTCCCATTTCCCTTTACCCCCAAGAGCTATATCTAATTTCTTCTTGAAATCAGACAACATTTTGGCCTCAACTACATTCTGTGGTAGTGAATTCCACACATTCACCATCCTCTGGGTGAAGAAATTTCTCCTTACCTCAGTTCTAAAAGGTTTACCCTCAAAATATGACCCCTAGTTCTGGACTCCCCCACCATTGGGAATATTCTTTCTGAATCTACCCTAACCGTGTTAGAATTTTATAAGTTTCTACAAGATCCCCTCTCTCTCTTCGAAACTCCAATGAATATAATCCTAACTGATTTAGTCTCTCCTCATATGACAGACCTGCCATCCGAGGAATCAGCCTGGTAAACCTTCGCTGTACTCCCTCTATAGCAAGGACATCATTTCTCAAATAAGGTCACCAAAACTGCACACAATACTCCAGATATGGCCTCATCAACGCCCAATACAATTGCAGCAAAACATCCCTATCCCTATACTCAAGTCCTCTCGCTATGAAGGCCAACATATCATTTGCCTTCTTTACTGCCTGCTGTACCTGCACACTTACTTTCAGTGACTGATGCACGAGGACTCCAAGATCTCATTGAGTATCCACCTCTCTCGATTTACACCCATTCAAGCAATAATCTGTCTTCCTATTATTGCTACTAAAGTGGACAGCCTCACATTTATCCACATTATACTGCATCTGCCATCCAGATGCCCACACACTCAACCTGTCCAATCTGGCATTCCTTACATGCAATGTGCCACAACTCACTCTTTGGGCCGAGTAACCAACAATGCTTTCTCAAAAATGATCTCCAAAAAATAAAGGCACTGCTTTATTTTGTCTTTAAGCCTTTCCAAATTCCAAGTTATTTTCAAAGGTTGCATTCCCTATAACATTTTATTGATGTACTAGAATATAGTAGAGAGTAGAACATAAAACTACAGTGGAAACCATAGAAAAGTTATGTTGCAGTAAAAGGTCATTTATCCCATCATGTCTACGCTGGCCAAAACAGAAAAAAAGAAACAAACTGCTCAACCTAATCCCTCTTTCCAGCAGCTGGTTAGTAGCCTTGCAGGTTACAGCACATCTGATGAAGATCCATATACCTTTGAATATTTCAGCCTTAACCACCAACTTATTTCAGATGCCCACTATGGATGGAAAAGATTTTTCATATCCGCTTGAATCCTCTACCAACTATCAGGCTGGGCATCAAAGGGGCACATTATTGGCAAACTGAAGGTTTAAACAACTCTCACATTCAAGCAATAACATTTACCTGGCAAGCTACAGGCATCGAAAAGGTACTTCAGTTTGAGGTGGATGAACAGCTTGACAGAGCACAATATTTTTGAGGGACACAGAGAAGCACTCCTGCTCCTTCTGGTCCTACAAAACCCAGTGAAAAAAGGTGGGGGAAGTGGATTCAAGCAGTTTCTTTAAGGTCTTAAAGCCGAGAGAAAGTGAAAATGTCATGCGCCATGCATGCTTACTTGAAAATAATAATCCATTTTCTATAGTAAGCAGAAGCCTGTTCTACATATTCAAACAGCCCCTTACCTATTTTAGTCAAGAGTGCTGAGCACCTACCTAAAAGTCTGTCTTAAATTGATGCTGGCTAATTAATGGTGTATAAAGTCACCAGCAAATTTTCAACTCCTCCATGCTATAGCTGAGAGCTTTGCATACTCAGTTAAAAGCCTGTTGAAAGTTGTTTCAGACATGTAAATAGGTGCACAAAGTTCCAAGCCGACTTTCAACTAATCAATCGGCAGGTGACAACTTAATCTTCCATTATGAACGTCCAAACTTGCTGTCAAGCACAAGAACTTCTACAAATTAGATGGAGAATCTGGAATTTGGACTACTGCCTATATGGAGGATAAATAACTACCACATGGACCGGTTGGATCTAACACCCAGTTTGTGTGTTGTAATTTGTCTATAAATTGTACTGCCTATTAACTTCAGTCTCTTCAGAAACTTCCTAACTGTGACAAGTTAGGAAGCCTCCATCAACTCAACCGTCAAGTTTCTCTGATAGGCATTAACTTCCAGCTAAAATATTATAGGCACTCCAAACACTGAAAATGTTAGTGATGGTTAATGATATTTTGGTCCTTAGAAGTGCTGAGTTTAGTCGAAGAATAAAGCTTATGACCAAAGGATTTTCAAAGTATATTTGTGGTACTATGGTCGGCTTACTTCGAAGAAACGGTAGCTGCTGGTGACTTCCAATTTGCAATTGATCGTTTTATTCTATGAAACTCAGAAAACTAAGCCTTTTGGGCCATTTCTCCCTGCCAAATTTTTGGAAGAGCAACTCAGTTGGCCCCACTCCACTGCCTTTTCCATGTTAGCACTGTATTTTTTTTCTCCTCAATTATCTTATACCTGCTTGAAAGCCAATGATGTCAGGCAATGTATTCCATGTCTTACCCACTCACTTTGTAAAAGGTTTTTCCTCAAGCCACCTTTGTTTCTTTTTGCCATTCACTTTAAATTGTCATTTGTTTCAACAATTCCATCAATGGGAACAGTTTCTCCCTATTTAATCTATTATGACTCCTAATGATTTTTCGCACCTCTCCAAGGAAGATAGCTCCAACCTCTAACTTCGCAACTGAAGCCCCTCAGACCTGGATTAATTGGAAATTTTCATTCCTGTTTGGTATATTCCTAATCTATATCAGTTTCTTACTTCTTCAGTTGTAATTTTGTGAGAAATTTGAACTGGTTATGTGGAAATGTAAGCAACCTGCGCTTACAGATGAGCATGTTGGACAAATCATGTGGCCAGGTCATATGCCACTATGGCAATCCCAACAAGGTCAAGATGAAAGAAATTATCAAATAAGAAATTACAATCTCATTTGTCTTAATTTAAATAAGGCAGTTGCAATACGATTTCTAAACAGCTTTCAAAAGGGTTAAGTGGCCTACTCCTGCTCCATACATTTGTATTCTTCCAATAATAACTTTAAATGCACATTATTTGTAATTCTTCATTTCTTATAGATAGTTAATAGCCTCATCACAAAAATTACAATAACTTCGATACTTTATGACAAAATACCCATAAATATTTGAGAGTGGGTGAGAGGCATGCATCGTTTGTCAGCATCACTCAAAAGGATACTGGCATTTCACACCAGTGTTTTATTCACTTGCACAGTTATCGAAACAGTGTTCTACACATTGTCAAATAACTTTATAGAAAATCTTCACCCTGAAATATCCTATGGTCTAACAAAATAGATTCCAATTCACATGATGCCACAAAACCTTCCCCTTGCTTCAATAACAAAAGAACTGCTGTTCTAGCAGTATAATGCATTTGTGCATGCTCGCCAAACATGAACAATGTGAACAACATGTGAAGTTGGAATGCTATTTGTTGGATGGATTGCAATGCACAACATTTGGGTGGTGAAGCAAAAGAGGCAACAAAGCAAGTGGAAAAAGGAAAATACAAGTCAAACAAAAATAAACGCACACAGATAAAAAGGACACCAAATTACAGAATCTTCATATTCTACAATTCAAAACCAATAAGGCAACACGTCAATTTATTGCAAAAAATGAAATCTTATGATGTAGGGGCGAGCAAACAGGAAATGGAAGGTAGGCATCTATCCGTCTTTTTCTGGTTCGCAAGATGTAACAAGTGGTATGCCACATGGCTCAGTGCTGGCGCCCCAACCTTTATGGAACTTTTATAAACGACTTGGACGAAGGGATTGAAGGAATGGGTGCTAAATGTTCTGATGATGTAAAGATAGGTATGATCGTAAGCTGTGAAGAGGACACAAGGAGATGACAAAGGGATATAGATTGGTTACATGTTTGAACAAACACCTGGCAAATGGAGAAGTGTGAACTTCTCCATTTTGGCAGGAAAAATAAAAATAGCAGATAATCTAAATGGTGAGATTACAGAGCTCAGAGATGCAGAGGGATTTGTGCATGAATCGCAAAAGGCTAGTATGCAGGTACAGCAAGTAATTAGGAAAGCTAATAGTCATAATTTATTACAAGGGGAATTGAATTTGGGGCAGCACAGTGTTAGCACTGCTGCCTCACAGCTCCAGGGACCTGGGTTCGATTCCCGGCTTGGGTCACTGTCTATGTGGAGTTTGCACATTCGCCGCGTGTCTACGTGGGTTTCCTCCAGGTGCTCCAGTTTCCTCCCACAGTCCAAAGATGTGCTGGTTAAATTGATTGGCTATGCTAAATTGCCTTTATGTGTCCCAGGATGTGTAGGTTAGAGGGATTAGTGAGGTAAATGTGTGGGGTGGTGGGGAAAAGGGCCTGGATGGGATTGTCGTCGGTGCAGGTTCAATGGGCCGAATGGCCTCCTTCTGCACTGTACGGGTCTATGATTTTTATGAATGCGGAAATAAGGTTATGCTTCAGTTATACAGGGCATTGGTGAGACCACATCTGCAGTATTGGTCTCCTTATTTAAGGATGGATGCAAATGCATTGGAACCATTTCAAAGGTTTTTAAAAATTCATTCATTGGATGTGGGCATCACTGGCTAGGCCAGCATTTACTATCCTTCCCTGATTGCTTCTCAGAAGGTGCTGGTGAGCTCTGTGCTTGAACCACTGCAGTCCAAGGTGCAGGTACACCGACAGTGCTGAGCGCAAAAGACTTCCAGAATTTTGACAAAATGACCAAATCAGGACAATAAATGGTTTGGAGGCAAATCTCTAGGTCCTGGTGGTGCTCCCATCCATCTACTGCCCTTGTCTTTATGGATGGGAGAGGTCATGGGTTTGGAAGCTGTCAAAAGAACCTTGGTGAGTTCCTGTAGTGCATTCTGTAGATGGCATACAGTGCTGCTACTGTGCATAAGTGGTGGAAGAAGTGAATGTTTGTGGAGGGGGTGCAAATCAAGCAGGCTGCTTTGTCCTGGATGATGTTGAGCTTCTTGAGTTTGAGTTGCACTCATCCAGGCAAGTGAAAAGTATTCCATCACACTCCTGATTTATACAGGCTTTGGCGAATCAGTAGTTGAGATACTTGCCACAGGTTGGAGTCATTGGATTTTACTTGTACCCACACTAACTTTATCTGTGTACGAAGTGGATCAAGTCATGTTTCTAACCTGATATGTTCATAATAGCTTTACTGTGAATTTTTGGACAACTCATGCTGCCTGCTTGGTCCAGTGTGTTAATTGTGCACTCAGCATCATTAGATTTTTGTGAGGCTAGCATGTTCTGTTCTCGTTTGAAATGAACAAATTTCATATTGTAATCCAAGATAAATTTACAGTAGAGATGTATAGCATTCAACCAGACAGCATTGCTTACATTATGATATTACTGCAACTATACTTGAGAACTAAGAACATGCGAACATAGAAATTAGAAGTAGACCACGCGGCCCTTCACACCATTCAATATGATGGGTGCTTATTGGAGCTCATCAAAGCATTCCCACCTAAAGAGTTCCAAAGACTCTAAACCCTCAAAAAAAATTTCTCATCTCTGTACTAAATGGGCAATCACAAGAGGAAACATCCTCTCCATATCCTTACGAAGACCCCTCGAGACCTCATGTTTCAATCAAGCCGCCTCTTGCTCTACTAAACTCTAGTGGCCTGTCCTGCCTTTCCTCAAGACAAACCACCCTTTCCAGGTATTGGTCTGGTAGGCCTTCTTTGAACTTTTTCCAACACATTTACATCCTTCCTTAAATAAGGAGACCAATACTACACAGTAGTCTAGATGTGGTCTCACCAATGCCCTGTAAAATTGTAACATAACCTTGCAAACTTTTGTATTCAACTCCTCTCGCAATATAAATTTTATTAGCTTTCCTAATTATTTGCGGTACCGGCATACTAGTCTTTTGTGCTTCATGCACCAGAAAACTTAGTTAGGTCCCTCTGCATCTCAAGAGCTACAAATGTCAGTAAAAAGCTTCTTTTTAATTTTTCCGGCCAAAATGGACATTTCCACACTTTCCCACATTATCCTGGGGAATGATTTGGCCCAAGTGGATCAAATAACAATGGGAGAGCATTTGGGGGACAGTGGCCACTATTTCATAAGCTTTAGGTTGGCCATAGAAAAGGACAAAGAGCAATCCACAGCAGGGATAATTAACTGGGGGAAATCAACTTCAGTGGGATGAGAATGAATCTGAGTCAATGAGTTGGAACCAAATTTTTTAAAGTTTATTTATTAGTGTCACAAGTAAGCTTACATTAACAGTGCAAGTTATGAAAATCACCTAGTCGCCACACTCCGGCACCTGTTCGGGTACACGGAGGGAGAATTTACTATGGCCAATGCACCTGAACAACATGCCTTTCGGACTGTGGGAGGAAACCGGAGTACCCGGAGATGACCCACGCAGACACGGGGAGAACATGCAGACTTGGGTCCTGGCGCTGTGATGCAGCACTCTGCCATCGCGATGGTGGGAAAGATGGCGACTGAAAAACTGGCTACCTTCAAAGAGATAGTATTGCGGGCAATGTCAAGGTATATTGTTTTTCAGATTAGGAGGAGGTTGGGATCCTTGTTCTTCCTGATATATATCAATAACATACACTGTCTTGTGCAGGCCATGAGTTCAACATTTGCTGAAGATTTATTTGATTTATTATTGTCACATGTATTAACACACAGTGAAAAGTATTGTTCCTTACGCACTATACAGACAAAACATACCATTCACAGAGAAGGAAACGAGAGAGTGCAGAATATAGTGTTACAATCATAGCTCGGGTGTAGAGAAAGATCAACTTAATGCAAGGTAGGTCTATTCAAAAGTCTGACAGCAGCAGGGAAGAAGCTGTTCTTGAGTCGGTTGGTACGTGACCCCAGAATTTTGTATCTTTTTCCCGAAGGAAGGTGGAAGAGAGAACGTCCAGGGTGCTTGGGTCCTTAATTATGCTGGCTGCTTTGCCGAGGCAGCTGGAAGTGTAGACAGAGTCAATGGATGGTAGGCTGGTTTGCGTGATGGATTGGACTACATTCACGACCTTTTGTAGTTTCTTGCGGTCTTGGGCAGAGCAGCAGCCATACCAAGGCTGCGATACAACCAGCAAGAATGCTTTCTATGGTGCATCTGTAAAAGTTGGAGAGAGTCATAGCTGACATGCCAAATTCCCTTAGTCTTCTGAGAGAGTAAAGGCGTTGGTGGGCTTTCTTAACTATAGTGTCGGCATGGGCTGACCAGGACAGGTTGGTGGCAATCTGGACACCTAAAAACTTGAAGCTCTCGATCCTTTCTACTTCGTCCCCGTTGATGTAGACAGGGGCATGTTCTCCTTTATGCTTCCTGAAGTCGATGACAATCTCCTTCGTTTTGCTGACATTGAGGGAGAGATTATTGTTGTCGCACCAGTTCACCAGATTCTCTGTCTCATTCCTGTACTGTCTCGTCATTGTTTGAGATCCGACCCACTATGGTGGTGTCATCAGCAAACTTGAAAATCGAATTGGAGGGGAATTTGGCCACACAGTCATAGGTATACAAGGAGTATAGTAGGGGGCTGAGAACAAGATACGAAGATCGGAAGAATTGTCTACTGCGATGAGGACATGCTTCAAATTCAAAAGGACAGAAATATTGGTCAACTGGGCAGACAAGAGGCAGATGAAGTTCAATACAGAGAAATGAAAGGTCATTCATTTTGGCAGGAAAAGTGTGGAGAGACAGTATATATGTACATAAGTAATTGAAGGAAGCAGGGCATGTTGAGACAGCAATGAATAAAGCATATGGTATCCTAGGTTTCATAATTAGGAGCACTGAGTACAAGAGTGAAGAGGTCACGTTGAACTTGCATAAGACAACTCATCTGGAGTACTGGATCCAGTCTGGCCGCCATGCTTGAGGAAGGATGTGAAGTTATTGAAGTAGAGAAGATTCACAAGAATAATTCTAGCTATGAGGATAGACCAGAGAAGCTGTGACAGTTTTCCTTGCAGAAAAGAAGGCTGAAAGGAGATTTGATCGAGGCATTCAAGATCTTACCTCGCACTAAGTTGATCTGTCTCTACACCCTCGCAATGAATGTAACACTACATTCTGCACTCTGTCCTTTCCTTCTCTAAGAGCGGTATGCTTTGTCAGTATAGTATTGCCAGAAACAATACTTTTCACTGTATGTTAATACATATGACAATAATAAATCAAATCAAAGATTCTGAGGGATAGGAGCAGGGTAAACACTGAGAAAGTGTTCTTTCTGAAGAGAGCATCAAGAACAAGGGGCACAGATTCAAAATAATAGGTAAAAGGAGAAAGAGCGATGTGAGGAACATGCTTTTCACCAAGTAGGTGGTTGGAGTCTGGAACAAATTTCTTGAGTACAGGAAGTGTAAGAGTGAAATTAAAACAAATTCAGAAAGCAGAAAATGTATGGGCAAGTAAAATTCAAGGAAAATCGAGAGGGGGTTCGTATGTAAAGAGCAAGAGGATAACCAAGGAAAGATAGGGCCTTTTAGAAACCAAAAAGATAGCCTGTGTTTGGAGACAGAGGATGTGGGTAAGATTCTTAACCAATACTTTGTGGTTGTCTTTGCAAAAGAGGGGGCTTTAAAAAAAAAATTAATTTATGGGATGTGGGCATCACTGTATGGATTAGAATTCGTATCTATCCCTAGTTGCCTTTGAGAAGGTGCTGAGGAGCTACCTTCTTGAACCGCTGCTTTCCTGAAGATGTAGGTACATCACTGTGCTGTTAGGGAGGGAGTTTCAGGATTTTGACCCAGCAACGGTGAAGTAACAGCAATATATTTCCAAGTCAAGCTGGTGAATGACTTGGGAGACGAACCTCTTGGTGGTGGTGCTCCCAGGTTTGTGTTGCTCTTGTCCTTCTAGATGGTAGTGGGTTAGGACAGTACTGCCTAAGGAACCTTGGTGGGTTTCTGCAGTGCATTTTATAGATAATCACAGTGATGTCAGCGTGTTGTTTATGGAAGGGGTAGCACTCAAGTGGGTTGCTTTGTCCTGGTTAGTGTAAAGCTTCTTGATTGTCGTTGGAGCTGCACTCATCCAGGCAAGTACACTGCTGAGTTGCCCATTGTAGATGTCAGATATGCTTTGGGGAGTCAAGAGGAGAGTTACTCACTGCAGGATTCCTAGCCTTTGACCGGCTCTGGTAATCACAATATTCATATGGCTAGTTCAGTTCAGTTTCTGGTCAATGGTAACTCCCAGGACATTGAAAGTGGGGATTTGGCGATGGTAATGTCATTGAGTGTCAAGAGCGATGGTTAGATCCTCTCCTGTTGGAGATGGTGATTGCCTGGCACTTGCGTGGTGCGGATGTTAGATGAAGATGTCATGGTTATGGAGTAACGGTGTGAAATGGTGGATGGACTAAACATATTAAGAGAGCACGAATTAAAAGCCTGGATAAGTTAGATACAGGGTGTTAAAAAGGGCATGGGAGAAAATTGTAGAGGCTCTGACATCATATTATAATGTTGCCTGCCTACAGGAGTAGTACAACTCCAGCAGTCCAACGCTGGCATCTCCACACTAGAGAAGTAGTGCCAGAGGATTGCCGATACTGTAACCTTATTTAAAAAGGGAAGTGATAATCAGAGTAATTATCAGTTTGTTAACTGGTTAGAGTCACAAAATGGTTATAGCACAGTAGGTGGCCACTTAGCCTGCTGCATCCATACCGCTTCTCTGGAAGAGCAATTTCACCTAGTCCTACTTCCCACCTTTTCCCCATGGGGCTGCAATTGTTTTCACTTCAGACAAATATCCAATTCTCATTTGAAGGCCTCGATTGAATCTGTTTCAGACAAAGCATTCCAGATTCTAACCACGTGCTGCATATAATCTTTTTCCTCATATCACTGTTGTGGGCAAATTATTCAAATCAATTTTGACAGGCAGTATAAACCTTAATTTAGAAGGGCAAAGATGAATCAGGAAAGTCAACATGAATGTGTTATGGGAAAGTTACCTCTGGCTAGCAAAATTGAAATTTGAGGATGTGACATGTCAGGCCCATGAGAGCAGTGGAGCGAATGTGGTCGATAACAATTATAGAAAAGATTTTGACGAGGTCCCACTCAACAGGCTGGTCAAAAAGAATGTGATAAATTGGGTCAAAAGTTTGCTTAATGGCAGGATACAAAGGACAATAGTTGGAATATGTTTCTGTGGCGAGAAGGCTGTTACCATAGGGTCCAGTATTAGGTTAATTGTTTCTCAACTGTACGGGACATTTAAAGGGCATTTGCAGATGATATAAAAATTGGCCATGAAGCAAACAACGAGAAAGAAAGCTTTACACTGCAGGAAGATTTAAAAGATCTGGTAGTTGGGCAGAAAAGTAGAAATGGAATTCAATCCTGAGAAGTGTAAGGCAATATATTTTTGGATGTGCAACAAGGCAAGGGAACATACAATAAATGGGAGGATACTAACTGATGTTGAGAAACTGAGAACCTTAGAGTCTATGTCAACAGATCTTTAATGGTAGCAGGACAAGTCAATAATGTGGTTAAGGCAGCAAAGGCATACTTTATTAAGGTGAGACAAAGAACATCAACATAGGGAGGCTATGCTCAGAGTTATATAACCCTCCTTGGTCATCAGCTTGAGCATCATCACCACAATACAAGAAAGATATGATTGCACTGGAGAGGGTGCAGCAAGATTTATAAGGACATTGGCTGGACTGGAAAATTTTAGCTGCAAGGAAAGAATACATAAGTATGAAGAGGAGTATGCCATACGATAGATACATCCAGCCCACTCCTCCATTCATGGCTGATCTTTGGCTTGGATTGGCTGGGGCTGTTTTCATTAAGCAGGATGTGGAGATGCCGGTGGCTTTTGCTACCAAATAAACCTGTTGGAGTTTAACCTGGTGTTGTTAAACTTCTTACTTCATTAAGCAGAGCAGGATGAGGGGTGACTTAATTGATACATATAAAATAATAAAGGGACCTAGATCGAGTCAATGGGTTGGATACTTACCTCAGCAAAGGGATCAAATGCTAGGAGGTATAGGTTTAAAGTAATTAGTAAAAGGATTAGAGGGAAAATGAGAAAACATTTTTCAGAGGATGGTAGGGACCTGGAACTCAATGCCTAAAAGGGTGGTAGGGGCAGAAACTCTCAGCACATTTAAAAGTACTTGGATGTCTATTTGAAGAGTTGTGACCTGTACGGTGATGGACCAAAGGCAGCAAATTGGAATGAAGCTGGATACCTCTTCTCAACTGGCACAGATGCAATGGACCAATCCTCCGATGTAGTAAATTTTCTACAATTCTGCACAACTTATAGGAATTGCTTTTGGGGCATTATACATTCTAAAACATCATAAGAGCTTACACGAACAGAAAATGCTGGAAAATGTCAGCAGGTCTGACAGCATCTGTGGGGAGAGAATAGAGCCAATGTTTCAAGTCTAGATGATCCTTTGTCAGTTCTTCGCCAAGATAAAGGGGTCTTTTAGGATGGCAGCTGGTGACTAGTGGTGTGCCTGAGGGGTCGGTGCTGAGACCACAACTTTTCACAATATACATTAATAATTTGAAGGATGGTACTGAAGGCACTGTTGCTAAATTTGCAGATGATACAAAGAAAAGTAGAGGGACAGGTCGTATTGAAGAATCAGGGGGGCTGCAGAATGACTTGTACAGGCTAGGAGAGTGGGCAAAGAAGTGGCAGATGGAATACAATGTGGAAAAGTGTGAGGTTATGCACTTTGGAAAGAGGAATGGAGGCATAGACTATTTTCTAAATGGGAAAAATGCTTCGGAAATCAGAAACACAAAGGGACTTGAGAATCCTTGTTCAAGATTCTCAAGGTTAACGTACAGGTTCAGTCGGCAGTTAGGAAGGTAAATGCAATGTTAGCATTCATGTCAAGAGGGCTAGAATACAAGAGGAGGGATGTACTTTGGAGGCTGTATAACGCTCTGGTCAGACCACATTTGGAGTATTGAGAGCAGTTTTGGGCCCCATATCTAAGGAAAGATTGCGCTGTCCTTGGAAAAGGTCCAGAGGAGGTTCACAAGAATGATGCCTGGAATGAAGAGCTTGTCGTATGAAGAACGGTTGAGGATTCTGGGTCTGTACTCATTGGAGTTTAGAAGGATGAGGGGGGGGGATCTTACTGAAACTTACAGGATACTGCGAGACCTGGATAGAGTGGACGGACGTGGAGAGATGTTTCCACTAGTAGGAAAAACCAGAACCAGAGGGCACAATCTCAGGCTAAAGGGACAATCCTATAAAACAGAGATGAGGAGGAATGTCTTCAGTTAAGAGTGTGGTAAATCTGTGGAACTCTTTGCCGCAAAAGGCTGAGGAGGCCAGGTCATTGAGCGTCTTTAAGACAGAGATAGATAGGTTCTTGATTAATAAGGGGATCAGGGGTAATGGGGAAAAGGCGGAGAATGGGGAAGAGAAAAATATTGATTGAATGGTGAAGCAGACTCGATGGGCTGAGTAGCCTAATTCTATTCCTATGTCTTATGAACTACTGGCACCCTTGGAACCAACATTCCCAATAATAGTTTTGTGTGTGTGCAGAAGTGCACAGCCCCTTTAGATTTTGTTTTGAACTGCCTGCATGGGAACTTTTGGGTTACTATACAACCTAGAGAGAACTTGTCTGAAACACTATGTTAGTGCCTTTCAAGGGACACTGAAAGAAAGAACACTAACAAGGAGCTATTTAAGTCTGGTTTTTTAAAAAATTGAATAAATATTTGCTTGCTACACCTACACTACCAGTAGAATACCTGAGACAATGAAACCACGCTGTTGTCTTCATTAATTGCTTCATCAACAATTAATCGATTGGGTCTGTGCTTCTGCTTCAGTATAGCAGTTGACAAGTCATCAGATTTGGACCTACAAAATGAAAAATTCTGTATTACACATCACATGTCAGAAATATGAAAAGCCCTGTCGTTCAATGGCACATTAGCATTTTAGAAGGACATTTTGGTGGGTATGTGAAAATTTCACAGCCATCCATTATTGCGATAACCACTCAACTATTTCAATTGAGCATCATTATTTTTAGCAGGCCTATGTATCAAGATTGGTTATAAACATACTTCATATCATTCTAGATTACAAATTTCTACTTCATTACCACTGTGTTATCAAATTTCAGTAGTTTGAATAGATTCAATAGCATTAGAATTTTTAAGACCCAACAGTCCATCATCACCCTTAAAGACCACTGCAACAGCATATTGTGAATTTTAATTCTACTGTATGCTAAAGTTATTATGCTTGTTGTGTTAAACTGATTCCCAAGTCTTACCACAAGAAAATAAATGAAAAATAATTTTTGGCTTCCTGCATCTGTATAGATTATGGAGACAGTCCATGACATTTCACAGTAAATGCTACAAATCAAGCAAGTTTCTGTTTTCTGGATGCCAAGAGCAGTTACCATATTTCTTACACGAAGGAAAATCATTTTTAAGTCTTTCCATCATTTTCACATCTCCACATCATCATTTTCTTCACAGATCTTATTTCACAAGTTATAACTGTAAGCATTATTAACTCTTTGCTACCCATTAAATTGTATATTATTTCAGTTTATTGCATCTGATAATCAATATTTAATGAATGAGCCCAAATTATACAAGGTTGAAGCGATAAATACATTGAAGGAGATAAAGAGGAAAATCCTAATCACAAATCAACTCTCACTTATATCACAAAGCTTCATTTACTTTGGTCCTTTGTTTGACAGTTTGCATATCGCAAGAAGTAATTTCCACATGGTTTTCTGTGAACTTATATGCTTCTATTTTGCTATGAACATTGGAAACTGCAATTTTGCCTCTCATAACGTCTATCATTCTTTAGCCAAGGTGGCAAATACCTGTAATTGCCTCCAACAATCTTACCTTCCAGGGGCATACATCAGTCTTCAATGCAAGATGGCTTGGCAACTAGTTTGCTGTTGGACATTTTATTAGAAATGTGTAATCTACTACACTGTAGTGCAGCTTGAGTTTGGCACAAAGAAACACCTGCTCACACATTATCACACAACGCAGCAAATAATATGCTGTATATTCATTAATACTCAAGTTAAAGGCACGCCAACAAGTGTCAGGCAAGGACCATCTCGAACAAGGGAGAACCCAACCATCTCTCTTGAGAGACTCAACACTACCCAGAACAAAGGAGCCCACTTGACTGGCACCCCATCTACCACCTTAAACAACCACTCCCTTCCACCACCAACACACAGTGGCAGCAGTCTGTACAATCTACAAAGTGAACTGCAACTCACGAAGGCCCACAGCACCTGCCAAACCTGCAATCTCTACCATCTAAAAGGACAGGGCAACAGATGCGTGGAACACCACCACTTGCAAGTTCACCTTCAAGCCATGCACTATCTTGACTCGGAAGTATACCACTGTTCCTTCACTGTCACTAAGTCAAATTCCTGGACCCCCTTTTCCGAACAGCACAGTGTACCTACACATGACTGCAGCAGTTCAAGAAGGTAGCTCCGCTCAAGGGCGACTAGAGATGAGCAACAAATGCTGGACTAGCCAGCGTGAAAGTATACAACAAACTATTTTAGTTACCAATTCATATGTAGTTGTCAACTAAACTTGTCAGCAATTACACCTTCTTGAATTATAGCAAATTGCCCCATTGCTTTATTTTAAACCAAATGTGCTTTATTTGTTCAATTTTTCCTTTTAGTTTTACTAATCTTTTAAAATTTAAGTTAGAGTATTAGTTCTTTTTAAAGCTATTTTTGCAAAGTCTGGTGATGGCAACTTTTCAGTTTTACATCAAACAGCTTTGTTTCAGTTTGAAGCATTTCATCTCACTTCGTTTTCAGCACAGCAGCAAAACAATTTGCATACCTAAATAAAGCTGTATGATGACCTCTTAACTCAGAGACTGAGAGAACCAAGTATGAAAAGCACTTCAGAGTTTCTAATAATGAATCCCTGTCTCTGTCCTTTTTGCTTAGTATTTTAAATCAGAAATTGAAGATGGTAAACAAAAGTGAAGAACATAACTCAATATGTTCTGCATCAAGTTTGTATAATTCTGCTAATGCAATTGAATTTATCATTTTGCCTCCTGAAGTTCATCAACCCTTCACTTCTTGGATAGTCCATCCCATCACCGATGTCTAAACCTTTGCTGTCAGGCCCTGTAGGATTGTGTCATGGCAGATCACATACATACATATTTCCATTGATTGCATACATCTCAGGTCACTCATTATCCAGCAATGAGACAAAACCCTTAATAAACCATAAAAAACCCTTAATAAGACCCATCAAATTAAAATACACCAAGCGGCAATGGGAAATATCAACAAAAACAGGATGAATTGCCAGTGTGGGAATCATTGCACACCCTTGCTCTCATGCTGCCAATTGCTACAAAAAACAACAAATAAATTAAATCTTGTAATTTAATTGTGGTGTTTTCCCCAACAGTAATCAAACATTCTTTATTCAATTGCACTTGTATAATTCTTCCCAACGTTTCTACCACTGGTGATCAATGATGCGCATTTATATAGTAAAATATAGTAAAATATCCCACAGTGCTTCACAGACACCAATCCACAAAAGGAGATATTTGGACAGGTGACAAGCTTGTCAAAGAGGTAGGGAGAGGTTTATGGAGGGAACAAGAGAATTTAGGGCGAAGGCAGCTGAAGACACAGCAGCCAATGGTGCAGCAATGAAAAATGACAGATGTACAATAGGTTAAACCTGGACAAGTGAAGATGTCTCAAAGTGTAGAGCTGGTGGAAGTTAGAAAAATAGGAAGGGGAACGCCATGGAGGAAAAGTTGAGACACTGCTCCATTGGAAGACAATGTAGGGCAATGAGCACAGGAATGAATAGGCCGTGGTGCAACTTAGAACTGGGATATTTGGATTAGGTTATTATATAGATCGGAGGATGTGAGGCTGCCCAGGTGTGCATGGAACTTGGATGCATGGTTTGTGAACATTCAAAAGTAAGGAATGAATAAGTAATGCAACACATTGGATAGAGATTTTTAAAATGTGAAATAATTAGTCAACTGTATTACCAGTAAATCATATTTCACAACAATGCTGGCTCAAGAATATCAGGATACAGCATCCCTTCAAACAAGATCTGAATAAAGCCTGTAAGCCTGAATACAGATAACTATCCTTTAAGAAAAATCAGTAACAAAATCTGTACAATTGCATAATGTACTTGGCGCCCCAAATGCAACAATTCATAAGTTCCAATGGTGTTATCACCCAATCAACACCGCAACCAAACATTCATCGCTTACATACATAACTTGACAATACGGAGAACTATTTATCAAGGAGGGAGATATCACAGTGAAATCCATTACTACCCTTATCTGACATGCAGACACAGCGTAAGAATTGTTCCAATTTCTGATGCCTGACTACACTTAAAATTAAAAATTACAACCTGCAACTCACAATTCATTAAGAAAATAATTAATGCACATAAGGATCCTCAGTGATGTAAAGGGACAAAGTTAAGTCACAACAAGCATATGAGACTAAGATGATGTTTGAAATAAGCCCTAGAGTGGATCAATAGAAAAATTGTAATATTAAATGGCTCTCTTCATTATAACTGTTCAAACTAAACAACGTAAAATAGAACACAAGGGAGGAACATGGAAACTGTTTCCACTTTTGTTGCTTCATAAGCCAAACAACTGTTTATTTCAGTTTAAAAAAAGCACTAAGTCAACATTTGTCTATTTCAATGACAATTTTAGAACTATAGAACTCTATCTACTTCAGGAGGATTTCAATACATTGGTCAACTTTTGGCATTAAGTTATATTAAGAGCAGCCTACATAATCAAAAAACTAAAGAAAAGAACAGTTCCCCTGATTATTTGGAGTGAAATTTATCATTTCACCAATCAGAAATCTCATTGGCAGGCTTCACATGTAATTTACGTAAATAATTTAGTTTAAATGTACTCGTCATAAAGTATATAATATGACGCTTCCAGACACATGGGCTTTTTGCAGGGTATGTACAAATGGGTGAAGCTACTCATTGATAGTTCTTAAGCTAGACTTAATTATAGCCTTAAGATCAACAGGAATGGGAACATTGGCAGCACCAAAGAATGACTGACTGTGGATAATAAAAGCAAAATACTAAGGATACTGGGAACCTGATCTAAAAACAATAAGTGTGGATTCTAAAATGCTGAAAAGGTTCAGCAGGTCTGGCAGCATCTATGGAGTAAGAAATGAAGTTGAGTCCATAAGACTCTCTTCAGCTCCGAGTCGTCGTCATATAGACTAGAGACATTAACTCTGTTTCCTTCTCCACAGATGCTGTCAGATCTGCCAAGATCTTTATTTCAAAAGCATTTTCTGTTGTTATCTCAATGTGCGACTTGGGTTGGAGTTAACTTTCAGGCCTCTGGTGATTTCCTGGTTGTTTATGGTGTTTTACTGCTGGTTCCAAATTCGCATGCATCTTTAATCAGATGCCATCAGTATAGATAAGCAATCATACAAATGCATTACAACACTCAAGAGCACATCATTGTTTGGTGGTCAGCATGAAAGATTGAACTGCTCACTACAAATTTATTTCAAAATTTTCCCTGACACAATGTGCACTAATACTATAATTTTACTGGTGAGATATTACTGTTTCATGGTTACTAATTAACCATGAAAGTGAAGACATTTAACTCGGGTAATTGTAAATGCAAAATCTCAACTCAAAATGGAAACTCAAGGCGGCAATTTATTCTCAGTTGTCTTCCTACGACCTGGTCATACTAATTTTTACAGCTACGAAGGAATGGGAAAAAATAAATAGAAATGTCTGCAATTAAAAATAATATGAATGGGTTTTAATCGTTCAGAAAAGAGCGCAGGGTCGCCTTTCTGTGGGCCAAGTAGGATGTTCCGAAAATTAACAAAACTACATAAAATCCCATCTCGATCATTACAAGATGTCAGCAACAACGACAGGGAAAACGCTGCCAGGCTCCACAAAACAGGCCCTTACAAAATCGACCCGTCATCCTCGCCACTCGGAATAAACAAATTGCCAGTGAAATAAACTGCGGATGCGGTTTCTTAACCGCATTTTCGGAGCGGGGCTTTGACGAAAAATAATTCGGGGGCAGAAAATCAGCTCTTTTTGGGAAATCAGCATCTTGAGTAAGTGCCGGCCTCTCCCAGCTAGGCCTGGATGACACAGTGAAATTGGACGAGGAACAAGCCAAGCCTCTCCCTCCCTCCCCCCACCCTCTTGCTGCAGTGGATGAGGAAAAGCCTGAGGCCTACCGGCCTTCAAAGAGACCGGGGAACAAACAGCCCGGGATGTACTCACTCTCCTCCCGAAGCCATGGCTGATCCCTCTGCCGATTACAGGGATTCCGTTTCTCTGACCCTCTGGTGGATTTTTCTCTACGATTACTCGCCTCTCCCCTATCAGCCTCAATGGTCCCTTCCTCACCGCCAGCTGCCGAGTTACCAGAAAGAAAATGCCCCTGGCAGCCCGTCCGCCGCGTCACTCCGAGCTCACAACGAGGCTGCCCAATCCAGAACCTTCTCCCGGAGCCCTGACCTCAGACACCCCGCCCAGCCGCGCCTGCGCACTCCGCACTGCCCGCGTGCGCACGCGCGAGCCGGCCTCCCGCTGTCAATCATCCCACCCGGAAAGAGGGCATCGCTCTGCCTTTCTGTTGAGTCATTACGATAGCGCAGCTCTCTCTGCAAAGGACGTTGCACAGTGCACAAGGCTGGTTGGTGCACGTCCAGCAAAAAAAAAATGCATAGTGCACATCTATCCAAAAAGAAATGCCCCCCATTCATTTGGATTTCAATGTTAAACATATTTTTGATTGTTGAGTCATCACTGGAGTGCAGCTCTCGGCAAGGACGTTGTGGATGCAGTGCACAAGGCTGGTGCACATATATCACAAAAAACGCACAGTGCATTGGTCTGGTGCACGTGTATATATATATATATATATAACAAATGCCCCTACTTATTTGGGTTTCAATGTTAAACACATTTTTGATTCAGCTGAACCTTTACAAATTTCGAATGGTCTTCCAATTCCACCTCACAGTTTCCGATGGTCATTCTAATCCCCAGAATTTCCATACTGTTCTTTGTTTGGAAGATTTAACGGATGAAAGCTTGCTAAAAATGAGTGTAATCCATCCTTTCCTATCACATAGTCACAGTAAGTAGTCTCACAACACCAGGTTAAAGTCCAACAGGTTTATTTGGTAGCATGAGCTTTCGGAGCTCTGCTCCAGTTGAGTCAGTGCACTCACCTGATGAAGGGGCAGCGTTCCAAAAGCTCGTGCTACCAAATAAACCTGTTGGACTTTAACCTGGTGTTGTGAGACTACTTATTGTGCCTACCCCAGTCCAACTCTACATCACTATAGTGATCTGTGAATAAAGAAAATCAAGGGGATTGAGCGAGGGAGTGAAAGGTTACAGGGATAGGTGGGAATGTGGGATTGAGGTACAATCAGCAGCCATAATCTTATTAAATGGCAGAGTAAACTCAAGGGGCTGACTGCTGCTCCTAATTTGTATGTTCGTATCATCAAGAACATTGTATTTTATTCAAGCAATCTGGATTTCACTGGCTAGGCACATAGTTGACAATGGACTTCTCTGCAGTGGTACTGTTAGTTGACAATGGACTTCTCTGCAGTGGTACTGTTCGTTAACAATGGACTTCCCTGCAGTGGTACTGTTAGTTGACAATGGACTTCCCTGCAGTGGTACTGTTAGTTGACAATGGCTAGCCAGCATTTATTGCCCATCCCAAATTGTCCTTGAGAATGTGTTGGTGATCTGCCTTCTTGAATTGCTGCAATCCATGCGATATAGGTACACCTACAGTGCTGTTAGGAAGTTCCAGGATTTTAGCTCAGCAACAGTGAAGGGATGGTGAGTTCCTGCAGTGCATCTTGTACATACTCTGCAACTGTGCATTGGTGGTGAAGGATATGGATGGGGTGACAATCAGGCAGGCAGGATGATGTCAAGCTTGAGTATTGTTGCACTCATCCAAGCAAGTGGGGAGTATTCCATCACACTCCTGATTTGTGCCTTGTAGATTGTGGACAGGCTTTAGGAAGTCAGGAGCTGAATTACTCACTGCAGGATTCCTAGCCTCTGACCTGCTCTTGTAGCCAGAGTATTTATATGGCTAATCCAGTTACGTTTCGGGTCAATGGTTAGTCCCAGGATGTTGATAGTGCAGGATTCAATTATAGAGTGGGATTAGTCAAGGTGGATCATGGTGAAAAATAGAAGCATACCATGGTCTGAATGTTTTTCAACATTTTCATCAAAAAGCCTTCATTTAACTGACAATGTTCAGTATTGATAATGCAATGTCGAAGAAGTTTACATAGCACAAATACATTTTGAGAAAATGAAACATTAAGTCACAAAAATGGCACATGCAATTTTATAAAGGGGGAGGAAGGCAGTGGTGATAGGGGACTCTACAGTGAGGGGGTCAGACAGGCGTTTTTGTGGAGGAAGTCGAGAAATGCGGATGGTGGTTTGCCTCCCTGGTGCCGGGATCAGGGATGTTTCTGACCGTATCCAAGAAATCCTGAAGTGGGAGGGAGAGGAGCCAAAGGTCGTGGTGCATACTGGTACCACTGACATAGGCAGGAAAGGGGAAGGGGTTATGAAAGGAGAATATAGGAAGTTAGGTAGGGAGTTAAGAAGAAGGAACGCAAAGGTAGTAATCTTGGGATTGCTGCCTGTGCCACGAAACAGTGAGGGAAGGAACGGACTAAGGTGGAGGATAATTGCGTGGCTGAGGGATTGGAGCAGGGGTCAGGGATTCAGGTTCCTGGATCATTGGGACCTCTTTAGGGGCAGATGTGACCTGTACAAAAAGGACAGGTTTCACTTAAATCCCAGGGGGACCAATATCCTGGCGGGAAGGTTTGCCAAGGCTACTGGGGAGTGTTTAAACTAGAATGGTTGGGGGGTGGGAATCAAAATGAGGTGACTGGGAGAGAGGAGGTTAGCTTAAAAAGAAAAGGGGCTTGTAGATAGTGTGAGAGGGAGGATACGTAGGTGACGGAGAAGGGGAGCGCTCAGACCGAAGGGTTGAGATGTGTTTATTTTAACGCAAGGAATGTAGTGAACAAAATGGATGAGCTTAGAGCGTGGATCACTACTTGGAAGTGTGATGTGGTGGCCATTACAGAGACTTGGTTATCTCAGGGACAGGACTGGATACTTCAAGTGCCGGGTTTCAGATGTTTCAGGAGGGACAGGGAAGGAGGCAAAAGAGGTGGGGGAGTGGCACTGTTGATCAGGGATAGTGTCACGGCTGTAGAAAAGATGGACGCCACAGAGGGATTGTCTACGGAATCTCTGTGGGTGGAAGTTCGCAACAGGAAGGGGTCAATAACTTTACTGGGTGTTTTCTATAGGCCGCCCAATAGTAGCAGGGATGTGGAGGAGCAGATTGGAAAGCAGATTCTGGAGTAATGTGATAATAACAGAGTGGTCGTGATGGGAGATTTTAATTTCCCAAATATCGAATATCCCTAGGGTAAGAGGTTTAGATGGGGAGGAGTTTGTTAGGTGTGTTCAGGAGGGCTTCCTGACACAGTATGTGGATAAGCCTACAAGAGGAGAGGCTGTACTTGATTTGGTATTAGGGAATGAACCTGGGCAGGTGTCATCTCTCAGTGGGAGAGCATTTTGGGGATAGTGATCATAACTCTATCTCCTTTACATTAGCATTGGAGAGAGATAGGATCAGTCAAGCTAGGAAAGTGTTTATTTGGAGTAAGGGTAATTATGAGGCTATTAGGCAGGAAATTAGAGGCATAAATTGGAAGGAGGTTTTCTCAGGGAAATGTACAGAAGAAATGTGGCAAATTTTCAAGGAAAATTTGTCTGGAGCTCTGCACAGCAACGTTCCAATGAGACAGGGGAGTTATGGTAGGTTACAGGAACCATGGTGCACGAAAGCTGCAATGAATTTAGTCAAGAAGAAAAGAAAAGCCTACAAAAGGTTCAGGGAGCTAAGTAATGTTAGAAATCTAGAAGAGTATTCGACTAATAGGAAGGAACTTAAGAGGGAAATTAGAAGGGCAAGAAGGGGTCATGAGAAGGCCTTGGCAGACAGGATAAAGGAAAACCCCAAGGCATTCTACAAGTATGTTAAGAGCAAGAAGATAAGATGTGAAGGAGTAGGACCTATCAAATGTGACGGTGGGAAAGTCTGTATAGAACCGGTAGAAATAGCAGAGGTACTCAATGAATACTTTACTTCAGTATTCACAGTGGAAAAAGATCTTGGTAGTTGCAGTGCAGACTTGCAGTGGACTGAGAAGATTGAGCATGTGGACATTAGGAAAGAGGATGTGTTGGAGCTTTTGAAAAGCATCAAGTTAGATAAATCGCCGGGACCGGATGGGATGTACTTCAGGTTACTGTGGGAGGCGAGGGAAGAGATTGCTGAGCCTCTGGCGATGATCTTTGCGTCATCAATGGAGACGGGAGAGGTTCCGGAGGATTGGAGGATTGCAGATGTGGTTCCGTTATTCCGTTATTCAAGAAAGGGAGAAGAGATAGCCCGGGAAATTATAGACCAGTGAGTCTAACCTCAGTGGTTGGTAAGTTGATGGAGAAGATCCTGAGAGGCAGGATTTATGAACATCTGGAGAGGAATAGTATGATCAGAAATAGCCAGCACGGCTTTGTCCAAGGCAGATCATGCCTTACGAGCCTAATTGAATTTTTTGAAGATGTAACTAGACACATAGACGAGGGAAGAGCGGCAGATGTAGTTTATATGGATTTCAGCAAGGCGTTTGATAAGGTGCCCCAGGCAAGGCTTATGGAGAAAGTGAAGGGGCATGGGATACAAGGGGACATTGCTTTGTGGATTCAGAACTGGCTTGCCCACAGAAGGCAAAGAGTGGTTGTAGATGGGTCTTTTTCAGCATGGAGGTCAGTCACCAGTGGAGTGCCCCAGGGATCTGTTCTGGGACCCTTGCTCTTTGTGATTTTTATAAATGACCTGAATGAGTAAGTGGAAGGATGGGTTGGCAAGTTTGCTGATGACACAAAGGTTGGTGGTGTTGTGGATAGTGTAGAGGGATATCAGCAGTTGCAACGAGACATAGATAAGATGCAAGACTGAGCGGAGAAGTGGCAGATGGACTTCAACCCAGATAAGTGTGTGGTGGTTCATTTTAGCAGGTCGAATAGGATGAAAGAATATAATATTAAGGGTAAGACGCTTGGCAGTGTGGAAGATCAGAAGGATCTTGGGGTCCGGGTTCATAGGATGCTCAAAGCAGCGTCGCAGGTAGAGGCTGTGGTTAAGAAGGCGTATGGAATACTGGCCTTCATAGAACAGTACAGCACAGAACAGGCCCTTCGGCCCACGATGTTGTGCCGAGCTTTATCTGAAACCAAGATCAAGCTATCCCACTCCCTATCATCCTGGTGTGCTCCATGTGCCTATCCAATAACTGCTTAAATGTTCCTAAAGTGTCTGGCTCCACTATCACTGCAGGCAGTCCATTCCACACCCCGACCACTCTCTAGTCTTTGAACGTTCACTCTATCTATCCCCTTCATCATTTTATAAACCTCTATTAAGCCTCCCCTCAGCCTCCTCCGCTCCAGAGAGAACAGCCCTTGCTCCCTCAACCTTTCCTCATAAGACCTACCTTCCAAACCAGGCAGCATCCTGGTAAATCTCCTCTGCACTCTTTCCAGCGCTTCCACATCCTTCTTATAGTGAGGTGACCAGAACTGCACACAATATTCCAAATGTGGTCTCACCAAGGTCCTGTACAGTTGCAGCATAGCCCCACAGCTCTTAAACTCCAACCCCCTGTTAATAAAAGCTAACACACTATAGGCCTTCTTCACAGCTCTATCCACTTGAGTGGCAACCTTTAGAGATCTGTGGATATGGACCCCAAGATCCCTCTGTTCCTCCACAGTCTTCAGAACCCTACCTTTGACCCTGTAATCCACATTTAAATTAGTCCTACCAAAATGAATCACCTCACATTTATCAGGGTTAAACTCCATTTGCCATTTTTCAGCCCAGCTTTGCATCCTATCTATGTCTCTTTGCAGCCTACAACAGCCCTCCACCTCATCCACTACTCCACCAATCTTGGTGTCATCAGCAAATTTACTGATCCACCCTTCAGCCCCCTCCTCTAAGTCATTAATAAAAATCACAAAGAGCAGAGGACCAAGCACTGATCCCTGTGGCACTCCGCTAGCAACCTGCCTCCAATCCGAAAATTTTCCATCCACCACCACCCTCTGTCTTCGATCAGACAGCCAGTTACCTATCCAATCGGCCAACTTTCCCTCTATCCCACACCTCCTCACTTTCATCATAAGCCGACCATGGGGGACCTTATCAAACGCCTTGCTAAAATCCATGTATATGACATCAACTGCCCTACCTTCATCAACACACTTAGTTACCTCCTCAAAAAATTCTATCAAATTTGTGAGGCACGACTTGCCCTTCACGAATCCGTGCTGACTATCCCGGATTAATCCGCATCTTTCTAAATGGTCGTAAATCCCATCCCTAAGGACCTTTTCCATCAATTTACCAACCACCGAAGTAAGACTAACCGGTCTATAATTAACAGGGTCATTTCTATTCCCTTTCTTAAACAGAGGAACAACATTCGCCACTCTCCAGTCCTCTGGCACCATCCCCGTGGACAGTGAGGACCCAAAGATCAAAGCCAAAGGCTCTGCAATCTCATCCCTTGCCTCCCAAAGAATCCTAGGATATATTTCATCAGGCCCATCAATAGAGGAATTGAGTTTAGAAATCGGGAGATAATGCTGCAGCTGTATAGGACCCTGGTCAGACCCCACCTGGAGTAGTGTGCCCAGTTCTGGTCGCCTCATTACAGAAAGGATGTGAAAGCCATAGAAAGGGTGCAGAGGAGATTTACAAGGATGTTGCCTGGATTAGGTGGCATGCCTTATGAGGATAGGTTGAGAGAGCGAGGTATTTTCGCCTTGGAGAAGCGAAGGATGAGAGGTGACCTGATAGAGGTGTATAAGATGTTGAGAGGTATTGATAGAGTGGATTCTCAGAGGCTTTTACCCAGGGCTGAAATGGTTGCCACAAGAGGTCACAGGTTTAGGGTACTGGGGAGTAGGTACAGAGGAGATGTCAGGGGTAAGTTTTTCACTCAGAGGGTGGTGGGCGCGTGGAATCGGCTGCCGGTAGTGGTGGTGGAGGCGGATTCAATAGGGTCTTTTAAGAGGCTTTTGGATAAGTTCATGGAAGTTAGTTAGAGGGTTATAAGCCTAGTAGGTAGGGACATGTTCGGCGCAACTTGTGGGCCGAAGGGCCTGTTTGTGCTGTAGCTTCTCTATGTTCTATGAAGAGAGGAAATAGAAAATAAATGGTACAGTACAATTATAAAGAGGGTGCAGGAACAGAGAGATCTGGAGTGTGTACACAGAAAAATTTGAAGATGGCAGGACAAGTTGAGAAAGCTGTTAGAAAAGCAGATCAAACCTTCACAATTTTAAGTAAAGGCAATGAGCACTAAAATCAAGGAAGTTATGCTAAACCTTTATACGACCTGGTTACTGTGTTCAGATCTGGGTCCCACCCCTTAGCAAGAACATTAAGACCTTAGAGAGGATGAAGAAGAAAATTACTGGAATTACCGGGGATGAGGAACATCAGCTATGTTTTTGATTTGATTAATTGTCACATGTATTACATGTATTGCACACTATACAGACAAAGCATACCGTATGTAGAGAAGGAGTGTGCAGAATGTAGTGTTACAGTCATAGCTAGGGTGTAGAGAAAGATCAACTTAATACGAGGAAGGTCCATAGGTCCTCTGGTTTCCTCCCACAGTCCAAAGATGTGCAGGTTAGGTTGATTGGCTATGCCAAATTGATCCTAGTAACAGGGGGTTTAGCAGGGTAAATGTGTGGGGTTACGGGAATAGGGTGGGATTGTGGTCGGTATAGACTCAATGGGCCAAATGGCCTCCTTCTGTACTGTAGGGATTCTATGAATCAAAGTCTGATGGCAGGAGGGAAGAAGCAGTTCTCGAGTCTGTTGCTATATGCCCTCTCCACCATGTGGAGAGATTGGAGAAGCTGGGTTTGTTCTCCTTAAAGCAGAAAATATTAAGAGGAGAGTTGATGGTGGTCCCCAGAATTATGAATGGCTTTGTTAGTGTAAACAAGAAGAAATTGGTCAGAAATGTAACCAAAGGGCGTAGATTTAAGATGATTGGCAAAAGAACCAATGAGTGAAAAAAATTGTGCAGCAGGTTCTTGTGTTCTGAAATGCAATGTCTGAAAGG